>NW_027508721.1:3837500-4437500 GCF_051911475.1 Siphateles boraxobius | reverse complement strand
TTCATTTAGATGTTGATAGTGTTGCCATTAAAACATATAAATTCGAGTCACAAACCGCTCTTGAGTATAACGTCACGGGTTTCATCTCTTCCAAATTATAGTAGTTATGGCGTGAACGTAGCATAGCTTGTTTTTTTGGTTTAGGAGAAACTGTAAAAAGTGGCTCCTGTTTCGTTTGCGGTGCTCGGTGACTGACGTCTGTCTAACTCTGCATAGCATGAAACGTGCTGATGACGTGTGATGTCAGCATGAGCAGGGTGCGCAGAGGTGTGAAAATATATATGTTGACAGGCAGGTAGTACATGGTTTCGTTGCAAACATATAAATACATTTAGAACACTTACCTTTGTGATTGCTATCAGGATGTGAAGAGATCAACAAGTATAACAAAAATATTTCTTGAACAAATCACCTACCCTGCCTTTAAACATCAGTGTTGGTGTTTCTTTTCTCCATGTTTACTGAAAACAATTTGGAATATAGCTGTATCCAGTGATTCAAAACAATTTCACACATCAATCAGATCACATCTGTCTGTCTGCCTGACAGCCAGCCAATCACTTCGTCTGTCCGACTGTCAAGTCAAGTCAAGTCACCTTTATTTATATAGCGCTTTTTACAATACAGATTGTATCAAAGCAGCTTCACAGTGATAACATGAAAATAATATAACAAAGTTTGTTTCTAAAAGAAAATTGCGTCAACGTCCACCTTAAGTAAGGCAGATCAATAATATTATTGAATATTAAATATCCCCAACTAAGCAAGCCAAAAGCCAAGGCAACAGTGGCAAGGAACCAAAACTCCATCAGTTGACAGAATGGAGAAAAAAACCTTGGGAGAAACCAGACTCAGTCGGAGGGCCAGTTCTCCTCTGGCCAACGAAGGAACAGTGCATGATTCATGATTCGGGCAGCATTACAAGTCAGATTGGACATTTAGAATATTTATCCATTTCCATCTTTTGGAAGTCCAAGTAATCACGCCGGTGTTGAGACGAGTTGTTGAGGATCAGTGCCGTCCACCATAGAGGGTCCATATCGCTGGTGTTGAGTCGTCTCTTCACAGGCTTTGTGATTGGGGCATCTGAAGTCTCCGTGAGAGGCTGGATACAAACTGGAGCTGACGAACGCCGTTTTTCTGGGGACTCGCGTCCCGAGATAAAGGCAGAAAAGCAAAAAGGGAAAAATAATTAGCGTAGCTGCTGTTCATAATGATTTCCATAACACGGGCGTAAATGATAAAAAACATGAAGACAGTGATTCTTGCGTCCCAGAGTCACCCCCCTCCGTCCCCCACTCAACTCAGCCGTGCTTACTGACCTCTACATCCCTCCTGCTGCTGAGACCTAACCACAATCTCTCTGCAACCCAACCATACGCGCCGACCCGTTTGACTAAGGCTGTCGAGCCCCACTGGTGCGTTAATATGCAGTTTCAGTGGCAACGGTTCCGTATGGCATACCACCTACCGCAAAACACAATATCTGCCCAAACACCCGTCATTCACGCAATATACACAGGATCGTAATGACTGTAAATACTATGCAACCTATACAAATAACCTACAGACTCTTCAAGTTTTATTATATTAAATGCGTTTGATCTGATTCAGCAGTGGTATAAAAGGTAAGCATTATGTAAATCAGTCAGTAATACTACTTTTTAATTGATACGGAACTTGATAGGTAACCAGTGTAGAGATGATAAAATTGGTGTTATATGATCATATTTTCTTGACCTAGTAAGAACTCTAGCAGCTGCATTTTGCACTAACTGTAGCTTGTTTATTGAGGATGCAGGACAGACAGCTAATAAAGCATTACAGTAATCTAGTCTCGAGGTCATGAATGCATGAACTAACTTTTCTGCATCAGAAACAGATAGCATGTTACGTAGCTTTGTAATGTTTCTAAGGTGGAAAAAGGCTGTTCTTGTAACATATGAAATATGATTTTCGAAAGACAAGTTGCGGTCTAGTATAACTCCCTTTTACTGAAGTTGATAAAGTAACAGGACATCCTTCTATATTAAAGTTGTATTGTAAGTGATTTTGTGGGTAGTTTTTTGGACCAATAAGTAATACCTCAGTTTTATCTGAATTTAGTAGCAGGAAATTACGCGTCATCCAGGATTTTATATCTTTGAGACACTCTGTCAAATTAGATAAGTTAGTGTTTTCATCTGGCCGTGATGAAATATATAATTGAGTGTCATCAGCATAACAGTGGAAATTAATTCCATGTTTTCTTATAATATTACCAAGTGGCAGCATATATATTGAGAATAGCAGAGGGCCTAACACCGATCCTTGCGGCACTCCATAGTCTACTGACGTTATCTTCGATTTTTCCCCTTTTAAACAAACAAAATGGTAACGGTCCGATAAGTACGATCTGAACCAGCTTAATGCCTGTCCCTGAACACCAGTGTAGTTTTGTAGTCGATCCAGGAGTATTTTATGATCGATAGTGTCGAACGCAGCGCTAAGACTGTCTATCTAACATTATTTGTCATCAACTGTTCTATCTGAAGATTGATTAATATTGGTTCCATGTGTCCCTGCCACTCTGTAACAAGCTTTACACAGAAAACCCTGCTAGTTTTCCTATAGTGCAATAATTACATATTTTTTTCATTCTTAGACATCTTCTGGACATGTCCAGTTGGACAACTGCAACTTTGAGGGCTGTCAGCTGCATATCCGGGGTCCAGGGACGTGCCAAGCTCGTTTCTGCTCTTTTGCCCAAGGCAGCTCTGCCCATTTTCTGGGAGTAGCCATCAGTTTAATGGACAGCTGTGAATTCTCAGGGGGCGATTCCGCCTCTGTCACTGTGGAAGGTGGTCCGGTCTCTGAACGCAACTGGGCCTTCAAACACCTGGTCGCCTTGGCCAAGACCTTCACCATGATTACTAGTAATGGGTCAACTGAAATATCTAACCAGGGTGGAAAAGAAAGCATGGATGCTGGTAGTCATGGAAACACACCCTTGGAAGGAGTAAACACAATGAAGGACTGGAGTAAGCAGGAAGTAGATTGGGAAACAAACTGGGCAAAACAGAAAGGTGGAGATAGTCTCCTTCCAGGCCAGGATGGTACAATGATTGAGGAGGATGGCATGGAAACATCAAGTGAGTCAAGTGAGGAAGATGATGAGCTAGATGGGGAGAAAAGCACAGCCTTAAAGCTTTCATATGACCAGCATGGACTAGCGCATCTCTCCAAAGTGGATATGCCTGATTCTTCTGCTTTTCCTGCACTGTTGAGCCTGTCTGCAGAGCTGCAGAGGGACGCAGAGGCGCGGGAGTTGGTCGCATCAGTTCAAGGCTGCCTGCTGCGCCGCTGTCTGCTGCGGGATGGAAAAGGTGGTGTGCATCTGTGCAATCATGGTCAAGCTCGACTGGAGGCCAATGTGTTCAGGGGGCTCAACTATGCAGTGCGCTGCATCCAGAATGCCAAAGTGTGTAAAACATGTATCTTCATGCCCTTTAAAGATGAAGTATGTAATTTTGTCAACGTTAAAATTCCTTCTCCAAGTTTAATGTGCAGAGATGACATTTAGTTGGCCGATTTCCCTCTTCCAGCTCTGTGGCGCAGCAGGCTTTATAGTGTAGTTGGGTTTAAGGGTGTGGGAAGGGTGAACAGTGTAATTGTAGATATAATTACAGAAATTAATTACAGCTTGTAATTAAGTTTTTTTTAAGCATATATATATATATATATAAGTACAATGTAAAAACATGTACTGTATGTACACAGTAGTTGCTTTGTATCAAATGATCAATTGAAATGTTAGTTCATAGTAGTTAAATACACTTCATATAAGTGGGATCAGAATGTCATTACTGGACCTTCCGGTGAAAGCGACATACTTCTCTCTGGTCACGTATGCAGGACTTCTCCAATCATTTCATCTTCTTAAACCCCTTCTTCAAGTCCCCGTACTACATTTTTTCTTTTTTCTATAATCTGTTACATTCGGATGTCACCACAATCAGGTCACGATACAGAAAAAAAAATCTGTTGCCACTTCCGCACATCTTAAAATCAATATCCATTTTCAACCTGTACATTATAATATTGTGATGCCTAAGTTCACTTGTAGCATTTAAAATTGTAACTTGTTTTTTATTTTTATTTAATTTGTAATTTATTTATACAAAATAATATAGAATTGTAAAATCGACCAGTTTTCGGCTATAACATTAAAAAAATTATCGGCTTATTGGTGTTGGCCAAAGTTTGAAAATAATTAGCTCATTCTTGCTATTTGTGCCTGGATTTGCATAATTAAATAAAGTATGGAATACACTAAATGCCCATATATTTGCCCTGAATTACAGTTTGGAGGAGTCAATGCTAGTTGCCGAAAGAGATTTCACAGAATGACACGCAGTGTATGATGGGCACAAACTATGATTCCATCCAGTCGGAGGATATACAACATGTTTGATATTTTGAAACTATTTTAGAACACATAAATTTCACATGTCATGTCATGCATCTTGGATGCAACGAGACGCATATTATTGCAGTTGTGTAAGTTGTTGTGTTCGAAAAAGACTTAAAAAACTGGTAGTGTGATCCTCGTTTGTGTTGTGTATTCCGGCCTTATCCCGTCCTGCACAGTTCGTACTACAGATATGAATGTTATCTCAGTTTATGCAGGTTGTTTGGGCACCAGCGATCAGAATTCCAATTTTTACTTGGCAGATGTTAAAATGGCAAAAAAGCAAGCACTTAGAACACCCTAGCAACTGCATAGTAATACTCAGCAACCAGTCAAAACACCTTAGTAATGGCATAGCACCTTCCTGACAACTATCCATAACACCCTAGTATCATGTCAGAGCCTTCTGCACAGGCAAGCACCAGCTACATTTTCTGAAGAGATTTTTTTCATTCTATTTTATGCTTGCAAGAAGCGCAACAATTAAAACCAGCAGATTTAAAGGGTTAGTTCACCCAAAAATGAAAATTCTGTCAGTATTTACTCTCCCTCATGTTGTTCCAACCCCGTAAGACCTTCGTTCATTTTCAGAACACAAATTAAGATATTTTTGATTAAATCTGAGAGCTGGCTCACTTCACCATAGGCTTCTTCAGGGATTGAAACTGCCCAGCCCCGAAAAGTTATTAAAGACATTGTTAAAATAGTCCAAGTGACTACAGTGGCTCAATCTTAAGTTTATCAAGCGACGAGAATACTTTTTGTGCGCAAAAAAAACAATAATAACTACTTTATTTCAACTATTCATTTCCTTCTCTGTGGGCCTCTTGTCAGTTAAGGTGGTATGGTTGCGTAGAGCTACGTCACACGTGGCTCACTATTGGCCGACGCTGGTCATGTGTGTGATGCGTGTGACGTACAACACAGAAGCGCTGCGCTATTATACTTGTGAACTGACTCGAGGCCCACAGAGAAGGGAATGAATAGTTGAAATAAAGTCGTTATTATTGTTTTTTGCGCACAAAAAGTATTCTCGTCATTTGATAAACTTAAGATTGAGCCACTGTAGTCACTTGGACTATTTTAACGATGTCTTTAATAACTTTTTGGGGCTGGCCAGTTTCAATCCCTGAAGAAGCCTATGGACTAGTATGGAGGAGTGAGCCAGCTCTCAGATTTCATCAAAAATATCTTAATTCGTGTTCCGAAGATGAACGAAGGTCTTACGGGGTTGGAACAACATGAGGGTGAGGAAATACTGACAGAATTTTCATTTTTGGGTGAACTATCCCTTTAATAATATCTGTAATCATAGAAAATATTTCATGACATCATCTTCTCTCTTTTTTATCTTTCTTTCATGTTCTCTTTCACAAATCTCTCTCTCTCTCTCTCTCTCTCTCTCTCTCTCTCTCTCTCTCTCTCTCTCACTCTCTCTCTCTCTCTCTCTCTCTCTCTCCTGTTTAGATGGTGATGTTGCGTAATGAAGTGTGTGGGTGCAAGGCGTCTGGTGTGTTCCTGCGACTCTCTGCTCAAGGTCTCATTGCCGACAACAACATTCACTCCAATGGAGAAGCGGGACTAGACATCCGCAAAGGGGCTAATCCTATCATACTGGTACACATTTCTTTTAATACACTGCAAAAAAACCAAAAAACATCCAAATTTGCATTAGATTATAAGAGTCAATATCTCTTGAATCTTATTTTCCTTTGCCCAATCGCAAAAGAAAATCTCACCTTAATCATCAATCTAACCAAATTACCACCAATTTTAATATTTTACATGATTCTGCTTTTAAATAAATTAGAAATGAAAATGCTTTAAAAACAAATTTGAAGGGAGTTTAATATATATATTATTATATATATATTAAGTTTTTAAGAAGTTTGTGTATATTTAAAGGTAAACAAGAAAAATACTAATTTAAAACATTTTGTGTAGTGTAATCAAATTAGAACTAGTGAAGTGGAAAGAAGTCTATAAGATATTTTGGAATTTCCACTATCCCATAAAATGTTCTATCTATACATATAAACTGTTTTTTTTTTTTTTTTTCATTTCTCTTTTCCTGGCTGCAGTGTAATAGAATTCACAGTGGCTTGCGTTCAGGGATCGTTGTACTAGGCAACGGGAGAGGTTCCATTCGCAGCAACCAGATCTACGGCAACAAGGAAGCTGGCGTGTATATTCTCTTTAATGGCAATCCTGTTGTCAGGTATGCAGTGCAGGCCTGGGATCTTGTGTTTTAATGCAGATCAAATGGGATAACAAAAACCATTCGATATATTTGTTTGTTAACATGAAACTAATAAAACTAAAGATCTGATTTCCTGTTTCTTTCTGTCTTCATGATAGTGGAAATCACATTTTCCAGGGTCTTGCAGCAGGCGTTGCTGTCAATGAGAACGGAAGAGGACTGATCTCTGGTCTGTTTGACTGCAGTACCATTTTCCATTTAATTGTTTATAGGTTTTTTAAGCACTGTAGACCTTTCCATTTTAAGTGTTTCCTCATGCTCCTGAAATGGCTAAATCAATTTTAACTGCTGCTTTACTATTCCCGTCTCTGATAGAGAATGTTATTAGGCAGAATCAGTGGGGTGGCGCTGATATCCGTCGAGGAGGCGATCCAGTCCTGCGCAATAACTTCATCTGTTATGGCTTCTCGGACGGAGTGGTGGTGGGAGAGAGAGGGAGGGGTCTCATTGAAGGCAACCACATTTACGGTGTGAATATTTCAGCTTTTTGCATTTAAAGCATTTGGCAGATGTTATCCAGAAATTGTTCATTCTGTTGCAAATATGTGTGATAGAAATTAATTTTGTGCGTGATTGAGTGCCATGCAACACAAAAATGTGTGCCCTGACACAAAGGCTGCATCCAAAATCATATACTTCCCTACAATAGGCGAAAAACAGTATGTGAAAAAAAAGTATGTCCGGATTCACTGTTTCTCAAAAAAGGGTAGGCAAAAAGTACCAGGATGACCTACTACTTCTGGTGAGATTCTGAAGAGCGAATATTATGGACACACTACTTTCCCATGAGGCCACAGAAGAAGATTTATGAATGGCAGTGAAGGGACTCAACTGATGCTTGGAGGTCACATGATAATGGCATCATGGAGAATGTACTGTAGTATGTCCGGATTGCATTCATACTATACACATTCATACTATATAGATTGTTCTTTTTTAGTGGTCCTGAAGTAATTACTTATTCAAAATAAGTACCTTTTTAAAGAGAGTATGCTATTTTGGATGCAGTCGCAGCCCAATACCAACTGATTTTAAAAGGATTTTGTTGAAGATTAAGATGAAACAAATCAGAATAAAGATTTTTTTTTTTTTACATCATAAATGACTTGCATTCCCTTGTGTTTTGTAGGCAACAGAGGCTGTGGAGTATGGGTTATGTCATCTAGTTTACCTCAGCTCATTGGAAACCATATTACCCATAACCGCATGTATGGGCTGGCTGTGTTCTGCCGGAAGGACACAGAGTCTGCAGTGAGCCGAGAGGGCTATCGATCTTTACAGGACAGGGAGAGAGTCGTCGGTGTTGGAGAAAGGGACAGAGGAGGCCCGGAGAACTTCAATGAGGAAGGAGAACTGATGGCATGGGAAAGTGATATCGATAGTGAAGATGAGCGCTTTTCCACTCGACGGCCAATCACAGTTGCCCTAGTCGAAAACAACTGCATTAGCCACAATGGAGGTTAGTTGCTGTTAAATATCATGACTCTTTTGCCGCATCTGGGATATTCAAATTACACAGCTACTTTTAGAAGTTGTTTTAATTTTGCTGATAATTGGAACACATGCATTTTTTAATGTGAGTAGTCTGTCACTATTCACACATAAAACGTGGCTAAAATTTGTTGCTACAATATTGGGATTTTTTGTGCATGTCATGTGCAGGGCTCCATAGATTACAATTTAAATGTTGTTTAATATTTTAAATGTACATTTTTCTCTTTTGAGAGAAATGTATTTTTATTTCAGGGCTGTTAAATTTATTAAATATGCTGTACACAATTTTTTAACGAATTAATTTGATGATGACGTTTCATTCTGACTTTCTGAAGTCTTGTTTAAATCGCAAAATGAATCACATTTATTTTATGCTTTTGACTTTCTACAGAGTTTATTCTTGCCACTTTCACCTTTTGCGACCGCCTTTGTGACGCAATATTCTCTGAAGCTACTTTGGAATTATATTTTTAATGGAAAGTGTTATTCAACTATATTAAAATTTGAAAATGTTTCTCTTTGGTTACTTTATATATAACTCTAATAGTGAATACAAATATTTTGTTTACTTAAATTTTCAGATAATACTTTAATATTAAGCCAATTATTTAATTTTGGAAACATGTTGTTTTTACAATATCATGCTTAATAATCATGCTTCAATGTCTTTAAACATGAAATATATAGTTGCCTTTATATTTTAGTAATGGGGTCCTTCATAGGGGGATCAGGTCAAGTCCAGCTATTTGTATAGCGTTTTTCATAAGCATGGTATCAAAGCAGCTTTACAGATGTTAATATCTTCCTTGAGTTGAACATACTTATATGTCTAACTTTATATAAAGATCTGGGCAATAATGAAGTTACATTTTGTAATGAAATAAAAAGATCAGGCATTTGCTATATATATATATATATATATATATATATATACATATACAAACTTTAGAGCTTATAGAGTTTACAATTTTGTGACGATATAAATAACCATGCAGCTGAGATTTGCTATATAAAATGTACTATATCATCATATCTGGTTGCCCTTTTGCCATCAAAAAGTTCTAAAAACCCCTAGTCGGCTTCACCTGAGTATCTCTGTCATACATGTTCAAATTAGATTGACATCTCACTCACTTCTGTGTTCATTCTTCTCTTCTCTGTCTCTCCAGCTGTCGGAGTGTATGTGAAGAGCAGTGAGCCTCTGAACGTGGTGTCCAACATGGTGAACAATAACAGAAGAGCCGGCATGTCTATCATTCAGAGCGCTCAGCTGACACGTTTAGTTGGAAACTGTGTCCTCTGTAATGGCTGGACGGGAGTGGCCGTGGAGAGAGAGTGTCGAGTAGAGCTGCGCGGCAATGGGGTTTATGGCAATGGATGTCACGGTGTCTGCTTCCGAGGCGATGGGCTCATTGTGGAAAATGATGTGGTCGGAAATAATGCTGTTGGAATACGAGTGATGGACAATGCAGATGTTAAAGTGAGTTTGCTTCATACAGAGGCTGTGTCTGAAACCAATATACAGAGGTAGATTGTGTGTTTGCGTCACAACCGAACAACAGATACTGTTATTTTAATGGCCAATATTGATACTGATTATTTTTGTGTAAGTATCCACAAAAAGACAACTATTTTCAAAAATGATTTTTGACATTAATAATTAAACTAAAATAATTATTAGACTGCAATAAAAAATGCGGATAGAACTTTTTATTATATACACTTAATACACTATATATAATGATTTTATTATTATTATTAATATTTATTTATCTCAATAATATTAATACATGTATTGTTGTTGTTATTTAAATCATAATTAGCCTTTAAAAGTTCTTGCTTTTCCTCAAAAATTTCTCTCTTTTAAAACATTTAACTAATTAAAAAATATATTATTTTATACAATTATATTATACTTTTTTAAGTCATCATCTGTGTCTCTTCCTGACTATTATATCACGCAATCCTGAGCGCACAAATTGGTGGTTGGTTGAAAGAACATTGTGTCGGATGGAGCAGTTGAAGTGGGAAACTTATTGATAAATGTGCATTTTTTTTCTTTTTCATTTTTATCAACTTTTGTTTTTAATGAGAAATAAGCTAATCATTAAATATGTATATGGTTATTACTAAAGCCTACATTCATACCAAAGCATTGGCTGTGTAGCAAATCCTTAGGTTTCTGACGCTGCCCATATACTGTTTGATCTGCAGTTCTGAAAGGGCTCCTGCTATCAGATGTTGACATTTGATATCTGTTCTGCAGGTCTTACGGAATCGCGTTCAGGCATTGCGGGGTTATGGGATTTCCGTAAAGGAGCGGGTCCGAGGTGTGGTTCAGGAAAACCTGGTTTATCAGGGCCACCCTACGAGTACTAAAACCCCCATACGGACAAACACACAGAACATGGAGTGTGTTGTACTTAACAACACTCTGCTCAGACCCAGGTAGAACACACACGTAACAGACACAAAACTCTATAAAAGTAGTCTATAAGAAATAAAAGGCAAGTTTCACATGTCTACAATATATATCAAAATATATAGTGATGCTCCAAAAATGATTGAACAAAACACAAAAAACGAAAGTAATTTTGCTGAAAGCTCAAACTGAAAATAAAGTTTATATCAGTTAATTAATCAAATTTATTTGATAATCAACTTCAAATAAAAACTTATATAATATATATCCACAAGCTGTAACTAATAGTAAAGAGGAAGAGATGATTGGTTCAATTCACCCAATTCGGTTAGTTCACCTAAAAATGATAATTCTGTTCAATTCATCAATTACTCACCCTCATGTCGTTCCAAACCCGTAAGACGTTCATTCATCTTCGGAACACAAATTAAGTTCTTTATAATTAAATCAGAGAGATTTCTGTCCCTTCATTGACAGCTACACAACTACAACTTTGGCACTTTAAAAAGTTCATAAAAAGATTGTAAAACTAATCCATATGAATTGAGCCGTTAGTCCAAAATTTCTGAAGAGACACGATCGCTTTATATGATGAACAGATTGAATTTAGGTTTTTATTCACATATAAACATTCATCAACACACACATTAGTTATGATTAACAGAAGATCAAGCATGTTCTGTTGATGCGAAAAACCAATGAGGTTCATTCTCGTGAGTTACGCAGCACATGAACCAATGAGGTTTGTTCTTGTGCGTCAAGCAGGTTTGGTTGAGCTTCTGTTTATGTTCACTGATCAGTGTTTATATGTGAATAATGCCTACATTTAGTCTGTTCATCATATAAAGCAATCCGGTCCCTTCAGAAAATTTGGACTAAACCGCTCAATTCATATGGATTAGTTTTGTAATCTCTTAATTATTTTTTGAAGCATCAAAGCGGTAGTTGCGTAGTTGCCAATGGAGAGGACAGTACTGGCTCAGATTTTTTCAAAATATCTTCATTTGGTTTGAAGATTGCACAAAAGTCTTACGGGTTTAGAACGACATGAGGGTGAGTCATTTTTGGGTGAACTAACCCTTTAAAGAGAGTTGTTTTGTTCATGCATCAACTGAAAATAGCATAGACTAAAATATCTTGGTTCATGGAAATGAAGACAACCCAGCCCTATTGTGTCTACATGTTTATCTATTGTAGCTTATCTACATTGTGTGCATGAAATAAGACACTGACACGGTCAAACACGCCACTGGAGAAGTGCCAATTAAACGTCACCATTTCGGTCAATGATTTCTGCCCTCTGTCTCAGCCAAAGCCAAAAATTGATTAAATGGTTGCTTAAAATTCACTGGATTACTAATAATATATGGCATACTATATTTGACCTCTACTACTCTTTCTGTTGTAGATCAAAAGCCATTTGGGCCCTGGAAAATCCATCTCCTCGTCCCCACAATACTAACTCCTCTAGTGTCACCCCTGCCACACTCCCTGCTCACCTTGCCATCACCGTGACAAACAGAATCTCTGCCTCTGTAGAAAGCGGTTGCCATAACAACGGCAGCATCTTCTGCTCAATTTTATGAGGTACATAATTCCTGGCTTTATAGCTCAACGATGGATCAGATTGAAATTCATAAACATGTTCCCCTCAACATGAAGAACATAGAGGAGGTTAAGGCACTGCTTCAACATTCTAGGTTGGATGATGGACAATTGGATTAAGCCTCAAACACTTTGACATCCAAATGACCTAAAAGCACTTTTTAAGATGATTAACCAATGTTAGCTTGTTTTGAGTCCGAGAATCAAACTATTATGGATTAAAGGTTCACCCAAAAATTTAAATTCTGTCATCAATTACTCACCCAAATGTCGTTCCAAACCCGTAAGACTTTCGCTCATCTTCGGAACACAAATGAAGATCTTTTTAATGAAATCTGAGAGCTTTCTGTCCCTCCATTGACAGTCTACACAACCACCCCTTTCAAGCCCAGAAAGCTAGTAAAGACATCATTAAAGTAATCCATGTGACTTCAGTGGTTTAACCTCAATTTTATGCATATGAAACAATTTACCACTTTATTGACAAATTATTAATCTCCAACAAACGTTCACAAAAGCACCACAATGCACACGTGATGTTGACACGAGAGCAGACATTGTTACGTAGCAACATGTTGGAGATTACTTAAACCACTGGAGTCACATGGATTACTTTAATGATGTCTTTGCTACCTTTCTAGGGGGCTTGAAAGTGGTAGTTGTGTAGACTGTGAATGGATGGAGAGAAAGCTCTCGTTCCGAAGATCAACAAAAGTCTCGTGTTTGGAAGGACATGAGAGTGAGTAATTAATAACAGAATTTTCTTTTTTAGGGGAACTATCCCTTTAAGACCTTTTATTTTTGTTTTTCATTCTCTCGGAAAGGAAATGAAGCTGGTCTGGGATCAGTGTTCATGAGCAATTTACTGGAACACTTACTGGAGTTTGTATTTTATCCTGTTTCTTAATTCTGTTTGGCTAGCAAACCAGCTGAAACCTGCCGCCATGTCCAATACAGAATAAATTTGTCTCGGGAAAGCTTGCTTTTTTGTTTTTCAGAAACAAAACTAAGAATTGTTGGAAGCAAATCAAGATAGCAATTTTTTTTATTTAAAAAGAAATCCTATATGATTCAGTAATTCACATTATTTTCATTGTCCAGTGAACCTACAGCCTGTTGTTATCATTTCAGCCATTCACACAAAGTCAGGAGGGACCCAAGTAGAAGAGACACATATCACGTGGCTTTCCCCCTCTCTTCCCAAAAGACCAGAACCAGTGCTGAAAATAGAAGATAAACAATGTCAGTGCACCTTGGGAATTGTAGTCCTGCTGGCTTCTGCTGAGATTCTTTAATGGACAAAAACAAATATGCACGCACTGAGTACTGCTGCCAAACAAGTGGCAAACTGGCAATATTTAACTCTCCTTTTAAAACCCTCTAGTTTTATGCACCTGTGGACATTACTGAAGAGTTTAGTTCTCGAATGACCTGGCAACCCTTGGAGAATTTGCAAGAACTTATCAGAAGACAGACAATTTAAAGATCTTAAATGTGATTTTATAGTCACTGATTCAATATGCCTTTCCATGAATCTGAATAGCATTGAACTTTACTAAATATTGAGATATGCAAAAACTGCTATGATAGCTGTTTTGCTATTTTGAAGACTGTAAGCAAGACTATCATATGTCGCTCCAGCTAAATAGTGGATATGTATGAAATCCCTTTTGAGACGTTGTGATGTCAGAAACCTTAATAGGTATGAGAATAAAAAGAGACTGATGAATTGTAATTTAAAGGGTCTGTCCACCCAAAAATGAAAACGGACACAAAAGAAGATATTTTGAATAATGTTGGTGAAAAAATAGCTTTGTTCCCAATTATCTCCATACTATACTCAAACAATACTATGGAAGTCAATAGAAACCAAAACTGTTTAATTAGCAACATTATATAAAATATTTTTTGTTCTGTAGATTAATGTCATACTCTCATGTTGTTCCAAACCTGTAAGCAAATGATGACAGAATTTTCATTTTTGAATGGATTATCTATCAAAGGGCTTGAAACAGTTTTTTTTTTTTTAAGAGACCATGGCTTTGTTCGGAATGGAATCCTAGCTTACGATTTATTTAAAGTAGGTTTTATTCTGAATCCAAGTAAACATCAGATGACATCATTGCTTGCGAGTGGCATCCAGTTGTCAAATTGCCATTTAAAAATTAATAGAGTAAAACCTTTGGCAGTCTGATTAAATGACAGTGTTTTATCAGTAATTTCAGTTTATTCATTATACTGGAAATGAAAGTTTACTCCATGGCCTTTGCATTGCTTGTAAAACGTGGTAGATGGTTGGATATCCTGAATTTTTGCACACTGTGTACAGTATACATGCTATACAGGAATAGTATGGAAGTATGCCATTTCAAACATAGCCCATAACTAAAAGGATTTTGTGATGGGATTTCCTTCCAGAACACTAGACCTTATTTATCGAAAGGTAGCCATCTTTGTTAGATTTACAACAGGCTGTTATTATTTTAGTAATGTTTTCATACCAATTGCTGGTTTGATTTGTAAAGTGCAATATGTATCTACTAAAATGTGCCTATTTTTACAGTATGGTTTTTATTCTTACTGAGCAGTATAAAATATAATCGCTATCATTGAAAACTGACTATTTTCTGTAGGTTTTTTTTGTCTTTAGTCACTGCATAGATATAGATTTGATTCCAAAAACCCCTAAGACATTTTTCACAGGAAAAGCATTGCAATCCTTGTGCTCACAAGCTAGACATTAACAGCCAATCAACACAGGTGTAGTTACAGTCATCTCAAGTATACGCAAATTAAACTCAATATGGACCGATTTTGCATCAGGTTGTTGTAAAACTAATCAGAACACAGCTAACTCTGATTTCCATTTACAGAATAGTTTATTTTCCAATTCAATCTTACAAGAACACTAAATTGAGCACATTTGTGAAACTGCTAAATGAAATGCAGTTATGGCCGGTTCCTACACAGCTTAGAAACGCACTACTGTCCATGGCTCAGTTCATCCTCTTGCGTTTCTTGCGTTCCACCCGTCGATCATAATGCACCAGTGGAAGCACCAGAGAGGCCATCCTGTGCTCATCCTGCATCCCTTCTCTATTGGAGACAGTCTGACGGGACAGGGTCAGTCCCATGGCCTTGGCCAACTCTATCATTCTGCAAACAAACATTTGAAACCATGTCAAAATAAAGATTATAGTGTTTCTCAACATTTTTTGTAACTTTGTTTTTTAGCATTATAATTAAGATTACTTAAGACTGAATTCCTGAAACTGAAATTAAATAATTTTATAATTTATTGAAGCAACCCTGGATGTTTGCTGAGGACCTCTAGTGAGACCTGGACCTCTGGTTGAGAACCACTGTCTTAGACCATCACAAGAAAGAAAAAACAAATTGTGCATATCTAGTTTGAGCCTAGATAAGGCCTCTAAATTATCAACATGATCATACGGAGCCCCTAAAAGAGACATGGTGATGGGAAACATTTTAATATATATTTGAGTTTTGCTTGCAAAACTTTTGCGTTTCCCCGAGAAACTTTGCATTCACTTGCAAAACTTTTGTTCTTTGCAAGCGAACGCAAACATTTTGCGAGCAAATGCAGTTTCTCAGGGGAATGTTAAACATTCGTTAGAGAATTGACAAATAATAAAAATATAAAAAAATCATATTTAGGGCCCAAGTACAAAATATTTGTTCAACCTTTCGGGGCCTTAAAATGCTCAAAAACTTTGCACAAACGTTGGAATCGTCTGCCATCAGGTTGTCATGGGGCGCTCTTGGGCGCATTGCTTTTCTCATATAGTAACCAAACTTCATACAGTTATAGATCTAATCGGGCCAAACAACTTTCGCACTCTAGTTATACGCCAGCCCAACAGGAAGTTGACTATTATGAGTTGTTTGAAAAAAAAGCATCCTCTGGAATTTGATATACTCCTCTTAGGGGATTCATCCGATTGCAACCAAACTCAGTCGGCAACTCGCCATGAAGTCCAGACATTGAGGATGCTAAATTGCGAGCGGATTTTTGATGTCTCGAATGGTTTGGCGTGGCGAGGCAACGAATTTATGATCAAATCAGTCAGAAGTTATAACATACTTCCTGTTTCTGATGAAACTTCAGCGGTGTGTTCATGGTTATAGCGCCACCAACTAGCCGCAGGAAGAGTGTCACTTTCAAAATGCTGTAAAACCACCCTCTTATTTTTGACGATTTGCTTCAATCTTCATCAGAATAATTTCAAGATACAGCAGATTTACACCCGTGAAAGGATTCTTGATATCTAGAATACTGTTGGCATGGCAACATCAAACTTTATATTCTTTTTGGGTGTTTTTGAAACTTGGCATACACATCATAGTCAACCAGAAGACATGGGCAAAGCCTTAGAAATGGGCATGGAGAAGGGGCTCTATAGCTCCACCATTTGACTAAAGTTGGGGGTTAGTTTTACCCAGTCACCAAACTCTGTACATATACTTTTGTTCTCATCAAGCTGGACAATTTTCTAATTTAGCACCGACCAACATGAAGTCAGATATTTTGATTTGAATGTGCATTTTTTTTATTGATAATCAGGCTGCTCTGAATTTTTAACTACTCTTTCTAGGGGATTCATATGATTCACACCAGACTTTTGTGAACATGGTGGCAAGCCATTTAGATGTTGTTAAATTGTGAACGGATATTGGATATCTTAAACTGTGTTGCCAAGAGATTAAAGTAATGACAAAAAGAGAAACAGGAAGAGCCTCATAGATTAACAATCATTTTACATTTACCCAGTTTAAATGCATATTGCCCGTTGTGCACAGTTGCCCCTAAAGCCACCGGGGTGGCGCTGGAGCCAGTCATCACTGCTTGCAGCTATATTTTTTTTCCTTTATGTCCCTTTAGGGGCTCTGTATGATCAAAACTTTGTAGAAAAAAATATCGTACACAATCTACTACATGCCTTCTATCGTCTGATTGATAGTTTATACTTTTTAGCATGTAAAAGGCCTTTCAGTAAAATAATGTTTTATAAAGTAAACATAAGACACTGGACTGAAGTAACAGGTTTACTTGATTATCAATACATAATGCATCATTTTAGAAAATTCATCTTTAAGGGTTAAGTTAACCCAAAAATAAAGCAATCGAACTAAAATTTTGTCATTAAATTACTCTGGTCGACTCTCTACAAATTTCATTCATCTTTGGAACACAAATTAAGATATTTTTAATGAAATCTGAGTGATTTCTGTCCCTCCATTGACAGCTACACAACTACCACTCTGACGCTACAAAAAGTTCATAAAGAGATCATAAACTAATCCATATGAATTGATTTACATGATGAACAGATTGGATTTCGGCTTTTATTCACATGTAAACATTCATATCAACTCACACATCATTTGAGGTAAACAGAAGCTCAAGCATGATCGCTTGATGTGCGAAAAACCAATGAGGTTCATTCTCGTGAGTTACGCAAAATTAAATCGTTTTCATCATATAAAGAAACATCAAATAAAGCGATCGAGTCTCTTCAGAAAATTTGGACTAAACCACTCAATTCATGTGGTTTAGTTTTACGATATCTTTATGAATTTTTTTAAGCATCAAAGTGGTAGTTGTGTAGACTAACAACAGAAATTGCTCACATTTTATTAATAAGATCTTCATTTTTGTTCTGAAGATGAACGAAAGTCTTACAGGTTTGGAACGACATGAGGGTAAGTAATTAATGACAGAATTTAAATTTCTGGGTAAACTAACCATTTAAAATTTGAGTTTCAAATATGATACATCTGGCTACTGAGTAAAGTTTGTCACTCAATCATCGTTGTATTGCATTGTATTTTGTCACAAATAACTACAGAGCTTTGACCAAAAAACTAAGCATTTAAATAAAATCCTAAGACATATATTACTGTGAGATATAAATTGACAATTGACATTTGTGGTTACTATAATGCTATGAAGTTTTTGCACATAAATATCAGCAATTGCACCAAATTGCATATTGCTGTTGAGTTTGAGCCTCTGGATATATTCTCCTACAGTATATCATACTATATGAGCCATAAAAGCTTGAAGTATCAAACATGATACTCAGAAATTAAAAAAAAGAACATGTAAACTTTTGTCGTAAGGTTCAATAAACTATTTCACTTTAAAAATCTGAGAATTCACTCATATGTCAGGCTTTACAGGGATAATGTGTAGAATACTACATTTGACTGACTTTTTATCGCTGATGTCCATGTCTCTGTGTAAGAGTGTGAGGTTAGCCGTCTGATCACCCATGTGCAACAGTAAAGCCAAACAGTGAGAAACCAGTTTCAAACGCATGGATGTCGACACTGTGTTCCTGAGTCTGTAGAGGGAAACATAACTTGAATTTAATGGCCATTGTCTGAAATTTCTGAGGTTTTGTATAAATAAAGGCAAAAATAAGTCAGAACAGGCTGCAGGACTGTGCCTAGTTAGTATACACACACACCGGCCGTTGTGGAAACTCTCCACTGTGAAATTCTTCAGCACTTTGTTGTTGATGATTTTGGGACATCCATTCTCAGTGCCAACTTGCAAAAGAGAGTGAAAATTCTAAGGTTATTTAAACGTAAAAAAAGAAAAGAAAGATGAACAAAGTTTAGGTCAGATTTATGGGCACCCCTGATAAATATGATCAGAGATGGCTGTAAAAAATATATATATATATAATCTGCATTGTTTATCCTTTTGATTTTTTTTTTTAACTAACCTTTGAAGTAAAATAATTAAAAGTGTGTGGGGGCACATTATGAAATATGTGTTTTTGAGAAAAACATTTTGGCCACAAGTATGGGTACCCCTATAATATTTTATGAGTAAAATATCTCTTTAGTATATTCCCATTAATATTTACAGTTTTTAGCACAACAGGGTGACTAGGAACATGAAAGTGTCTAGCTATGGAATAAATAGGAGACACAAAGGCCAAATGCTCCTCGCTCATCCAGAAACAAACTCCTGCATATTTCTATAGGGACCGGATTCTATGGTCAGATAAAACTGTAAAAAAAAGCTTTTTGGCAGCAAACCCAACAGATGGGTTGGGTGCAAACAAGGATAAAAAATGAAAATGAAAATGAAAAAAGATTTTACATGGTATCATGGATTCTAGCAAATACCAGCAGATAAAAAAAAATCAAAACCTAGCCGCTTCTGCTTGAATTCTTATAATGGGCCGGGGTTGGATCTTCCATCAGGACAACGATCCAAAACAAACATCAAAATCAAGCCAAAAATGTGTCACGGAGTACAAAATGAAGCTTCTGCTATGACCACCCAGTTCCCTGACCTGAACCCTTTAGACCCATCTTTGATCATATTTAACAGGGGTGCCAATAATTCTGACAACAACCTTACAACCAGTATTCTTGAAATCAATACATTACCACCATATCATCTACTGGCACAGACAAACTAAAGAATTTAACTTTGTTTCTTTAACACTCACATTTGAAGGATACGCTACGTTTCTGTAGTGAGACTTTGATGAGGAAGGACAGGTACCAGGCACAACGAGACTGTCTGTCACGAGCTGCATCCTCATTGGGAAGTGATTCAAGATGTGTAAGAACAGTCTGCGGACTAGAGAATACATTTTTATGAATAAAAACAAGCATTTCTATCATTAATCTGGAGCTAAAAAAATTAGCCAAAAAAAACAACAACTTCTCCAGCCATTTTCGAGATTATGGTGTAAAATTATTTTCAAAACTTATGCCGTGTTGGAATCACAATTTTAATCTCTGATATTTCAAGATCATTCAAAATTCAGTTTGGGGTCAGTCATTTCTTTGAAGAAATTTATACTTTTATCCAGCAAGGATGCAATAAATTGATCAAAAGTGGCAGATTTTTACAACCTTTGGAAATAGAAGGTAAGGCGGATATGCCGTCTTTGACCGGCGACGCAATAACACTGGCTGTTACACTGGTTAAAATGGCTGATTTCTCTGGATTTAAACATTGGAAACATTTGGGATAATGCAACTACACAAGTCAACAAAATGTATAACATTGTTCTAATGGTTTTTGCATGTTTTAGTTCAAAGCCTTACATATTGTGCCTTTAAAATAGTAATAATTTTAATGTTTTACAACTCTACCATTTTACAAACAAATCCAGCCTTGGTGGTTATAAGAGAATTCTTTCAAAACTTTTAATTGGTATGTGTTTGTTATCATAAAAAACACTTATCAACGGCATGATGTTCTCCATACCCAAGCTCAGCTCTCATCTTCTGCAGGTCTTCAGGGGTCAGCGCTGCCATCTTCATTCCAACATCCTTCAGTGCATCGAACTCAATTGGAGACAACACTAGAACAAAGTTAGGGATCTTGACACAGAAAAAAAAAAATTTGACGTGGAGAACCATACATAGAACTAAAAAGGATACATTTGTCAAAGGGGTAAACATCTTCTGGTTTTTCTGCTGCAGTGTTGCACGGGGGGAGGAAGAGGAGGGCCTCTGTCTTTGCCTCACTTTCATTAACTTCATTACGCAGAGCTGAGAGACAGAATTGAAGAGACATTGCTGTTAATCCTTTTCAATGCGCAGTTTAGTCATGAATTGTGAAAACCCATACTGTTACTTACCTTCCACTCCTTTCCGATCTATGACGTTGTTGGCAGCCAGTGCCACAGCCTGCTGAAGCATTTCGTTGCCCACCTCGTTGAGTCTCCTGGAGCTCAGAGCACGCTTCTGTTTAGTCGTCCCGAATGCTTCAATGAGAGCATCCACCTGTGCCCAGACAGAGAAAACACACGTACGGTTTATGACTTCTTCAATGACGCACATGTTTTTCATTTTATTAATTGAAGTACATTTGGATATTTTTTGGCGGGCTCAAAGACATGTGTCTAAGGGGGATTCAACTGTCCTTATTTCATAATAAAGTAAAAAGCTGAAAAGCAAAAAGATGAAATTCTTCAAAATAAAGCTTTAATAATAGGTAGTTTGGAATAATATTTGGTAATTTCTTAGACCACATGACTTTGACACAAAAGTTAACTGCATGTTTTTATATGTCTAACCATTGGCAGGAGAAAAAAAAACAGGAAATGATATCCTGCCAACTCTCAAGATTTAGTGTTAAGGCGAACAAGTCTCTTAAAGTATGCATGAAATCAAAATTATCAATTCTGATTTTTATGGAAAATTGCAGTGTTCATAATAAATGATTTATCTGTGCATATTTTTTTATTAATGTGTCCTCATAATTTTTAATCAACATAAAAGCATTTTTAAAACTGATGACATGAGCACTGGCGCAAGGGTGGGACAACAACGATCCAATCAATCCCCACTGAACAAAATGTTTTCCTCATTTGAAAAGCCATTTCCCTCGGATCCGTCACAATAGAGAAGAAAATTATGATAGAAACTTCTGTCTTATGTATAATTTTATAATAAGGCAAGGTTAGTTGTTTTTAGTCCCCAAAATATTATAATATTCAATATAAATAATCAACTTTGTAAAAGTGCTTTTGACTTGACAATGGTATAAACATTTTTCAAAACCAAGTGAATATAAAAAATTAATTTCTAAGAAATAGGCACATATTCAGTTACTCGCCTTCTCTCTGTAGGTCTCAGCTTGCTTTGTGTTGTCATCTTCTGTGGATTCACCTGAAGACACACACTCAACAATAAACTTCTCTTTCACTGACATCCTGTCTAACAAAAAAGCACATGGCTCCTATCTCGATTGTAGACAACAACATCACTGTTGAACATTAAAGAATTACAAAGGAGCCATGACAAAAAAAAAATTTGCAAACCTTATGACCAATAAATTACTTTACCAATCATTAAAGATTTAATTTGACAGAAATTACACTCACAGGAAGCAATCTCAAGGTGATAAGATATTTCAGTATTATTCACTACTTATACAACAATAATATTATAACTTACACTGAACAATAATATCAATAGACTTTATTATAATTAATGACTTTGAATCTTGAAAACAATCATTTTAAAACCTCTAATAATTTTCCATGACCATGAAGAGCCCTGAAAAAAATTATGCCATTAATATCATACATTACAAATGTGCCATATTTACCTGGTATAACAGGCAGCATATTGAACAGCTGAGCATTGTGAACATTCATTTGCATAGTGCTCTTGTCCAGAACTCCCACAAAATACCTGTTAACGACCATTACAATCCCATTATTCAGAGATCCAATTTGTCATTCAACTAATCAGTTTTTATACAGATCACCTCACCTGCACAGATTATTACATTGCGATGATCCAGGCCCAAAGTTGCTCCCAACATAGGGGAGTCTGTTTGATTCCGCAACCTAACATGGGAACAGAAAATATATCTTTACACCACATACGCCATAATTACTTCAAGACCTAAAATAAAAAATGTTTTCTATATGCATGGGTAGTTTTACCACAATCCGTCTGTTTTTCTTTCTGGGGTTGACTCCATCTTCGTGTTTGAAGAGTTTGAAGTCCAGATGTTTTGCTTTTCTCACGAGTCCATTAGAGAATTTAACTACAATGAAAAGACTGTGACTTAAAAATATGGAAACGACTTAACAACAAACATCTAGCAATATTTTATGACTATTTTAGCCAACAAACTATCCAACTGCGTACGTTAATACATTGTTTGATTTAGACACGAGCATTGTGCGTTTCCACGTGGGTTCATTAAACACAAAGATGGAAGTGTATTTTTAATAAAGCAGGGCCAACAAAAAACGCCAACAATATATTTTAGTACACCTATGATGATTCGGATATTAAAAAGTTACCAATATACGCATCCTTTCCCGTTTCTTCACAGGATTTCCATGTACAGGTCTCCGCCATTTTTAAGGTTTCTTCGGCTGAAATTCACACGCGTATCTGCTCAAACAGCGACATCCAGCGGTTAAGAAAACTCCATTTATCCATCCGTTTTCTTAAAGTCCCCATGAAATCAAAATGGAATTTTTTGGGCCTTTGGTATGAATATGTTAGCCTTACTGTTATCTATAAGATAGCGTGATCCAAAACAATTACAAAATTCGCATTTAGAAGATATAAGCATTTAAAATTGTCAGTTGTGATGTTAAATAAAGCTTGCAACATGTCAGCGGGAAACTTACAGCTCGTATATTATCTTCTCATGCAGTTACAGATGCAGTGTTTTGACTGAACCACTTCTACTTCTGCTGCAAGAAATGAGAGCACATTTTCATAATTTTCTGGTCCATGAAAGAGCCTGCGTTTGTGATATATTTCCTTCTTCCTTTCCTGCAAAACGCTCGCTCTGTCTGGATGTGTTTCAATTTTTACTAAGGATGCGTCCTGTCACATTTCACACATGTGCAATTAAATAAGACGACAAAGCAGGTTAATTTGTCTACATGCCGCACGAAATCGGAGTAAGAGGCAAAAAACTATATGTGTCGACTGGTTTATGTTTAAGCCGTTTATGACCGTACTCCGAGAAAAGAAAACGGTTTTCCGTGTTTACATGACCACATGCGTTGCCGGCTTATTAAGCATAATCGGATTGTTTTTAAATAAACACGGACAAAAAATTATAAAAATTTTAGGGCTGGACGATATAAACATTGATATGAGTGATCACCTGGATTTAGACCTACATTTAAAGCGTTCACAGGCAAATTTGGTTTATTTTTTTTATTAAATCCAGTCACGAAGCAGCTCTTTTGCCACTCAGTCCGGCTGAGGGAGGTGTGTTCCGGCGGGAAAGTGAAGTCAATGCATGTCCTCTAAATGGATCAATGATTTGGATGACATCACTCTGCACTTCAGCTTCTCATCAGATTTTCTGTCCAATCTAATGCTCTAGAATCTAAAGTGCCCCGCCCCCTACATTATAAATACACGCTGTAGCTACAGCTAAAATCGGTCATTTGTTCACACATTTACTATTTTCTACACAGTGAATGGCACATAGTGCACTATATAGGGGATTGGGAACGATTCAGACGGTGTATTGAGGCAAATGAAGTTTGGTTTCACGTTAGTATCACGCGAACCGCAGCAGCGCACACACAGTCTGCTCCGGTCCAGAGACACGATAACACAGAGCGGATCATATGCCAGAAAAGGTATCGGACCCATTTGAATTCTGCACAGAATGCTATATTTTAAAGCAATATGGAGGAGATTAGGAGGAGAAACGGTTAGAGATTAGGAGGAAACTGCAGCTTTACCGAGCTCAACGGCTTGAGCTGTGATACAAACTAAATGCTATTGGCTATTTTTTAAAAAGAGAGGAGCTGTTATTTCAGTTGAAATTACGTCAACACATTAAATGCTGTGCATTTCAAGGCACTACAGTTGGCCTTTAACAGCTTTAGGGTCGTGGATGCTGGAGATCGCAGCGTCATGGGGAGAAACATCCTGCAGGACCAAAACTTGACTTTAAAGGGATAGTCCACAAAAATGAAAATTCTGTCATCATTTACTCACCCTCAAGTTTTTCCAAACCTGTATGAATTTCTTTCTTCTACTGAACACAAAAGAAGATATTTCGAAGAATGTAAGTAACAAAACAGTTGATGGAACCCATTGACTTCCATAGTATTTTTTTTCATACTATATAGAAGTCAATGGGGCCCATCAACTGTTTTGTTACTTGTTACTCATATTCTTCAAAATGTATTCTTTTGTGTTCAGCAAAAGAAATACATTCATACAGGTTTGGAACAACTCAAGAGTGAGTAAATGACAGAATTTTCATTTTTGGGTGAACTATCCTTTTAACTATGAGGAAGCACTAGTGTCCTTGAAAATTAATCAGATACATTTTTTGTGATCTCCAAATATTCACAAATGTACCTTTTCTTTGTTTTCAAGTTCTTTATACATCCATCTAATAAAACGTAGGCTACAGCAACTTTTGTCAAAACTTAATTTGGGTCAAAACTGTTTCACGTTATGGAAATAAAACAACTAAAGATCAATCGTAATTAGTGTAAAAAGGTACAGTCATAAATAACTGTGACACACTGTATTATTGCTTCTATGCTTGATTTAGATAATATATATTTTTTGAACATTTAATACTTTTTTTTAAATGTCATAAGATTGAAAGTCTTAGGGTTTTAAACTCTTTCAACGGATCTGGTTTTAGGACAAAGCATGAAAATCTTCACAATTATCTTCATATTTATTTGAAATTTTCCTGTGACATCCTTTGACGTGATTCAAGTGAAAAAGCTAAAATGCCGGTGATGAAGACAGAAAAATAAAATATTTCCACAGTGAAAACGTTATCGTATTTCATGTACATTAAATGATTTTACATTAGGTACGCCTCCAGAATTATTAACCAAGGGGAAAAAACAAATCTATGCTTGACAAGCGATATTTATTTTGTTCAATTCCTTATGACAATAAATAACTTTCAAGTTATAACTAGTGAGATTCTAAGTGATTGGAGACAGAACCTTTTTCATACTCCACGTTGTTTATAAACCGTTGAAATCGGTTGAGAAATGTAAAGGTAATTGTGCTTTTTGCCCAAAAAAGCAGAAGTCTTGCCCGGACCAATATGGCGGACTTTTTCGGTGTCAGCTGCAAACATCCGGTGTCATGCTCTGGTTCCGGATACTAACGTTCTATTCTAAGCCAATCACCTAAGAGTAAAGGACGAGCGACCGCTACGTAACGAAATTAATATTAATATGCCATGCCTTTGCCAGCCACCCGGAAATCCAATTTAGAAATGTTTATGTCGGAAGTTTTTGCTTAAATCTAGAGGAGGTTTGGCTTTGTTTGTGATGATCAGGCATGGAGTCCGAGCGAACATCGGCTTATCGCGTGTGTATAAACATTTTATCTTCTTGTTCTTACTGCTTGTAGTAAAAACGTGTAGGAAAGCAGGTTCACGAGAGCAGTTGAAATGCAGTTGTTCCTATATTAATGTCCTTGGTAATGACAGATTGCTTTAAAGTAATTGGTTTATGTGCATATTTAAGTAGCCTAACACATGTGTTTCTCTGTGCTGTTGCTTTTGGTTGTATGTTTGTTTCTATGTAGTAGTAGAATAATAATAATATACAATGTACTTTTTATAGGAGTTACGCCTACTTTCAGTGTCTCTTTGGTCTCTATTTATAATGACGCTGCTATTCGTGTCACCGATGTTTTTATAATGGCGCTATTCTCTAGGTCGTTCAGCTGGTGACTGGAGCCTTTTACATTTTTGTGTGGAATAGAGAGTCATTATTGGACTCTAAGGCAGTTCATGCATTAACTCTTTGAAATGCATGACTTCAAAGTAACAATTATTGTTAGCAAAGCAGCTTTCAGCAAATTGCTGTAGTTGCAACGCACGACCTAACCTGTATGTGTCTCTTTTGTTTTGGTGACTAGAATAACACAAATGTAGATTTTACACAAAGCACTGAAGACGACCCTCTCATTGATGGACTACTTGTATCCCAAGATGCACTTGAGTCAGTCATCAAGAGAGAGTTTCAGAAATTACACACTCATTGGTCATTGAGTGTCCTCTCGTTTTTCCATGTGAGTAGAAACAGACCATTGCAAAAACATACACTGTTGCCCAACTCAGAAAAGTTACTTAAAGTATGGCAAATCTGTTATTTACTCACCTTCATGTTGTTCCAGACTTGATTGGAAATTTTGCTTTCAGTTATAATGATAAACCTGTTGCAGACACACTCGCTATGTACTTTTTGAGTAATTTCTCTGTTTGTGTTTTGCAGGTGGTATATGTGGCGCTGTGTATTGCAATCACAATATTTTGCTGGATATCTAAAGAGCACACTCCTGAGTGCACTGCAGCACTGCAGGGGATCGACTCCAAGACTGTGGTGTTACTGGGGAAAGTTGCACTCTGGGTGATGGTCTTTATATTTGACAGATTTGTTCAGCGTCAACATAGCGCTGTCAGACGGAGAGGTTACCTGGACTTCTACAGGTTGACCCGAGGAATAAAAAACCTTCCTCTGCTCATTCACTCTGCAGGTGAAAAGATTTTTCACACCATCTTAATGTCACATTTCCCCCCTCTGTTTCTTTGCCACTTGATAAAGGGAATCTCCATAAATAACTTGCTAATGCTAATTTAAGTTCACATTTTATAGTTCACAAATGACCACTAGATGGCAGCACATAAGCTATCATTGGGAGTGTACATTAATTATTGAATGTTTAGATCAGGGGTTCTCAACTTTTTTCCTGCAGAGTTTAGCTCCAAACCTGATAAAGCTCACCTGCATATATCTTTCATGTAATCCTGAAGACCTTGATTAGCTTGTTTGTGTGTGTTCAATTTGGAGCAAAACCATGCAGGACCTCAAGGATCAGACTTGTGACATGTTTTAGTTGCTTTCATTTATTATCCTTAATACAATCTAAATCCTGGTGTATTTTTTTTTGGTCAATATTCTAATATGATAACATTTACACTACCATTCCAAAAAACAAACAAACTTTTATTTAGCAAGGAATCATTAAAATGATCAAATGCGACAGTAAAGACTTTTAAAATGTTAGAAAAAAATATATTTTAAATAAATTATGTTCTTATAAACTTTCTATTGATCAAAGTATTCTGAAAAAAATGTTTAACATTTTCCACAAAATGTAAAAAATATGAGAAATATATTAAGCAGCACAACTGTTTTCAACATTAATCGTGGGTTAAACAGCAAATCAGCATATTAGAATGGTTTCTGAAGGATCATGTGACACTGACGAGCTGGAGTAATGATGCTGAAAATTCAGCTTTGCCGTCACAGGAATGAATTCCATTTTAAAATGCATCAAAATAGAAAACAGTTCATTTGAATTGTAATAAAATGTCACAATATTACTATATTTTTTATCAAATAAATGCAGCCTTCGTGAGCATAATAGACATCTTTTCAAATAAATATAAAAAAAATCTCACAGATCCCAAACTTTTTAACAGTAGTGTATGTTTTGGGCAAATAATCGTGAATCATATCAAATGAATCCAATTGATTCGAACTGAACCACGACTGAATCACAGATTTTTTTGCAGTGTATTATCTAGTTAATATGCCATAATCAATGACCACTCCTTACCAGTGATCACCAGTTTTTTTTTAATTGCTAATACAGATATTTGTGTCTGATATGATGCAGAACCGCTCTCTCTTCTCTCTTATGTAGGTAATGCATTGATCCTGACTGTAATTGCTCCATCCGCTCTGCTGGATGCACGTGTGAAGAATCTGTCTGTATATCTTCTCTTGTCCATCATCTGTCTGGAACTACTGCTGTCACTTATATGCTTGATTAGATATACAGGTACTCCCACACACTGGTTACATTCGCACAAAATTTCTTCATGGTTTATTCTAATACGGAATCATACCCCAAACCTCCTATATTTTCCACAGTGTCCAAAATTGACGTTTTGCTACACCTGCCTGCCAATAGCAATAAGTACAGTATATCTCACTGGCTATAAAGCTGTATTTGTTGTCCTTCTGACAGTTGAATTATGCAGTTTTAGTTAGGGGTGTAGCAATATATCGTGTCACAATATATCGCAATACAAAAATGCAACAATATGTATCGTGGATGGTGACAGAATGTATTGTGGATATTTCACTCAAATTAAAAAGTTTACAGAGTTTTAGTGTAAGTACTACATTAATCTAAATAATGTTGAATATATAATATATATATGAATATATATATATATGTATAATAATACAATGTGGGAATATTTATGGGTCCTGATAATGCCAAATTTATTATGTTACCAGTGACCTATATTATTTTAAATATATCGAGTCAGTGACAGAGTGGAAGCATATTCGTCTAAATTAATTCTGTTTTCAGCTTCAGAATCATGAATATTTTTATTCTGGTGTCATCATTTTCCTGTGCATTGCTTCAAAGCCTATTCATTTACACCCACAATAATATTTTTTTTTTATATTTTTTGTTAACCTTTTACCAAATGTCTTGGAGTATCGCAATAATATCGTATCGTGAGTTCAGTATCGCGATATCGTGATCGTTACAACCCTAGTTTGTGGTGGTGATGGCGCAGTGGATAAGACACATGCCTGTGGCGTGAGAGACCGGGGTTCGAATCCACTGTGCGACACCAATGTGTCCCTGAGCAAGACACTTAACCCCTAGTTGCTCCAGAGGTGTGCGACCTCTGACATACATAGCAATTGTAAGTCCCTTTGGATAAAAGCGTCAGCTAAATGTAAATGTAGTTTTAGTTTATCTGTAGAAAAAATTGGTTATTGTGTAGCTCACATCATCATACATTAGCTATTCTCTGCAATGCTACCGCTCACAAAAATACACTTGTTTTGGTGGCTAATTGCGAGTAGTAGTTGCCACAAGGACTGTACATGCACACCTCCCCCAGCATGCATTACAATACCCAAGCTTCTGTCCTTATCCCCTTTAGAAACACACCAGGCAGCTGTTGTCCCTCTCAGCCTCTTTTTCTCGCATTTTGTGCTCCTTATAATAAAATAACAAATAACTCTTTGCTCACCTGTGGAAAGGGATGGAGAAGATGGGGGATATTTGAGAGAATGTCAAAGAGAAAGACCATAAGTGGGGGGAAGAGTTGTTATGGATACATGGCTCATCTTTGCCAAAGGCAACCTGAATCCACCCCACCCTAATACACCATGGCATTGTCTTTACTGTTGACACACACACACACTTACACACATTCTCGTATCAGTGCCTGGATTCCAGAGATGATTAGTGAAGTGAAGCTTGACCACATGTTATCTATAGAGACACACCCTCACTCGCTCACTTCATTCTCAATGAGGTCTATCAGTAGATATCACCTTGGGTCTCATATATCACTCTATGAAGTATTCGAGAGGAAAAGCTTTTAGATGTGTTTTATTTTGTATGTGTTTGCTTATAGACTACTTTTCAATAGTTTGTGGTCATTAAGAAAAAAAAAGTTATATTTTTATTTTGCAAGAATGCATTACATTGATCAATAGTGACAGTAAGGATATTTATAATGATACAAATGATTTCTGTTTTGAATTAATGCTGTGATTTTAAACTTTCCATTCATCAAAGAAAAAAGGTTTTTCATGGTTTACACAAAAATATTAAGAGCACAATATTAAGCACAACTATTTTCAATATTGATAGTACAATAATAAATGCTACTTTAGCATCAAATCAACTTATAAGAAGGATTTCTGTAGGATCATGTGACACTGAAGACTGGAGTAATGATGCTAAAATTTAGCTTTTCCATCACAGGAATAAATTACATTTGTTATTTTAAATACAAGTTATTTTACAGTTTTTATAAATTGTAACCATAATCATAATAATATCAAATAAATGTAGTCTTGGTGAGTATAAGTGTTTCAAAAACATTACCAAAGCCAATTTTTTTTTAATGTATAGGTTCAGTGAGGTTCAAAAGTCCACATTAAAAATCTTTGACTAAAAATCTGGAAATAAAGTTTTCACAATGTTTTATGTATTTATTATTTTATTTTTTTTCAAATTCTGATGTAAAATTGATATTAAATATGTAGGATTCTGCGTCTTTTATAGTTGTATTTTTGCTTCCATTGACGCACAGAATGCGCTTTGGAGCATTTTAAAACCTTGTGGATAAAATAACATGATCATCAGGGGTCGCACAAACTGGATCTCATTAAGTTTGAGTGCTGCAGGGAATTTGAAATTCATATTCATTTTTTATTTCAACTTTTCACTAAAATTGTTTTGCTGATAATATAATTTAAAAAAAACTATATATATTGAGTTTAAAAAAATAAAAAAGTGTCTGTATACATTACATGGATGTAGCTAGATTGACAAATTTAGGAAACTTGTTTTTTGGTCACTCGCACTTGAGATGATTCCAAAAAAAATGAACCCTAGTCTCGATCAAAAAACGATTATTTTCTTTACATTTATTATGCTAACGAGTGATCTCTATCCATTTAACCACCGTTTATCTCCTCCTATCCATATATCCATCTCTCTGTCCCTTTCCTAAAGGAAGGTGCAGTTAGGTCAGAGTCATGCTCCAGGGTCTTTGAAGTGTCCTCTGTGATGTTGTATCTCTGCCTCTCTCTCTTCATTTGAACATGAATGCAGCGTTCTGTATGGGCCGTATGCCGCCTCTGCACTTCAAAGGAAGTTTAGGGCCCTTCAAAGGGGGCGAGGGAGGTGATTGGGACCGCTATTGTATTTACCGCGATGCACGGAGAACATGCGCTCGGCCACCGTCATGTTCAAATGTGCTCAAAGATGCCATTGGAATGAAATATGATGCTTGAGGGAACATACTGATTTAAAGTTGACCGTGTTTTTCATTCCGAGCTCTAGAATGAAATGCTTCTCAGTTCTAAGAGCACGTGTGTGTCGCACAAAAGCGCTAACATTGTTCTATGGATTGGACTTCTATGCAACATTGTGTCAGAATGCAAATGTCATGAATTATTAACCGCTGGGTTTGGTTTATTGTAATGGTGTTTATTTTTACGGTGTCTTTTGAGGAGGGAAGCACTACTGTTTAGCAAAGATATAAGGAATGTGACACGTATATCAGAAAGACTGTCACTCTTTCTCTTTAAAAACATTCTTTAAAGGCTATTCTTGATGTATGGTGACAGATCTGACAAACTACCCTAATAACCTTTCAACATTACATATCTGAACTCGCATACACACTGTATTTGTCTCAAATAAATGCTTAAGCTCCATTTACTATTATATATTGCACTTATATGACACTTCAGAGCGAGAGAAAAGGTGTGCATTATCTCTAAAGAGGGAATCCCTGATCTCCTTCCTGCCCAACTCAATGGCCTGTTGGCCCCCATTTCCTGCAGGTGATTGAAGAAAGAGCAGTTTTATCTGATTGGTGTGTTTGTGATGGGTTGGCCAGGTGTGGGTCAGGAACAACGCTGAGGTTTGTGTATGTGTGTGTTAATGTTTTAGGTGATTATGGTGTAATTAGAGTGTATTCAGAGACCCTGAGACATTTTCCACTTTGATTTGTAGATTACATTTAGACAGATTTGTTTGATCCTATAGCACCGCCTTTAAGATTATTTGCATTAGAGGACAAGTATGTTATTATTTCAATATTAAAATGCAGAGACAAATATCACAAAGTACCATTAACATCTCAAACATTGCTCCGTCTGACATCATTGTCGCTCAAGATATAAGGCATCTTCTGCCGATCGCTAGCAAACTTGTAAGTCTTCTGTGCATTTTGTAAAACCGCAAGTGGTGTTATTATAGTACCTGTTTTGACTGACTGGCGAACTGGCATTGGTATGTGCCTGAAAAATTAGTTTCAGTAGAAAATGGTTGTCTGGGGATGTCTGCAACATGGCCAAGACAACTGAACAATTCCACCTGGAAACAAACTTTTATCATGTTGTACATCACTGCCAATAATACACTTACACTACCGTTCAAAAGTTTGGGTCGGTGACATTTTTAAAAATGTTGAAAGAAGTCTATTCCAGCTCACCAAGGCTGTATTTAATTTAAAAAATAAAAACAGTAAAACCTGTCATATTGTTACAATTGAACTATTTTAAAATGTGATGGCAAATCTAAACTCCAGACTTCAGTGTCACATGATCCTTCAGAAATCATTCTAATATGCTGATTTGGTGCTCAATTTTTTTTCCCGCCCTTTCTTCTTCTTCTGCATAATATTGTTGGGTAAAGCATGATATTTCCCCCCAGAATTCTTTAATGTATAGAACGTTTAAAAGAGTAGTACTTATTTGAAATAGACATTGTCAGACAAAAAAATTCTGTTTCAATAGTCTAGTCTTTTATTCTATTTATTACAATGAATCCTTATAAAAGTATAAATTTCATTCAAAAATATTGCTGAACCTACACGTTTTGATGGTTATATTGTTTCCAGCTATCCAAATAATTGTCAATATATTTGAGATTTACTCGCTTTACAATTATTTTTCTTTCTCCGTCCCAGTCTACCCTCTTTTGTCATCATGCACATATTGTGAACTCTAGGATATTTGCTTCGTATTCTGATCGAATCTGCTTGAACTCGCTGTTCTTCCCAGTGTAGGAAGTGAAAGTTTGCTGATTGAGAGATACATTAAAGGTGTGAGAGAGGAGGGAAGTGACGTGAGAAATCCCACAGTTGCCCTGCGTTCTCACGCTCCCAAAACACACACTAGCCACGCGTCTACTAGTACACCTTGTGGTGAAGAGTATCCATGCTGAACGTGACTCCTGCTCACACACACTGTACGTGTGTCTTCACACACCTAGCTTACATTGTGCCGTCAGACGCACACTACAGCTATCAACATTTCTGTCTGGCTCAATTTTACTTGTCTCATTTTGGTAATGGTAAATAGTCTCCCTGTTTATCATGTTAAAGGAGTTGCCAGGGTGGTCTTAGACATTTGGATCCTGCTGTATATTCAGTGTTATTGGAAGGAAAGAAGAATGAGAGGGGGGTGGAAAAAAACCTTAACTGTAATTTTTTTTTGTACATTTATCTCTTTGTATTTTGTGTGTTTCAGCACATGTGAGGAAGTTTAATAGCAAGAAGCCCCATCCTGATGTGACTGAACAGGAGCGATCTCATGGCTGCTCCAGCGAAGCGCATACCGAGACAGGCTTCAGGTAACAAACATTGGTGATAGACCAATATATATATATATATATATATATATATATATATATATATATATTGGAAAGACATATTAATCAGCTGATATTGGACCATTTTAAGAAGCCGTTTAGCAGAAGTATTCGTTTAAATAAACCAACAGCCTTTCGAAGTAGATCATTTTTGTCCATTAAATTTTATTTTTATTTGGAGTAAATAAGTATTTAATTTCAGCATTTGTGTCTCCATATTGGCTATAGAAAAACCCATATTGGTCGACCAGTAGTACACATACAAATTGTACATTTTATAAATTTAACTTTTTAATTATATCGGTCTGGTAAGTAAAACTTCAGTAACATTGATAATAAAATTAATCGTTTGGGATCATATATATATATATATATATATATATATTATTATTATTTTTTTAATTTTTTTAAATATTCATCAAGGGCACATTACATAGACCGAAACTTTGTAGACTTTTAGGTTCATGTTATAAAAAAATAAGATTTTTCTGAGCCTATGGGCGGATATTTGATGTTGTTTTAAGAATAAACTTTACTTTGATTAATTTTAGACTTCATATGTATGGTAATTTTGCATATCCAGTAGATGCATCATTATTTAAAGGTAGGACAGGCAATTTTCAGATAGGCTAGCTATAGCGAGCTAGTTTTGAAAGCATAAGATCCTAGTCTGGCTATCACCAGACCAAGCTCAATCTTTTAAGATTGAACATTAGTCTGGGTAGTCTGTCCTGTATTTTCCACTGCACAAGAGGCGTGATCAACGGGCATAGTTCAAATGACACTGTACGCAATTGGATAGTCCTTCAACCAATCAGACCAACGATCCGGGTGACATACTTTGCAGCGAAAACTCCAGGCAGGAAACGTGTCAACAAACGTGTTTGTTTTGGAGCATTGATCAGCGGTTTGCAGAAGCATCAATGACATCGAGCGATTTTTGCAGGTTGTGCAAAAAAAAGCATGAAAGTGAGTGGTATTTACACCCACTCGAACGATTTGTTTGCTAAATCAAAAAGAAGCCTTTGAGCATCGTCCAGAGGTTAAAAGTAATTGGATTGGATTAAACCCGCCAATAGCGCGCCAGGTGGAGAAGCCAGTTTGTGATTGGTCCCTGCAAAATTGTAACGGAAGCAGGATAAAAGAATATACAGGTTTCCAGCCTGAGCTGCAGGGCGAAATCAAATCGCCGGCAGATCAGGCTGGGTTTACCAGTCTAATAAGATCCCACCCTCTCTTCAAAGTGTCTCCAATGCCAAGTCTCCTTCAAAACACATGAACGCATACAGCAGGGAACAAACAAAAGCGTCACGAGAGACAGGATGCGCGGAGGTATGAAAATGCATATGCTGACAGGCAGACAGGACATCTCATTACATTCGGATTTTATGGTCCTACGATGAGATATTTACATATAAATACATTTAGAACACATTCCTTAGTGATTGCTATCAGGATGTGAAGAGACTTTCAACCTGCATAACAAAACAAAATTCTGCAACAAATCGCCTACCCTGCCTTTAAGAATCTTTTGACAATTGCACTGGAAACCAAAACAAAAATACTGAGGAAAATACGCTTTTTTGCAGTGTGATCAGAAGGCACAATAAAATATATTTCTACGTTCTAGTGTTTGAGAGCAGAGCAATTCAAGCTACTTTTTTGTAAGATGAACTAAAAAGTAACGAATATCTGTTGTATAATAGAAGCTACTGTGTTTCTCCCTAGACATTTACATTTAGAGAATATACAGTATTTTACTTATTGTGTTCCCTTCAATATACTCCTTAAATTTTCTTGACTTGGTCTTCAAAAGGTCTTTAAAAAGTCTTAAATGTAATGTACTTTCATAAAACCTGCAGAAACCCTGATATTTTCAGTTTAACTTGTAAAAAAAAAAAAAAAGTTGGGCTGTAGGCATGTATCATTTCTTTATTCCAGTGGTTCGTAGTAGGCCTAAATTAATTAAACGCTTGTAGTATAAGAAAGATTGTTCAATGCACTTTCACACGTTTTAAAATGAGAGCAGTTTTCCACAGATTGAACAAAATGCAGATTGATCTCTCATACTGAACAGTATAAAGTTATCCGTGTCGGCCAAAACAGACCATATTGGGGCATCCCTAAATTAACTGTTTTTTTTGTGTGTGACTAGTGTTTTCATAGACGCGCGCACACACACACTCACATTTCAAGCCCCTGTGCTGTGGACAGGTCACACAGGTGCACATGTGTTCTGTGGTTTATTTCACAGGGACGGCTCCAGTCTGGAGGATGTGGTGGAAAAGCAGGCGGACCTGATTGATTATCTGAAACAACACAACAGCGTTCTGAGCAGGAGGATCCTCACCCTGACCAGCCAGTAGATCAGAGCCTGACACGTGCAAACAGAGAGAGGGATTCAGGGCTGCTTGTGCTTATGATGGGGTCTGAAGCATTTCGTGTGAGTGTGTGTTTGAGCGCGTCTATCTTGACTGGCATCGGCAGCCATGGCTCACTGATCAGAAGACTTTTTGTGGGAAACGATCCTTGGTAACCTCTCTAACGACGCTCTCGTGTTTCCATGGTGACATGTCTGAGTAGACAATAGCCGCAATTGGGAAGTCAAAAACCCTCTCCTGCAGAAATGTTCAATAAAGATGCTCATTATGAGTTTGTGGGATAGCGTGATCTTATCATACCAAGAGCTTTATCGTGGGACTTCCGTTTCTCTGTGTGCATGCATGTGAGAGCATGATCAAGAGTTAATTGTGTACTTAATTTGACTTATATTGTTCATAATTTGTATTTTTGCTTTGTGGGTCTGTGCTGGTTTTGTGTGTAAGAATGGTTTTGGAAGGATGTTTCTGGTGGTGTGTAGGAGCCATTCAGAAAACGTTGTTAAACACTGACCTTTTTATCCTGTTGCTTAATCTCACAGATGGTTTGAACTGCTGTCTTTTTATGTAAAATAATGTGGATGAAATTGATTGAAACTTTTTGGGGATAAAATTAACACATTTAATTTATTGACAGTCCAGTAGGTGATGTGCATGTCTAGATAAAGAAAGGGATGAGATAATAATATATAGAAAATGTAGTTTAAAACACACATCAACTTCTTAGAAATGCACTTTGTATTTTTGTTGGTTGCAAATGGATTTGGAGTTTTTTGTGCCATGTTTAATAAAAGTTTACATTTAATGACGTGTGGTGTAATAAATTATTTTCTTTACACTGTGAGCATAAATGTTTTTAGACATTATATGATGGTTAAAGGTAAACTTTTCCATGTAATATCCAGATATTTTGTTACAAGTATTAGTACAAATTTAAAATTCCTTACTCTAATTATGAATTATTTTTTGATGAGTTGCACCATATGCCATTTTATGGTTTAAAGAAAAGGTAAACTTCTCTTATTTAAAAGACTTAATGACATACTGTCATGAGGGTCTGCAGGGGTCAATTTTGGTGACATGCAACTTGGGATAAAAGTGTTAAACAAGTTGCAACTGAACATGAAAATCTGTTTTTTGGAAATCGTCTATGGATCCATGTTAAAAGAGGCTAAAATAAATCTCCATCTTGGATTGGGGGCTTTTCCTTTTGGAAGCTGTCAATCAAAAATGGAACAATACAGTCTAGTGATCCCAGTATAACACTCTCTTTTTAACACTCCATACAGTAGCAGCTTGTGAATTTGAAAGACTTTGACAAGCCGTATGGATTATAAGACACTTTGAGCCCAGGTGAAAAGACAATACACTTTTTATTTAATCAGGATAATAATAAAACATTTGAAGTGCATAACTTACTTATAAACATTTCATTCAGTCCTTGCTATTTACAATGATGCTGGCAAACTCAAACTGATTGAGCGATGAGTTTTAGCGTGTTCTATTGCAGTGGATCTCCCCATAACTTGTTCACTAACATTCATAAAACAATACACTCCCTCTATACAGAAGTGACAAACATGGCTTGGTTACAATATATGGGCGAATGAACAGCCATCAGGGAGTCTGACATGAAACTTTTTCCATCCATTGCTGGTCTTTGGGTTTCCTAATGCTTGAAGAAGCATCATAAGGATAGCTGCGTAGAGGTTCCTCTAGAGTTGTAAAACCTGATGGAGAATAAAACAAATAGTTTAAATCCACAATGCACGGCTATGGAATGGATCTTTATGTGATCTTTGTGCAGCTTTTCTTTTAGACATTGATTCTATATATGTGTGTGTGTCTGTTTGTGTGTTTTGTTAACTCCAGACTAGCTCTGGCTCATTGTGTGGGGGTCACAGAGTAAAGGTTAAAGGTGACAACCTCTCCAGAGTGTCTGAAAACAGTAGGCGGCTCCGCTAGGCTGTCACAGTGAATGTGTGTCCTCGCAGATACAGTGTCACGCATATCACCATTAACAACATGTGCTCATGGTTCAATGATCGGGTCAAGATAAAGAAAACGAATGTACTGTAATATATACACATTATAATTCATATTATAATACAATACAATTTACTAGATAAAAATGTACTTTAAATACACTTCTCAAGTTCCTATGCACACTATTTATTTATGTTGGTCACAAATGGTTTTGGGAAACATATTTGCATTGTTCAACAAAAGTTTTAATTTAACGACCTGTGTGGTGTTAAAAAGTCATTTTAAAAAGTGTATTATTTTAAGTTATTTTAAATATTTTATGATGGTGAAAGGTAATACGTAATATCAAGATATTTTGTTACAAGTATTTGTAAGAGTTATAAATAATTGGTTTATTTAAAATTCGAAATAATTTTGAGGGGTCAGGTGAATTTTTATGAAAGAACCGACTCTAAGTTGCTCTTTAAGTAACAAAAAGCCTTTAGCAGCCAAAAAACTCACATACATCCTCGTTTAGTATTTTCTCTTTAGTCTGACTACTTTTATTGTATTAATTTTATTTTATCTGACGTTTTAACAGGGTCAATATAGAATAACACAGTACTTCACAGTACTGAGCCTCAGATGTTCTATATATGCTTCTAGCCGATATCTAATTTGAACTAATTAGCTTCTGTCCTTGCTTAGGCTTTTACTAAAAACCTAAGAAATACAACAACCAACAAACAATCTAAAATTTAAAACATTGAAAAAAATATTGAATTAAGTAATGATCACACAATTGATGATCACAAAAACAGTTTAAGCCTGTTTTTTAACGCTATATTCATTTTTTTCTTCAATTATGTCTTTTAAATTCTACTGCTAAACCATTTCATAACTGTACTCCCTTCACTGAAAAGGCCACCAGGTGTTTCTGAAGACTGGCATTACTAGGCGTCCCACCCAAGTTTTACAGTGTGTGTGGCAGATAGTTAAAATGGGTTGAATTTATGGGGGTAGGGCTTTTCTCGTCTGTCTGTGTGTCTCTATGTGGCTATGTAGGTTTCCACTCTTTGTGTGTGTGTGTGTGTGTGTGTGTGTGTGTGTGTGTGTGTGTGTGTGTGTGTGTGTGTGTGTGTGTGTGTGTGTGTGTGTGTGTGTGTGTGTGTGCGTGTGTGTGTGTGTGTGGGGGTGTGTGTGGGTGTGTGTGTGTGTGTGTGGGTGTGGAGTGTTTGTGTTTACTCCCTGTCCAAGAGAAAGTCACACAGCTATAAAGATCCAATAATGTGCCAGCTCATTTAGTGCAGGGTATTTAACCCAGCGTACCTCCGTCTGTTTCTGTTGTGGCTTAGGGCCGCTAGAGATCCGACAGGCGGTTTGTTAATTAATCTGGCCGTCTTTTCTCCAGAACACAAACCAACAGATCACAATGGAGTGGTAAACACCATTCTCAAATGAAGTGCACGCACTTGTTTGTCAAGAATCAGTTTGTGTTGTCAAGGAGTCACAAAAGTAAATTCAAGGTATTTCACGATTATTTGTCAGCAAATACATGCTAGGAATGTCAGAATTTGGATTTGCTAATGATGCTCCCCTTTGATAACTCTTTTTCAATATTTGCCCATTCCTCAGAGTAATAAAAGGGAATAAATAGCCTGCATGTGAACTAAAGTCTCACCTCAAGGGAATGGTACTCTGGAGTGAAGAGGTAGACATCGCTTCTTTGGACAGTGGTGTCTGCGATATTTCCGCCTCAGGTGGAGAAAATCTGGAAAGGGAGGAAAATAAAACACTTCTCAGGGCTATGAACTACCTTAAGTTACTGTATTTATTTATATAGGGCTATATACAATGCAGAACGAGGCCTTATTCGTTCAAAGTTATCTGGCCTTTAATAATGTTCTCGAAACTTTAGCACAAAAACATCTATCATTCATGAACCGTTTTTTTCTGAAACATATTAGTTGGATTTTCGTCTAACATTTTTTCTTTATGTTCCTAGGCCTACCTAATTGTTTCAGAATGTTGAGAAAACATTTCAAAGTAACACTCCCGTAATGTTTGCAAAATGGAATGTTCTCTATATGTTCACATAACAAAGAAATAAATAATTAAATATAAAAAAAAGACGTTTTGAACATTCAGAAATAACGTTTTCATAACTTAACGGGAACGTAAAAAATGTTCTTAGAACATATTTTGTTAGCTGGGTTAGTTCAATGTAGATTTTTTTTTTTGTTGTTGTTGAATTTAGTTCTCTGTGAATCTCCTACTATCTACTGTGAAGATCAGTTCAAGAGAGATCAACAGTTTTCTTTTCAACATTGGTTGTAATAATGACAATTTGATATTTTGGGGGGTTGGGGAGCTGTAGGCTACTCCCCACCCCCCACCTCCCCCACTCCACCCCACCCCACTCTCCCCAGATTGGGGTGTTACCTGAAATAAAATCAAAATGAATGGTCTCCCCAGTTGGTAACAAACAATCTGGAAGGTAATATAACAATCAGAGGTCTTGTGATAACGCTCATGTCACTTCCCTCCATAAGCAGCCATTAGATTCTCTCCCAGAAGCGCAAGGACAATGGCACGGTGCGCACGGGAGGAGAACCGGGCGCTTTTATATCTGCCTTTGACTAAAGCTATGCGAACTCCATGTACCTCCCTCTCTTTCTCTCTTTCACCGCAGTCACCCTATGCTAATGCATTATACCTATTGTGCTCAACATCATGACTAACAATGAACGCCGGTGCTTGATCGCCCACGGGCACCAGATTAATTGCGCATAGCCGCCACAGCAGCGGGAGATTAGAGTGTAGCTACTATACACGTAGGCTAAATTACATTTATTTACAGTATAAGAATAGCTATGCCTCAGCGTTTAGATAATCGCAAATCTACCAAAATAGTGGAAAAATAAATTGGTCTAGCGCGTAATTGCGGTTTATTTACAACTTTGCTATATAAGCGTAGACAATATAGGCTATTCATATAGTCCTATAGAACTGTAAAAAAAAAAAAAAACTTTATTTTCAAGTCAAGGGTCAAGTGTGGGCTTAGTGAAACCCAAGCTAATTTCTGGAGTTAAGACTGAACTTTTCAGAAGCGTCAAGCGCCACTTAAAATCCACTCAAAGCGGTGAACCTAAATCAGCCATGACTGCGCACAGACCACTAACCAGGACAGACCTAAATATGCCAACATGATCTTGTTTTACTAATTAGATGACGTTTATCCATAGTGACTCACGGTAGTTGGATAGGTGAATGGGTAAACTGTTAGTGAGGTTTACTACAAACTTTCAGGTATAGGCTATACAGCCTACCCGAATAGGTCTAGGTTACAGCCTATAGCTAATACGAACAATTTAGATTAAAAATATTTTAAAAAGGCATTTGTCTGATACTACTCCCCGTGAACAACAAGTCACTAACGATAGGGCTATTTGTTTTACAAACCTTCAGTACACAAAACTTTATTTCGACACGATAACTCAGTTTATATAGGCCGAATCAGTCAGATGTTGATTCAGTAACCGCTCTGAGGGGGAGCCATTCGTCAGAATGATTCAAACCATTAAAAGAACCTGTTCATAAGAGTCATTTGTTTGTGAAACTGTGAATCACAATTATTATTTTATTTGTTTGCGTGATGTCCGCAATTTAATAAAAAAAAATTGCCACTGTTTTACTATAAACTTTTTTCTTTCTTTTTTATCTTAAAGCATATATGCCTAGTTCAGACCACGATCTCACAGCTCGGGTAAATTGTTTAGGGTATTATTTTGCTGTGGCTTCAGTCGGGTGCGGTGATTTAAATTCATTCAGTGCGAAGTTATTAGCGCTTGTTTTATAGCGCGAAAAAAAAACTCATACCAATTTAGTCCATCAAACCGATTCAACAGAATCACGTGTGATTCAATACTAAATATAACTTTCTGTAATTATAGGGATCTAATTAAATAAAGTTGACTTGATATGTTGAGCAAAAATCCTATAAGTAAGAAACTTAAAACTGCAGGTAGGCTACACCAGCAAGAAACAGCACTTCAAAAGTCCTTACACTTGTTACTTTTTTCTTAATTTGCACGTGTTTTGATCCAGTGCTACACCACACAAACAGACTTGACTTTTTGCATAACATCACTTTTGTCGATAGTACAATATTTTAATTAGCTGAATTAATATTTTCTTTACCCCAAAAACCAGGTCTTGTGATACCTTGTTTCTCGGCGCTGGTGATGATCAGAACTGTCAGCAGCAGCAGCAGAAGAAGATACAGAGGATGGAAGAATCTCATGGTGATGCTGTGTGAGGTTTGGTCCGCTCCGCTGCGCAGACCCGAGTCTACTCAGATGTGCCCTGGTACCTTCGAGGGCAAATTCTGTGAATATGCCGATAACGGACTGTAGAAATCCTTTTATGTGTCTTTCGGTCTCAGTATTTTTTTCTCGGAGCTCATACAAGATTCAGTTTTATAGTGGATGCGCAGCTGCAGTCAGTTATCACGCTCTCCAACTTTCCAAAGTTTCAGATAGCGATATTCACTTTCTTCTCTCTCCTCAGAGGGATGGATAGGCTAGATAGATAGATGGATGACCCGATGAGTGGGAATGTCCAGTCGATACAATGTAGCTTCACCCCCTCTTTATACAGACAAGAGAAAGGGGGGAGGAGAGGGCACAACAGAAGGAGGGGTATGGAAGACCTAAAACTGGGTGGGGACATTGGACATCACACATACTTTGCACACATACTTCGCATTGCACATATTGACTCCACATGAATTAGGTAAGAAAGCTGGCAGCTGAAAGGACCCCCCAAAACACAATAAGTTTGAAATAAGTGTTGAAATAAGTGTGTGAAATTATACTTAAAATGTATTTGTGGTGTACAAGAGTCCAAAAATCTCTGGTTTGCTTCTTTTTTTGCATGAATTTTGAAAAGTCTTTTGCCTAAATAATATTCAGGATAGATGGATAGATAGATAGATAGATAGATAGATAGATAGATAGATAGATAGATAGATAGATAGATAGATAGATAGATAGAATAGTACACATTAATAAGTAAATAAATTAGGAAAAGTTTGTATTTTAATTATTTTATAAAATTTATATTTTAATAATATTTTATAATCATTATTTAAGCATTGTTTAAACATTTATATAGATATTAGATTTCAGTATAGAAAACAATGCTATTTTTACATCAAATTTACACATTATGCCAACAAAAACGTACAAAAGTACAAATAAGTACACAGCAGTATATTTATTTTCAGCTTTAACTGCGGACAGATTTTTAGTGTGATGTTAGGCTTTTGGAACCCATTGTGTATGTGGATAAAAAAATATAGATTTATATATATTTACATGGTGATAATGTGCAGTTGAGTGTGTCTGTTTTTGGTTAGAGATTAGCACTGGTCAAAGAGGTGTGTGAATTATTGGCTGGCCTGGTCAGTTAGGTGTGTGTGTGCGTGTGCGTGTGTGTGTGTATGTATGTGTGTGTGTGTGTGTGTGTGTGTGTGTGTGTGTGTGTGTGTGTGTGTGTGTGTGTGTGTGTGTGTGTGTGTGTGTGTGTGTGCGTGTGTGTGTGTGTGTGAGTGTGTGCGTGCGCGTGTGTGAACGAGCTGTGAAGTGCTGATTATAGTGTGGCTGTTGGATCTATGAGCTCTCTCTTTACTAATGAGCTACTATTGTACTTCACTACCTTGAACAAAACCTCACAACAGGAGAGCCAGCCTGACACACACTTGCACACTGGCCAAAGTCTGTTAGAGCTAATGTTCACCTTCTTCATCAAAAGTATAGATTTACATGGTCTAATACTTATCGGCTTGACTTTTGCAGGCATAAAATGCTAGTAAATCACCATAAAGTAATGGAGCAAAAAGACAACTCATTTTGGCAGAGCATTAGAATTAGAATTCATCACACAAACCATAAATATAGTTTACATTAGGTTAAGATATAAATGGAGCCAGTGTTAATTCAGGAACACCTCTGTGTGTCATTTGAATGTAAAAGTCGCATTGAATGATGTCAATATGCTCATTTGAGATCAGGTAAAAATGTGGAAATTTTTTGTTGGAGACAATGTTGCAAAGACTATTTACCCTAAAACAGACTGAATAATGGAACTTTCTAATAGACAGAAAGAGTGAGTTTTAGCTCAGAATGGCTTTTCTTTGTGTCCATGCTATTGTTCAGTGATGTGATACAAATCTGGACAGATACCCTAATGTGTTATGGGTCCAGTATGGTAATGTTATTAGATTTACAGATACCCCATGTTGCTCATGTGAGTTATAATGAGCCGGAGTCGCGAATGGTTTGACTGTGCAAGACAATGCGTAAAACTAGTACACTATGCAAATAACATAGCAGCCCCATCAAGCAAACAAACGACAGTAAATCAGATCATTTGTGGGAGTATTTATGTGATTTAAGCAGAGTTATTACTATATTTAAAAAAAAATGCTAATTGAAATGAAGCTGAAATAAAATATAAATATTAGATGAAAAACTTAAAGTAAATGAAAATTGGAAATGTTGCCTTTGCATGTAACTGGAAAATGCAATGTGCTTGACTTTTGCATTGTCAATACAAGATCTTGACCAAAAATATATGCACCTTTTGATGGAAATAAATGTTTTTCCATCAAGAGGTGTATACATTTTTGGTCAAGATCTTGTACTGACAATGCAAGAGTCAAGCACTCTGTAAAGTCTCCTTCAGCACATCCAAAAGACTTTCAATTATTTCAAGGTCTGGACTCAGAGATGCCAATTCATGTGTGAAAATGATTCTTATTGCTCCCTCACAACCATTGCAACACTGCAATAATGATCCAATCATAGACTCTTAAGCATTTGACTAAATCCAAACAGGGACCTTTTTTTTTTTTTTGGCCGGGCAGTGTATGTGTGCGTGAAAAAAATCATACAGCAAAATTATTAAAAATTACACTAAAATTGAAAATAAAGCTAATAGCACATAAGTAATACTAAAACTCCACTTAATAAATTGTGTGTAGAGAGATTTAGAGGTTAGAAGGGTGTGAGTGTGCCTTAGTTGACCTCTTGGAGTGTAAGTGTGTGTTTGTGTCCATAATGAAGTGCATATGTGTGCAAACAGAGTGTGTGAGCCATATGCTTGTCCACTCTTTGACCTTTCTCATGAGTGTGATCATTTATCTCAATTCTTCTTTGATATACTGGGCCTGTCGTGGAGTTTTAGTGTGCGTTTTAGGCTGGTCTGATATAGTGCAGCTGTCACAGATGCTGGCCATCCTTATTAAAAATCCATTTGTGCCAACTGTGTGTGTGTGACTACACATCCTCTGAGCTTTTTTTCATGTCAATTAGGATTAGAACCCAGCATGTAACTAACGGACGAGGTGGACAGCCCGGTACTTCAGTCCAAAGACCAGCTTTATTTGACCCCATGCGAGTGTGTGTGTGCATGTCTGTTGATGGGTGTGCAGATACCCTTATTCCTTTATAGCATTTGCACCAGTGTTTATGTTCCTCACCAGTGCCATGCATTCTGTGTGTATGTATTTTAATTCTCCCCGGTGATTCACATTGCCCCCTGCCACTTATTCCCTCAGTTTAAATATGCTAATGAAGTAGCATTCTTATTCGGAGCCACCTGGCATCCAAGTAGACTGATACCTATAGAATAGAGCGCATGCATGAAAACACAGGCTTGGCGAAGATGTTGGGGTCAGTTTGCTCGTTGACTCGTAATAAAATCACAGACGCAGCATGGTCTAGGTGGGTGTATGTCTGTGACTGTGTGTGTGCGTATGTGTCGTAACGTTTGCTTTATTGGGGATTAGATGTCATTACTTGGATTAACCTGCCTCCTCAAATAATCCCTCTGCTTAGAGACGTGTGTTACTGACTCCACCCGCTGTACCGACACACACACACACACACACACAATCCTGAGGAAGAAATTTAGATGCCTTAAAGTGTAATAAAAAAAAGTTCCAAGACATAGCAACAAGTAGCATATAAAAAGGTAGAGACATGTTACATGTAAACTTGTAAATGTTGACTGTTGAATCTCTGCAGAACAGAGGAATAATTTTCATATGGAACGTGCTGCTTGATCTTTACACACACACACACACACACACACACACACACACACACACACACACACACACACACACACACACACACACACACACTGACCTTAAAAACACCCCTGTCCCAGCAGGCAGAGGTCGAGTCCATCTTTCAGGAGCAAGAGCACATGATGTGTCAATCAGCAGATAGACACACATAAAAAAGTCTGGAAGGGCAGTGAGAGACTTTTGTGTCTTTTAAAATTGTGATGAAAATACTGATGCGCCACTGAACAACACTGTAAAAAAACAAACAAAAAAAGGGGGGTTGGGTACTTCAAAAAATGAATGAATGAATGAATGAAATTGAATGAAAGCAGACCTATTTGAACTAATAAAATGTGGTACTTGTAGTACATCATTTACTTGATCTAAAAATCATTTTTTTTCAGAGAAAGTTAAGGTGTCAATGTGTCTAATTCTATTTATAAATGTATTATATGGTTAGATTATAATCAGGATATTTGAAAAGTAGTTAAGATTCTTTAACTGAATAGAAATTAGTTTTTTTTGGCCCAGTTCAAAGTGAGAGTGTGATTGTTTGTGCCAAGTGCGTTTGTATGATATTGGTTCAGTGTAACAGGAAGTGTTATCAGTGTGGGGCTTTGTTGACTGTTGCAATAGCAGATAAGAGTGGCATTCCCCATAACCTTTCTTCCTCCAAAACTAGATTACTACCCTCCCTTTACAACACACACACACACACACACACACACACACACACACACACACACACACACACACACACACACACACACACACACACACACACACACACACACACACACACACACACACACAGACACACACAGACAATACCCCCCTCTGAAGTTTACAACTCCAAGTAGTTACTGCCAGGAAGCGCATACCCAAACTACTCCCCCAACATACTCCCTTCCTCCAACGTACCCATATAGGCTCCTCATGTGTATATATATATATATATATATATATATATATGTGTGTGTGTGTGTGTGTGTGTGTATACATATACAAATACAGCTATATTATGAAATAATATAGAATATAGACTATATACAGTTGCCTTTTTAAAAAAATACAAACATTTTAAAAAGCTGTACACCAAAGAAGGGAAAATGCCTCTTTTGGTAAGTAGGTTGTAGTAGGCCCTCTTCACATTTTGTCTTAAATTGGTCACTGAATCTTAGAATATGTTTGTATGTTGTTGCATGAAAGAATACCACTGTTAAGGAAAAGTAAGAATACAAATAATTTTTAAGAAAGGCTTGAGAATCAGTGCCTGCATGGTTATTGCGCTTATTCAAGTAAATAGTCAATGTGTACAGAGAATTTAAAAAAAAATGTTAACCAATTTTTTTTCCTCTATGTATTAGGGTGCTTTACCAATAGAGGGCGCCCCGTATTCTGTTTTCATTTCACAACCGAAATGACAATGAAAGTTTTGATTTTATGCAGCATGTCAGTTTTATCAGTAATGTTAATAAATGGTATGGAACTCAACACAGTTGGATTTAAATATCAGAACTATATATTGTGAACTTTATTTCCTTTCAAACTGTTCTCAAGTGTTACACTTGAAATTGACCTGCAGCATCTTGTAGCAGTAACAAGAGCACATGGTCATGAAACTGGACACCATGTAACCTCACTTTCCATATAGGCCTATCATTTGAGACAATGTAATCTATATGAGTGGATTTTAATGCCATGTAAACATTTTAAGATTAAGTGCATATAGGAATGTACTGAGTGCATCTAATGCACTGTCATTTTCAAGATCTTTCAATGGCCATAATCCAGAGTTAGCAGTTAGTTAGCAGATCTTTATATCCAAAGTGATCTTTATATCCAAGGGGTAGATGTCCTGCAGCACAGTGGTGTTAACTGCCTTGCTTAAGGGCACAGTAATGGCTCATATTACCTGAACCAACAATTTTGTAGAAATTTTTAGTGCAACTCTTTCATACTGAAAATGATATTTTATTACTGGCCAAAATACATTTGAAACATGGAGTAGCTATATATAAGTATATAAAATAACAGCAAGGTTGACTACAGAAAATTAGCTAATTATATTTACACTATGGTATGGTTCAAATATATTTTAAAACACATTATAAAATGTTCTACAAGGAGTAATAAAACTGTTCAAAACACTAGGACAGCTTATAAATAAAACTAAATAATGATGTTTTAAAAATATAAATATCCAGAAGTTTTCTGTGCGGTTGTGTTTAGGGGTAGGTTTAGGGTTTGATACAATATACAGTTAGTACAGTATAAAAATCATTATGTCTATGGAAAGTCCCCATAAAACATGGAAAACCCAACATGTGTATGAGACAATATTCTCATTTTTATTTTAAAAGATGTATACAAATTTTGTGGAAAAATAAATATATAACAACTAAAAAGGCATTAAATAAAAATATATAATATAATGCATATTTTTTCACAAAAAACATTCAGCAATATATTTTCCTATTTTAACTGCCATAAGCCACCTCCACCCAAAGATTTTAGATGCAGTTTGCCCAAAATGCATAATGCTTAAAAAAAATTAAGAAATAATTAAGACTCCACCAGAAAGTTTTTAATTAATTACAAATGTTAAGCAGATTTAGGTTGGGAAAGGGGAGGGGTTTCGATTTCAGTAAATCCTCTTTACCTTTCTTTACTGGTTAATTGCTTACTGGGGTCATACATTCAAGCCAATCAGAAATAGCTGAGAGAAATCGCATGTGTCTTGAGGGTGAACTGAAGTCTATTTTCAGACTCAGAGATCTTCCGACACAGTTTGTCAATTGATTTAACTGCATTTCGTGAGCCAGGCCTTTTATCCAATAAGCACCAACAGAGAGATTCTGTATGTCTATGAAGTGTGTTCATGGTATCTCTTGATTGGCTTTGGTGACAACTCTTTTTTTCTTTGAGTTGTTCTTTTGTTGTGTTATCTTCTGCTCTGTCTGAGTGTAGTCATCTATGGGACACACGTATAGACTTTAGGTGTCATTTTGATTTAGTCATTCTTTCAGTGTTTGGGTGAGTGGATAAATAAAGTGTGTTTACCTTGATGGTATGTATTATGTGTGTAGACTGCAGCCAAGCCAAATAAGCACATAATAGTAAAAGCAATGACGATAAAGACCAACTCAAACCCTGTAAATAGAAGATCCATAACACACACACACACTTCCACCCCTACACACACAGAGAAAGAGAGAGACGAAGGCATTATATAAAATATGATTACAGAACATTAAGCAGTTAATTTCTCTCAAAAAGGTTTTAAAAGTAAATGTAGAAAAACAACAATAAGTGTGAAAATCTGAAGCGGATGCGATATGCAGGGCCCTTAAGACTTAAATGCAAGAATGATTGAACAGAGAAAATCCATCAACAAGCTGCATGTACTCAGAATCAATAAACTACAATTAGATGTGGAGTTGTGTTGATGAATAAAGCAAAGGACTGTAGAAGAGCCTTAAAGATAGAGCTAAAAAAAACTACCAATTAATGCAAAGAGATAATGGTTGTTGATGTTGCAGGGCCATGATTAGTAAATTTTCCAAATATGCTCAAAAATAGCCTATTACATGAAGATCATAACTTTTTGATATGAAACATCCACAAACTTAAATTACAGTTTTATCCAGGGTTATTAATAAAACCATCGAATCTGTAATTACACCGTAATATAATATAAAATAAAATCTATTTATTTTATTTCATCTAATTGCCAAGGCATCATTTTCATTTAGTTAACTTGATGTATTAAAATAACTAAAACGGAAGTAAAAATTAATTTAAAAATAACTATATGGAAATTAAAAAAACAAAATATAATACAAATTTGAAAAGCACAACAAAATTACTCAAACTAAATAAAAATAAAACTGAAAATATAAAACTAAAAACTAATTAAAAATATTATCTGTAACAGTATCTCTATGACATCACTAATAAAAATGGTGTCATCATCAAAAAAACATCTATTTCATAGACTTTTAATTAGTTATTGCAAAGTAGCAAAATGTATTATTTTGAAGTCAGCATTTTCTTTTATAGGGCCTTAACATTGTGTAGAGGGAGAAAATGGATTTAAATACCTTGTCTTTCTTGCTTTCAACAGGATTCAACCCATCAATACCAACTCATTCCATTTATACCACACACACAGTATGAAACATGCTTGTGCGTTAGAGACTTTTACAAGCTTCTCAGACAGAGCAATCAAAGTCCACTCCACTTCTTCCTGCTTCCTTACTGCTGGCTATAAACCGTGTCAACGTTAAACCCACTCATACTTAAGGTATACATATGTCTTTATTGTTTACCTGAGTTAGCAGCCGGATCCAGGCCAGGTGAGGAGGTTTCAAGCGCAATAAAGGTATAGCAGCATACTTGTCAAGTTATGTGCACAGCACCACTCATCATATTTGATCCGTATCTGGATTGCCCACGTTGCATGAAATCAGTCTTGAGAGGCCTGCACGTGGACTTAGACGATGAGTGGCTCCTTATGTTTGTTATCTTCACTGCCTTAGTTATAAGAAGAGAACAAGAATGCCACGTCACATCTGAAACTAGTTGAACCCGTTTTTGCTAGTCAAGTGCTATTTGCTAAAGGCAAATAGGCCTACTGCAATGGGCTTCTTGTTAGGGATCTCAAAAAATAAAACTTTCTCGGGTTGTGGCGTGTCCGCCTTGACGATAATTAAAATAGCCCATTATAATTAAAACACTTACGAAAATTAGTCTTGACAAATAAGAATATGACATGAAAATATAGTCACATCAAAATATGACTAGCGAAATAACATTGCTAGATTATCGATAATGTAATGTAATGCAATGTTTTCGAACGAACCCAGCCGGTATTTCAACGTTGATTCACCGGTGAATCAACGTCAGGGACCAAAGTTGAATCAACGTTGGATTATGATTCGATTTTGCAAAACGATTCAACGTTGAAATCGTGACGTTGTTTCACCGTTGATTTCGTGACATTGTTTCACCGTCTTGCAGCGACGTCGAGGTTGAAAAATGATTTTGCAAAACGAAACAACGTTGAAAATGCAACCTTATATCTTATTTTTTAACATTGAATAAACTATAGATTGAGTTTCCTTTTCACTGTACTCTCTGAAGACATGACATTTGTACAGAAAATCAATGTAACTTGCTATGCATAATTTGCAATTTGGTTCAAACGGTGTACAGATCGGTAGTTCAGGGGTGAGATTTTACACATTGTATAGGGGGAAAAAATGTTGGCACTATGCCAGATTTTAAAATAAAAAAACCATTTTGTTAGAATACATATATTTATATATGCTTTTTTATTTGTCTTGTTCAACAGCAAAACTATAATGAAATAAATTGAATTCATCAATTAAAAGCATCATTAAACATCAAAAATTTGGTCTTTAAAAAGGTTCTTACAGCACTACAAGCCAGAATAATAATACATATAATTTCATTGAGTTCAACAGGTCTTTAAAAACGGTCTTACAGTACAAGCCAGAATAATAATAATAAATATATAATTTCAAGTAACATCAACAGATCTTTAAAAAAGGCATTACAGTACAAGCCAGAATAATAATAAACTAGAGTAATATTGTTCAACAGCAAAACTATAATGAAACTATCATTTTAGAAGCCTCATTAAACCCATTATCATTCAAACTTTTTTTTATGTGGGTTTCAAGTAAGTTCTTATAAAACTACATGCCAGAATTATCATCAAGTAACATCTTTCAACATCAGTAAATCACTAATGAACCAAAAACATTTTATTCATTCTTGAATTATATATTGATCTAGAAACAATAATTAAACCTTTTTTTTTTTTAAGTGAATTGAGTCTTCATCGTCTTACGGCCACCACCACCCATCCTCTCTGGTGCATATTTTAAGTATTTTGACATCGTCTCCAATATTTGTGTACATGTTGTGTTGTATGCACTGATGACAGCGTCTAAAGAGAAAAATAAAGACAGTTTAGATCAACATAACTGCTGTATATTTCAGCCCATGAAACATCCTGTGTTTTACTTTTTCACAAAGATAGAATCACATGTAGGTGCATGTTAAGAAATATTTGCAAACATTCTTTATGCGTGAAGCCAGAAAACCACTTTGTTGGTGCTAACTTTTGACTATTGGAAGTAAAAGAGGCACAAACAATTAAAAGACTGCCATTAACTTGTTAAATGATCGATAAGAATTACAATTTGTAACTACTGTAACTAATTTAATTTAATTACATTTGGATAAGCACAACCAAAATGATCACAAAAAAACCAAAACAATCAAACAAATGTCCCACAAATGAGTTGTTCTGCATCCGTTTTCTTTTTCTTTTTTTACTTACCACAGATGATCTGACATAGCAGAGACTGAGAAAATGGCAGCTTCCCACGTTTCCCCTTTAAATTCATCTGTGCCATCAAGGCATTTGAGAGAGTTCTAAAAAACAAACATCCATGTAAATATATATTAAGTACTCATTTATAAAAGGTATCTTTTCCATGTTAAATACATGACAATACATTTGCAACGTCTTTTGCATAGAGCAGAGACATTGCAACGACAGCAAGAAACTAGAGCTTAATGTGTGGCGTAATTATTTATTTTAAATAAATGCAGCAATGTGTGGCATAAATGGTACTTACGCAGACATTGATTTTTTCACCATGTCTACCTCATCAACACCTCCCAGTCTTTTCAAATATGCTTGCTGTAAAGGAGTAAAACAGAACAACAAAAATTACTTGTCTGTAAGATGAACTTGACAATAGAAATCTGACTAAATAAAAGGGTCTACCCCTTCACCCTGGGTTAGCATAATTTCTAACTGGGGTGTAAATTGGACAGTTCATCACGATACGATATCGATTCTCTCAGCCAGCAATACGATATCTGTCGACACCTCAACAAATTCTGATACAATTCAGGGATATATTGATAGATTTATCGATATTTAGATAACCACAAAAGCACTAAACGACACTGAAGCGGCACGAGTAACGTTAGACCTCAATCGACATCTGTAAAAGTAGGCCTCCGCGACACAAATGTGGAAAAGCATTCCCTGAATATCGAGTTAGTAAATTCATTCAACAAACTGTGCATTTACAATTCTCCAAGCACTGACATATGCGTTTAACTCATGACCTTGCGTATATTTGTGAAATCAGACCTTTTTGATCCCGCGCCCTCGCAGTTTCGTGCTCTTCCCTTGGCCAGTCTCGTATGGAGCTAGAAATGTGTCTTTATTACATGTGAGAAAATAAATGATCTGAGAGAAAAAAAAAAGTTTGAGAGAAAAAGTTATCACACTGATAGCAAAAAAGCATTTCATGAGAGAAAAAAGAATATTTGAGAGAAAAAGTTTTCATACCAATAGCAAAAAATAATATTTGAGACTAAAAAAAGTTTTGAGAGAAAGTATTTTCTCATAGAACATAAAAAAATATAAATTTGAAATTTTTAAAATTATTTCTGAGAAAAAAAATCTCTCTTAAAATACTTGGAAAAAAAATCTCAAATATATATTTTTTGCTATCAGTGTGAAAACATTTTCTCTAAAAATAAAAAGTGTTTCTCTCAAAACGCTTTTCTTTGCTCTCGATGCAATTTTTTGCTCTCGTGTCAGGATTTTGCTTTAGCTGTGAAAATTGTGTCATGGGCGGGGCCACGTTCTTTTTTTCCTATTGGAACGTTCCTATTGGCCAGTCGGGTGAGCATCGTCTTGTCTTAGGAGTCGAACTGAATCATTACACCATTGTTCGCGTTCGGTTCACCTAGATAGATGCAGTCTCTGCCTTAGAGTTTAGATTCTCTGCCCGAGCCCAGGCCCGACCTCGGGCCGATATTTCCCGTCACCATCCTCGGGCCAGGCCGGGCTTTTGATCTAGAGACGTGCACTCCCAACGCAAGAGAGTGTGGCGCGGGACTAGGTTTGATGGCCGAGTGCGGGCGCGGGCTGTAATGCACTCACTCTGTGTGTGTGGGTTCCGGGAGAATAAAACGATTTGTGGGACTCCCGCAAACTAGAAATATCTATGAATAAAACATAAAAACTAATACATTTTTATTCATCTGTTGCAGAAAAACAACAAGAACAACTAAAACAAAATACAAATGATTTACAGGCCAGAGTTTTGTTTTATAACATGTTTGCAGCGTTGAGCGATGTAGCCAATCACAGACATATGTGTTGATTTCTTGAACGCAATGGCCAATCAGAAGCATTTAAGATAGTCTCCCCTCACTGCTCAAAACGGACTTTTTGTTCAGAGCTGAATTCTGTATGCTGGCAAATCCTCTAATTATAACAAACAAAGTGTATATATTATGAAAGATTCATTGTGCAGTCAGCGTCATTGATAATAACAGAGATGTGTGAGATCGCGATGAACTGATGTCAGCTTTAGGGATTTTTCAGGGAGCGCACTTTGCGCGCATTCAGTCATGCCAAACCATGCACTCAGTAGCTGCTTGATTTTATGTTATAACAGTGGTTTGTGTGTTAATGCTTTAATAACACATAATTTATCAGGAGCATTTATGCTGATGTGTATGATGGCGACACGTAGGCTAACTTGAAAGTATTTGGAGGTGCAGAACAGAGGAGGAGGAGAAAGTAACATAGAAAGTAGTTGAGAACGTCAGTTATAACGACCCACGTATTAAAATGGTCGGGACTCGGGTTTAAATCGGGCTCGGGCTCATAATTATTGTTAATGCGTCGGGCTGGGCTCGGACACAACGTGCACGGGCTCGGGTAGGATCGGGCTTGATTTTTTGGGCCTGATCTAAGCTTTAAGTCGAGCACGGACACTCCAATGTTTGGGTAAGATGATGACACACACAACTGGATGTTAGCTGGCTAAGCAAGTTCAGCATCACTGAAGATTAAACATTAAAAATAGCACTCATATTCATGAATGAATGTGTATTATATTATTAGCTTGCTAATCGCTAGTAAAGCTAAATATTAATTAGCCATCATGCTAGGTAAACTTGCATGAGTGCTATTGTTTAATGTGTAATCTTCAGTGATGCTGAACTTGCTCAGCCAGCTACCCATCGAGTTGTGTGTGTGTCATCATCTGCAGAGACGGCATCTATCTAGGTGAACCGAACGCGAACAATGGTGTAATGATTCAGTTCGACTCCTAAGACAAGACGATGCTCACCCGACTGGCCAATAGGAACGTTCCAATAGGAAAAAAAAGAACGTGGCCCCGCCCATGACACAATTTTCACAGCTAAAGCAAAATCCTGACACGAGAGCAAAAAATTGCATCGAGAGCAAAGAAAAGCGTTTTGAGAGAAACACTTTTTATTTTTAGAGAAAATGTTTTCACACTGATAGCAAAAAATATATATTCGAGATTTTTTTCAAAGTATTTTGACAGAGATTTTTTTTCTCAGAAATAATTTTAAAAATTTCAAATTTATATTTTTTTATGTTCTATGAGAAAATACTTTCTCTCAAAACTTTTTTAGTCTCAAATTTTATTTTTTGCTATTGGTATGAAAACTTTTTTTCTCAAATATTCTTTTTTCTCTCATGAAATGCTTTTTTGCTATCAGTGTGATAACTTTTTCTCTCAAACTTTTTTTTTCTTCTCTCAGATCATTTATTTTCTCGCATGTAATAAAGACACATTTCTAGCTCCATAGTCTCGCGATCTAAAGGACGGTCAGGATAACGGTCATATTTTCAAACTTAAAATGGCGCGCACAGTTTCATTGGCCAGTTTCATGAATGACAGACAGATTAACCAATAATGATCAAAGCAAATAAGGTTAAATAACCAATAGGAATTGTTTCAGTATGGTAAAGCGGCGCAATGTTTTATAATATTTATATCAGATAAAAATGTAAAATGATAATATAATAAAATAATAATGATCTTAATAATAACTTAAAAGGCAGAAATTATTTATTCTGTACATACATTGATTCAACATATATCTTGTAAAAAAAAAATCAAAGTTGATTTATAAGTGTTTTTTTTACCCTTTTTCAACCATTTAGCATTAAACATTATTTCAACGTAGTTTCAACATTGAAACAACAACTGTCATTATTTCAACCATATTTCAACGTTGAAGGTTGGTCATGTACCGGTTGGTTAACATTAAACGGTATTTCAACGTTGTTTCAACGTTGAAACGACAACTGACATTATTTCAACCATATTTCAACGTTGAAGGTCGGTCATGTGCCGGCTGGGAATAACTGCTGCCAGTGAAGCTGAAAGAAACAATCTAAATATTGAAAAAATATGACGTGAAAAACCGCTGGATAATAATATCATCAATGATTTTGAAAAAGAAACATCTAAAATGAACATGACTGTCTCCAATACTAATAGGTAAAATCGATTATTATCACATTGTTGAAAATAATCCAGTTACGAATAGATTAGTCGCATATCTGCGCGCAGTGTTCGGAATTCAGCCAGTCGCGTCGCTTTACAGTGAATTACCCATCTATGGACAAAATGCATGGAAAATTGCGGAGGGCACAGATTGGGCGGTTGCGGGAAAGGTAAGGTAGCCTACATGATCCAAGAGTTCTCCGAAACATGAAAATGGTTTATATTTATTAGCGCCTCAAACTAAATCATAGCGTTTACCGTCATGTCCTGTCGGCCATGCGTGTGCTGTTTATATGCTTCTGCCACGTGTTTTCCTCAGCAAATAACTGCTTACATCTTTATTTGTAAATGTTAGAAAGTCGCGTGAGTATTTCAGTTTAGGATGTTCTGACAACAGAACATGCTATTTCAGTCAGTATGCTAGTATTTCAGTCTAGCATGTCAGTCCACTTCATGTCCAGTCCAGACTTCAATGAATGAGCGCAAGTGGGCACATCCGCGTCAAACAGCAGGAGAGAATTCCCAATCATTCTAAATTCTGAATTCTAAATCAAATGCACATTTTTCTAAAATGTTATATATATATTTACTGGGTTTAAAATTGTAGTGGTAACACAAGTAATCATTTATGAGAGTGCTCAGCTGCTGAGGTCAGAGATTTCTAGTCGGCTAGTAGAGCCCCTAATAGGACTGGTCCTGCTGGCAGAGCGTGAGAGCCGTTACAGCCATTCTACAGCTGTTACTTTTTAGCGTCAAAGAAGGATGGTGGCTTGCATCCTGTTGGTAAAGTTCCTGTTCAAAATGATCAAACAAGAAGCTGATTCTCCAGCAGATGCCTCTGGGAGATTGATTTATTTCAGTGGACCTGAAAGATGCTTATTTTCATATTCAGACAGCCCCACAGCATTTTCATTCAAAGGCGTGGCTTGTTAGTTCACTGTCCTCCCCTTCATTCTGTCTCTGGCCCCAAAAACATTCACAAAATGTGTTGATGCTGCTATGTCCTTACTATAAGCAAAGGGAATGTGCGTGCTGAATTATTTAGATAACTGGCTTGCCATGGCACAGTCAGAGACTGTTACAGGAACACAAACGTCCCTGGCTGACAGTGAATAAATAGAAAAGCGTGCTGATTCGGTCAGACAATACAACAGTGGTTTCATACATAAACCACCAGGGTCGTGTCCAGTCCAGACCGCTGTACAGGTTGGCGTAGAGCCTCCTGTTATGGTTCCGGCCTCTTGTCGATCCGAGCAGTACATTTTCCCGGCTGATTAAACCAGGGCTCAGACTTGCTGTCGGGGGCAGAGTAGTCCACGGAGAATGGAGATGGACCAGATGGAGGTGGACCTCTTTACTTCCCATCAGTAAAGATTATGCATCTGGTAGTGAGCAAAATCAGGGAGGAACAAGAGTCGGGAGTCGCCGACGTGGCCTAACCAGCCATGGTTCTCGAACATGGTAGAACTGCTGACTGCTCCCCCCTGACCAATTCCGGCAAATTGGCATCCCAATTTTGTTGTCCTTGTATAGATTTACATGTCTGACCCCTCAGCGCAACAGAGAATATGCTTTTTACCATATCGGTGGCGAGAGCCCCTTCCGGATGATGTCTCTTTGCGAGTAAATGGAAGGTCTTCACAACCTGGTGCAGTGTGAGGAACCTAGATCTTGCCCTTTTGCTGGTTTTCCTGTCTTTCCTACAGTAGCTCTTTCCTACCTTCCATGCTCAAAGTGTACGTGGCGGCGATTACAGCGTATCACCAGTGGGTTCTCGACAAACTAGTTGGTAAATGTATTTTGGTTATATGGTTCCTGAAAGGGGCAAGGCGGATGAATCCCCCTTGGCGACATCCACTGAACCGACCTGGGACCGATTACCGGTTTTGAGAGCTCTGGCGGGTCCCCCCTTTGAGCCACTTCAGTCAGCTGACTTGCACTCTCTCTTTGCCCAGTTCGAGCACTATGAATATAAATTAGCCACGTTTCCATTTGTCGGGCAAAAAGTGGGCGTGCTAGTTCATGCCAGGGCCAGTCACGTTTCCACTGTCTGTTCCGGTGCTGGATCGGGCCTCGTCTGGGCTTCCTCGGGGCCAACGGCCAGGGTTTTTTGGCCCGCCGAATACCTTGGTCCAAAGCACGCCAGCTCGGGCTTGAGGAGTGGTCATGAACAAAGGTGAAGTTTACGTGAGTCTGGAGACGGCAGTGCCTGATATTTTCATATACCAGCTACCATCAGCATTAAAGACCTTTTAAAATCATTTTAGCTCAAACCTCACTCTCAGACAGCAGCGAGTGTTTGAAATAACATTGATTGTTTGGGTTATAAATCTTTAAGTAAACAACAAAAATGGCAACAAACGGTTGCTTCATCATGTTTGTTTTGCGATCTCGCTAGTTTCCAGTGATTTCTTTCTGATTAGTTTTCTGATAAAACTTCCATTTGTTGGTGAAATTATTGGTTTGTGTGACGTTGTTCCAGAGAGGTGTATTTTAGTGAATCGCTGCGGAGCTTCAGGCCTGACGGTAAAACGCAGTGTGGTTTTGGGCTCGGTGCTACAGGTCCGAGGCTAGTAATTCGGCCTTTTGAAAGCCCTAGCTCGCACTGGCCCAACAGTGGAAATGCGGCTATTGAGCGCTCAAAGCAGTTCAGGCACCACTGCTTTTGGCTGATGCTGTGGTGTGTTTTGCACAGTGTTATGCTTTTGTTGTTGCTGTTTCAAACTATGGTAGTCGCTGGCAACCACCTTTATTCTGTTTACCAGCATATATTCATGAGAGTATTAAGTGTTGCTTGTTTGTCGCTTCCGAAACCTTCATGCTTATACTACTTAGCTTGACTAGTTTTTCTCAACTAGGTTTGGTGAGCAGAGCACCCGTGACGTTGCACTTGACATCAGTATGGCCCTTCCCCTGCATGGTTGGTACAATAGTTTTTTTGTTAAATGTAAACGTGCTAGACGGAGATCTTTGATCATTGCACTTGCGTCTCGCACAAGAGAGCCGCATGTTTAGAAATCAATGTGAATTTAAAAGAAGTTCAACTTTTAAAAAACTAAAAGACTTAGTGGGGTTTTTCTTTTTCCATTCTACAGCATCTCATGTTTTTAAATGCAAAAAAGTACTCTGTGTGATTGGTGCTTTGGCTCTTTGTATTAAACAAAGCATAAATAGATGATGGTTTATAATAGTTTTATGCAATTTACGAAATTATATTTGATTTATAAACGTTATAAATCACTTTTTACAGACAGTCATGTTATTTCATTGCCTTGAATAAACAATTTAATGCGGTGCATTATTATGGTTTAATAATTACTTATCAGAAAGAACTCAGTGTGTCTCAGTTGAAAATTTTACTTCAGCAGAACAAACAAGGTGTCCCACAGGGCTCGGTTTTAGCACCAATTTTATTTTCTATTTATATCAATGACCTAAGTTGTGGGATAACTCCAGCTAGAATTCATCTGTATGCTGCTGACACAATCATTTATACAGTAGCACACTCTCTGAATCAAGCCATAGAGCTTTTGCAAGATTCTTTTCGGTCTTTACAACTGTCATTGTCAAGTTTGAAACTGGTTTTAAACATGAAAAAAACTAATTATATGCTTTCCACCTGTTGTTCCATCAACACAGATCGCCCGATTTTAAGTTTAGAGGGGGACTGTATAGAAAGAGTAAATTGTTATAAATATTTAGACATATGGTTAGATGAAAAATTAGGTTTTAATGTACATATTGAAAATCTCTTGAAAAAGCTTAGACCAAAACTGGGGTTCCTCTTTCGTTTATAGAAATGTTTTCCTTTTGAAGGAAGAAAGAGAATTATTCAAAGCTGTTTCCTCTCAGTATTGGATTACGGTGATGTGATTTAATATGCATGCAGGTTCATCTTCGCAAAAAAAAATTGATTGTGTATACCTTGCTGCCTTACGCTTTGTGACTAGTGCCTCTTCACGCACTCATCATTGTACCTTGTATGAATTGGTGGGTTGGACTTCTTTGTTTCAAAGGAGAAAAATACACATGTTGATGTTTATTGCTAAGGCATTGTTAGGCAAAATACCAATTTATATCTGTCGTCTATTATTTTATTGCATCTGTAATCATAGCACTAGATCTAGTGCAAAACTGCTTTTAAGGGTTCCTAGAGTACGTTCAGAGCTTGGTAAAACTGCCTTTTCTTCCTATGCTCCCTGGTTATGGAATGAGCTGCAGAGTTTCTCCCCTCTTTAAACGTTTTTAAAAATCTCTTATCGACCAAGTTAAAGGAAACTTGTGCATGTTTTGTAAAGTAACTTTTGTTGGCATTTTATGAGTCAAATTTTATGTAAGATTTTGAGTTTTATGTTTGTATTGTATACGTGAAACTTTTTGTGCCGCCATTTTGGCCACTCCCTGGAAGAAGAGATTTTTATCTCAATGGGACTATCCTGTTAAAGTAAAGGATAAATAAAAATAAATTATTTTGCTCATTGCGCCCTCTTGTGGCTTCAGGAGACAAGCCAAAAGCCCTTTTCCCCCTAACTGAAATCATGCCATTTAAATTCGAATATAATTTCGAATATCAGTGTTTAAAGTTTCTTAGCCATTTTGACAGCCCTAGTCGAGTGAACCGAACTCAAAAGGGAATGTCTTCGACTTCGTAGTAGTAGTAGTAGTAGGCTACTCATGTAACCCTGGTTCCCCGAGAGTAGGGAACGAGTATTGCGTAGCTATATGCAGTGGGAAAACTCCTTTTCTCGAGAATATTAAAGCCATTATTTTAAAACGCAGTGCAGCTGCACAGCGAGCACCGAGCCGAGCGTCTAGATTGCGCAATGGCTGTACTGCGGCAACTCCACAAACCTATGGCGAAGCGGCTGAGATGCGCGAACCAATCGGGTCGCTTCGCACCCAGGGCACGTCAGAACCGGCAGAATGGACGTGGCTTATCTTACGCCTATAAAAGAAGACCATTTCGCCATAGAATCAGGTTAAATCGACCGAAACGACAGCACCTGAGCCAAGCGTAATAGCACGCCAGGCTACGCAATACTCTTTCCCTACTCTCAGGGAACCGAGGTTACATTAGTAACCAAGTACATTCCCTTTCAAAAACGTTCACTTCGTATTGCGTAGCTATACACAGTGGGAACCCATTTTAAAACACTGTGCTATTGGCTGGCGACTTCGCCCTGAACCATTAGCTGGGGCTAAGTCGCTTTTCCCCATGGAATAGCCGGCCACCGTGGGTTGAATGAAATCTGGGGGCGGGCCTCTGTGTGACAGGGATCCGACCCCCCGAACTTTGAGAGCTAAAAAAGTATTATTTTGGGTTTGCTATAGAGACAGCTTTTATTATCAGTGGCGCATGCTTTGTAACGGGCCTGGGGCCTCATGTATCAATCTTGCGTACGCAAAAAAACTTTGCGTACGCCAGCTTTCACGCTCACGGTCGGATGTACTAACAGTGAAATTAACGTGAGAATGTGCGTTCCTCCGCACCAATTTCATGTCTGGCGTACGTACATTTCTCATAGTTTTTGTCCGTTGGCGACTCTAACAGACAATGAAGTGAAGTTGCAAACATTACACAGCGAATTGTTCTACAAGTCTATCGCAATACCACCTTTGGGAAGCATTGCTATTAATTTGCAATTCGTAAAATACTTCACATATATTGTCACACGAGCATTATGGGAATATTCTATCAATTATGGAATTAAGTAAGAACATATAAAAGCATATGCAAATTGATACAACCCTCAGTATATGGCAATGGCAGCTTTGGCCTTATTAGAGGACATTGCTAATGGCAGAATCCGAAGAGAATGAGTTTTTAGGGACCACAATGATTTTCTGGCCCAGGATGATGACTGGCTTATCAGCCGGTTCAGATTTCCAAGGACTATCCTCTTGGAGCTCTGTGTTGAGTTGCGTCCGAATCTAGAGAGAGAGAGACAGCGAGGAGCCACGCAATACCCGTTCCCTTGCAGGTGCTGACAACACTTGCTTTCCTGGCAACTGGTTCTTTCCAAAGGGAACTGGCAGACCGCTCAGGAATAAGCCAGTCGTCTTTGAGCCGCGCAATGCCAGTGCTACCTATGGGTCGGGATCATCCGCATGTCTACCAGGTATATAAGGTTCCCATATGATGCAGTTGACCAGCCAAACATTAAAACGCAATTTGCAGCGATAGCCGGTTTTCCTAATGTAATCGGAGCGATTGACTGCACACACATTGCTATAAAGGCGCAATCTGAAGAAGAATTTGCATATGTGAATCGGAAACATTTCCATTCAATAAATGTGCAGATAATATTGGTTACATTCGTGGCAGTCCTGTAGTAAATCCGAGTCTCCCACAGCAGCAGATACTACTCCAGAGAGTAAAGTGTCACCCATAATTGAGGCAACTCTCTGCTCAAAGGGTGTAAGTTCATCGACCCCTTTACCACTGCCTGTTCTGCCCACACTCTGTCAGTGCGCAGCAGTTCTCCATTTAACGTCCACCTTTATATCAGACCATTTCTTTTTAAGGTCATTTACAGTGCGACTTTCAGATCCCACCGCATTGACGGCATCAGCCAAACTCTCCCACTCATATTTTTTCCTTTTGTTATTAATTCCGGAGTACAAAGTTCCAAATATTTTTTTTTCTCGTTTCTACCTCCGATAGTAGCACCTCCAATTCACTTTCTGTAAAGTTTTGTTTCTTGCCGCTTGCTTTAGCCATTTTCTTACTCCTTTCTTTTGCCAAAGTTGACTCATTACCATATTTAAATGTATTTAATTAAGGGAGGAGACTGGGTGGGGCGTTGTGCTCGTGCATGTGCGCTCATTTTTACGTTAATTGGGATGTACAAAGAGAATATGCGTGGAATCCTTCGTACGCAGAGATTCATACATCTGTTTTTTTTTGTGCGTACGCACATTTACAGCTTTGTCTGTACGCAGTGTTTTAGTATGAAATCAACGCAAGTCTTTGTACATGAGGCCCCTGGTGTTTGATTTTTGAACATTTCCAGCCGCCCAAACTGTAAGGGGGGCTGTTAGGAAAACACTCAGTTCTCGCTCTGTTTGAGCAGCTGTAAAAACAGCTTTTTTCTGCAGTTGTGCGTGCCTTACAGCAGGCCCATTGACTTCAGTTATAGGGGGGGGTTGAAAAGTGATCTTTTTGTGCTTTATTTGGGTCGCTGTTAAAACAGCATTGTTTTGCAGGGGTACGTGTTTTGTAACGGGCCCACTTACTGCAGTTAGAAGAACATCTCCAGTCACCTTAACTGAAGAGGGGACTGGGAGAAGAGCACAAGCTTTCTTCGAGGGAGTTCTGGCCGCAGCAGGACTTGAAGCCTCTCTTTTTCCCCCTGTCATTCGACTAGGAGGGCTTCTGAGGCTCAGGGTCCAACACATACTTGGGTCGGGGGCCGTGACATTCTGAGAATGGGTAGCGCTTTGCAGGCTTTAGGCGTCAGTGGCCTTCAGCAGCTGAGCAAGGCTGAGAGGCCGACGGCGCGGGCTTGGCTGGCTGAGGGGGCGGCATTTTCTTAGGGTGCCCTGAAGCCGAGCTTGAATGCTTGGTCAAAAAGTGTTGCATGGCCTGCGAAGATTTCTGCGCCTCAGTGAAGCGCTCAGAAAATCCCTTCACCGCTGGACCGAAGAGGCCAGTGTTGGAGATTGGGGCATCGAGGAAAGCGGTTCTGTCCACGTACTTGATCTCCGTCAAGTTCAGCCAGAGGTGGCGCTCCAGCACAACCGAAATGGCCAATAGTGGAGAGCGTTGCGGAGGTTGATGTCTTTAGGCGAGCCGAGTAAGGGGCACTTAGTCAGCTCTTCCTCCGGGAAGCAGGGTGGCGGGAGGGCAGGAAGCGGGGGAGCACGAGGGGTGGGGTCGCCGTCCGAAAGGAGAGCTAGCCGCAAGTGCAGGATGGATATGGGCAAGCTCTCACAGTGCAGGCAGCCGCCCTTGTTGAGTGCAGTCTCTGCGTGGGTGAGTCCCAGACATGGGGCGCAATCGCTGTGTCCGTACATCCGGAACGCGGCATTTGCAACAACGCCGTGGTAGAAATGAGGTCTTTCTTTTAGCTTCTAGTGTGTCGTGACGGCGACCACACAGAAGTAAGCAAAAAGGATATATGGCTTCTTTAGCCGGATTGTCGCAGGTTAACGGCGATTCCGGGGAAGGCGGTGTCGAGTTGAAGGTGCCGCGTCCGCTGATTCAGGTCGCTCGTTCCACTGCAGAGGCTCGTCGACGGCGATGGAGATTAAATCTGATTCTATGGTGAAATGGTCTGCTTATATAGGCAAGGCATAAGCCATGCCCAATCTCATTGGTTCTTGCAGTTGCCGCAGCACAGCCATTGACCGAGCTAGATGCTCTGGTCTGTGCTCGCTCTACAGCTGCAGTGCGTTTTAAAACAATGGCTTCAATATTCTCGAGAAAAGGAGTTTTGCCACTGCATATAGCTACTCAATATGAAGTGAACGTTCTGAAAGGGAACAGACATATACAAGAAAGACTTGTTTGGAGTTTTACATAATCAATCAGTGACAGTGAGTGAGCTGCATCACACTACAGAGAAATTTGTATACAAATATACAAAATATAACAAAGACAATTAACATCAAACAGAATGCAGAATATAGATCTTATTATTTCTGTATAGGCTTACACAGAAAAACCCACAGGACTATTGAATATTTAGGTTATATTCTGACATCTTTTACTCAGCCTGTTGTACCATATCTATATTTAAAAAAGAATACATTTAAAGCTTTTAAACTTCAAAAAGTAAAGCGCGCCATCATAAAAATGATCCATTTGACTCGTTATATTTCACGTCATTTTTGGTTCTATAATGTTTTGTGATTAACAGAGTTATTAGTTATTAAATGATAACTGTTCACTGTAAATCTTCTCCTCCAATGGCAACCAAATCATGGAAACCAAATCAGTCAGATTAATGAGTCAACTAACTGAAAAGACGATTGATTGATTAAAAAATTGATCATTACTACTGATTTTCTGTAAAAAACACTTAAATGTTGCTCTAATTCTGACAAAAAGCTATTGTGTGACTTGGCTAGTAAGTGATATGGACAATGTTTGAATCCCAGCCCAAGTTCTCAATACAGAATGAAACCACTTTCATTTACAGGTGAACTATTGCTGTTGTGTTGGGAATCAGCTTGACCCGCATTTTATTTTCTAAATGGTTTAAAAACTGGTTAAACTAAAAATGTTGTAACTAACTTATAATATTCACTTTATGTAGGGTCATGAATGTTTATGCAAAGTTGGACACATTTGTTTGGAAAAGCTGTACAAATTTTGCTATAACTTTTTGGTGTTAAATCCTCCACCCCCCAACCCCCATTGGTTTCCATGAAGCAGAGTCAACTCTCACTTGGGTTTGAGACATAACAATAAGGCAGAGGCTATTTATAGGCTATTTTAAGTACAGATAGCAATAAATACTACACTACGTACAAAGTGTAGAAACATTTATACTTAGTACTATCTATAGAGTGTGCAAATTGTCACAAGTAGTCATGACAAAAAAATATTGTTTTGTCTGTGCAGCTAATTTTGAACAAAAATATAATACCTCTAACACAATGTAAATAACGCAATATAAACAAATAGATGGGAATTATCAAATTCCTCGCATATTTTATATTTTTAGTTTCTGGCAAGCTACAATAGAGGCTTTCTGTCCTTAGCGTTTTTCTAACACTAGTGTTAGTCTTGTTTTGGCCAATTGCATGGAAACCAATGCAGGTCTGTTTGATCCACAACACAAAAGTTGTACCCATTTTTTTTTACACCGTGTTAGGATTAATGAACCATATAAAATAGCATTGTTTATGTGTGTTGGTCATACCTGTAGTGTGCACACATCTCTCTTGTATTAGGCCATGCAGGGTAAAGAGACTGAACACTACCAGAGAGAAGAGAATAGTGTAAAACTCCATCTCAGTGAAGGGAGAGGCCATCTGCTCCGGCTGAACGAGCAAACACAAACTCGTTGCAAAATCAGGGCATCACTGATACCTCAGCACCACTGTGGCAGAAATACTATAGCAATACTGGTACATTATCAAAATAACTCCACTGACATCATCTTGTGCATCTGAGCTCAAACTGCACAAATCTAAATTAACAACACTACAATCAAAACGCTCCAGCACTTGTACAAATGACCAGGGATGCAAAACACAGACATTTAGTTATAAAACTCCTTACTTACATGGACTGCCGCACATAAAGGCATCCACTTTGAAGTCTCTGTATATTGTTTTTTATTAGGTTGTGCGTGCGTGTGCACCTGTTTGTATACAGTCGATACTGTATGTAATATGATGAGGGGGTAACCACAACGAGTGGCTCATATTGCATGGTGATATTAACTAAATAAGGTTCTACCCTAGATACCAGATACAAATGAAAGTAGAGGTTAAACTGTCATGAAATCCCAGCCTGACTTTCCTGCTGTGCCTATGTGTGCTTGTATGTCAGTGCATATTTTGGATGAATGAATGAATAAATTCATGGATGGATGAATGAATGAATGTATATTGCAACCTTGTCTTTATGGGCTTTTGTTCTTTTTAGACTAGTAATTTAGCAATCTTAATTTAATGGAGCATATATAATTTAACAAACCCGAACATTTAATCACCTTCTTATTGTTCTGCTGTACAAACAACGTAGTCAAGTCCACTTGTCTCCCATAAATATACTTTTTGACCAAACAAATATTTCCTTGGTGAGAATACAAAATATCTTGTTGGTCGATGCTGGTTTATGCTGGCTAGTCTTCATGTGCCAACTAATCCCCACCTTTCATAAATGATTGCAGTATATCCATGTTCCAAATCTTATACAAGAAAATCTGGATTCTCACTCTCATCTTGATTATTTATTAAATATTTATTACATTATTTTTTTTTGGAAGTAGTTGGGTTTGTTTATTTTGGATGAACGTCTTGTCTCGTTTTACTTATGAGCTTTTGTGGTGGTAAATACCTTCAGATGCCTGATAAGTGATTAAGAGTCCTTGTTCTACTAGAAGTTTATAGAGTTATAGCACACATACGCTATTATCTACACAGGGGTGCACAGTCCTTGCTCTCACACCTGCCTGTAACTTTCAATTGAACCTGAAGACCTTGACTCTTCTGAGTTCCCAGGAGAAAGAGTGAACACCCCTTATTTAGAACTTGAAAATAGTCTGTGAATGGATCTGGCTTCTCTTTTTTTCAGTATATTACTGTAGGCCTATATTAATAAAGTATGTTGTGCAAAAAAAAAAAAACTAAACAATTAGAGATTTATCAAAAAACATTAAAACAATGTTTTTTAATAAATAATAAAATGATTATCTCTTTCACAGAATTCACATGCCATTGACTCTTTTTGAATAAAACATAGTCTTTTATTGATTATTTAATGGTTTTTTTTTCCCTTTAATTTTTCCTTTTTTTATCTGACCAAACAGTCAATGCAGTGATGTGCATTTGACATCAAATAGCGATGTGCGAGACTAGTCGACATTGCAATTCGTAGTTTACATTAACTCTTTTTAGCACATTTATGCTTTTCTTTATATCTTTCTATATATAAGGCGACCATCAAAGTACTGTCATGCTAATGCTACAGTATAATACATTTTATATCTGCAGAAAACAAAATCGTTTTATTTTTACCTCAGAGCTCTGATTTTGCACGCTTTTGTCCTTGTCACTCACGTAGGGCTCAGAGATATGTCCACTCAGAAGACGAGCAAGGCGAGGGAGTGTTTTGACTTTAGAAGAAAACAAAAGTTTTGTGTAGGCTATTGTAACATGTATAGAGTCCAAAGAGGAAGATGAGAAACGATGAAAGTACAGAACAAGGTAATACTTTAATCAAAATAAACGAAAGCAGATATCCCAGCACGATAAAGCAAAATAACAGTGAGTACTAAAACTCAGTCAACACCAGACAAGTGAACAAAAGGAACTGAAGGGTATAAATGCACATGTGATAACAATCTGAATACAAAACAGGTGAAATAATTAATGAATAAACATGGAAACTAATGGTGGCGGGAAACTAAGGACAAAGGAAACAGGATGTAAACTAAAAGTCCTTGAATCATGAAAACCAAACACAATGAAAGTTTGACAGCAATGTCATGTCAAGCATATAACAATAAGGCTTGCTTATAAGCTTGTTATACTATCGGTTATGAGGGAAAATAGTATGCTGATATAAAATTGTATAGCCTACCAATTTAAAGGGGAACCAATATGGATGCAACTTGTTTTTAAGGCCCTCTTGAGGTCATTCAATGTCACAAGCCAATGAAAATCGGACATAAGCAAACAACTTTGAGGGCCTGAAGAGAAAGACAGTAAATTACAACAATACTTTACTCCAATAGGAGAGAAAGGGTTTGTTTACTTGAGCAAAAAAAAAAAAAAATGGCTCCCTCCAATGTGAAATGCATGAAAATAGTCCCACATCTTGAATCAAATTTTTCTTCTTTTTTTTTGTAATCATAGTACACCTTTGAGTCAAATAATGTTGTTTTCTTAGTGAGAGAAAGTACTTTTTATTCAGGTGAAGTAGTCAATTTCTCATTCTTTAAAAATTGGAAATTTTAGGTTTCTATGACATTCAACCGAGTGGCGTTATTCAATATAGTATCTCACAGCATTTCGTCTTCTGAATGTGAGTAGTGTAGTGTACTAATCATTTAAAAACTAGCTTTAATTATTCACATGGGCTTTTGACCTTGAAAATTTGGTCAGTTTTTTACCCTGGGTTAGCATAATCATGGGTTATTTGTTTATGTTTCACTGTTTGTGCTTTAGGTTAGGACTGATCAGTCATAGTCCGGTTCTGAGATTTCACATTGTACATTTGTAAAGCAAAGATTAATATTCTCATTTGCATAAGTAAAATTCCTAAAGTCTTTTTTGTCTGTTAAAATTGTTTTAACCTCTACACAATTCCCATAGCTATTTAGGAATAATGACTTCTAAATTCTAATTCTAAGTAAAAGGAGTAGGTGTCCAAAATGACGAATGGTTGTATATACTGTAAGTGAGTTTCTGCAGCTCATGAATATTTAACGAGGCTGAGGAGAATATTTCATTTACTATTGGTCAGCTTTTTCATATCCTCCTGAGACCCGAGAGTTTGCCTGGTGTGCATTTTATAATTTTTCTTGCTATTTGGTATAAGTAGGACCTAATAAGTATAATAACTAAAATTTGTTTTTGTACAGGAAGTAGTTTTTGCATAAAATGATGTCCTCATGCAAGGACTGTGGGTCTTTCTTAACTTTATCCTCCTGAGACCTGAGTTTTGGTTTGGCGTACATTTTAGATTTATTCTAGCTTTTTGGGGTTTATGGCAAGCCGTTTTAACTTTTATTCATTTTCAGGATATGAATTCTTGATATCAACAATTCAATTTTCACTAGTTAAAATAATAGTTATTGATATCAGGAATTAGATTTCTACTAGTAACAATGGCAATTTTTGATATCAGAAATTACATTTCCACTAGTAACAATGCTAATTCTTGATATCCACAATTAAATTTTCACTGGTTAAAATTATAATTCTTGATATCAGCAACTGAATTTCAACTAGTAAAAACTATAATTCTTGATATCTGTAATTGTATTTTCACTTGTGAAAAGTCTCCATAGGCTGCCATTCAAAATTAATTGTTGATATCAAGAATTGATTTTTTACTAGTTGAAATTCCAATTTCAAATATCAGAAATACAATTCTTATAGTGAAAACCTTTATTTTTGATATCAAGAATTCAATTGTCACTAGTTGAAATGTCTATTCTTGATATCAACAATTGAATTGCTACTAGTAACAATATTCATTTATGATATCAATAATTCCATTTTCACTAGTGACAATGTTGATTTCTGATATCATGAATGTAATTGTTACTAGTAAGAAAGCCATTTTAGATATCTGAAATTATATTGATATCAGAAATACATTTTCAGATATCAAAAATTAACATTTTTACTAGTAGCATTTAATGGTTGATATCAACAATAGACATTTCAAGTAGTGACGATTGAATTATTGAAATCAGGAATTCGCATTTTTACTAGTAGCCTAACAATGTAATTATTGATATCAAAAATTATATTTCTACTAGTAAGAAATCAATTCTTGATATCAACAATTCATATCCTGTGTGTGTGTGTGTGTGATCACGATCGAGCAAGAGAGAGTGTGTGTGTGCGCGCGCGAACGCGAGTGAGTGAGCAAGAGAGAGAGAGAGAGAGAGAGAGAGGGAGAGAGAGAGAGTGTGTGTGTGTGTATGTGTGTGTGTGTGCGAGTGAGTGAGCAAAGTGAGTGTGTGTGTGTGTGTGTGTCGCGAGCGAGCGACGAGCAAGAGAGAGAGAGAGACAGAGAGAGTGTGTGTGTGTGTGTGTGTGTGTGTGTATGTGTCTGTCTGTGTGTGTGCGCGCGCGATCGTGAGTGAACTGAAGCCCCGTTGAGTGTGTGTGTGTGTGCGCGCTCGAGTGAGTGAGCCAGTGTGCGTCACGAAGCTCAATGCAACTACAATTATTTTTTTTTTTGCTAACATCTTATACAATTTCAACAAAGCTAAGTCCCATTGTCCTCATATTTGTCACGCGCTCGGACGAATGACAGGAAGCAATTGCAAGTAAACAGTTTATTAGAGAATCACAGAATCGGCAGTGCAAACAGATGGTAACGGTGACGCAGGGACAAGATGGTCAGGATCCGTGAAGTGGTGCGATGAAGAGACGATGGTGAGACAAACGTAGAAACTCGAATCCAGACGAAGAAACAGGAACACAAGGCAGGAACTGGACACCGGAACACCAACACGAACCACATTAAACAACGATCTGACAAGGATGAGAGAACAACGGTGAGTATAAATAGTGTGGTGATGATCAACTGCAGCTGGTGATGTGATGATGAGCAGCTGGAGCGGATCAAGTGATGTCATACAGACACACCCCTCACACACGTGCATTCATACAACAACATAAACACGAGACTAGAAGGAAACAGAGAAACGTCTACCGTGACAGTACCCCTCCTCTTAAGAACGCCTCCTGGCGTTCTCAGACTCCCTTACCTGTCGATTGTAATCATCGATAAGAGAGTGATCCAGAATGTCTCTAGCAGGAACCCAACTTCTCTCCTCCGGACCGTAACCTTCCCAATCCACCAAGGACTGAAATCCGCGTCCCCTCCGTCTAGAATCCAGAATACGATTGACCGAATAGGATGGTTCCCCATCTACGAGTCGCGGCGGTGGGGGAACCGGGACTAGCGGATTAATGCAAGCATAAAACACGGGCTTGACTTTGGATACATGGAACACGGGATGAATTCTCCTGTACGCAGGAGGAAGTTTGAGGCGGATTACCACCGGACTAACGATCTTGGTGACAGCAAACGGGCCAATAAATTTGGGAGCAAGTTTATTCGAGACGGATCGGAGGGGAATGTTCTTGGTAGAATGCCACACTTTAGAACCGACGACGTATACGGGAGGTCTCCGCCGGTGGCGATCGGCTTTGACCTTGGTGAGTGCTCCCACTTGGAGTAGAGTCTCGCGGACTCTAGTCCAAGTGCGATGACACCTCTGGATGAAGGCGTGGGCAGAGGGGACCGCGACTTCGGACTCCAGACCAGGAAAAATTGGTGGCTGGTAACCTACGCTACACTCAAACGGAGATAGGCCCGTAGATGACACTGGTAACGTATTGTGGGCGTACTCCACCATTGACAGTTGCTGACCCATGAGGAAGGATTCTTGGAAACCAAACATCACAACGTTCTTTCCAAATCCTGGTTGGCTCTCTCAGTTTGACCATTGCTCTGGGGATGAAACCCAGAGGACAGACTAACAGTCGCCCCCAGTAATCTACAAAATTCTCGCCAAAATTTGGACACAAATTGGGGACCCCTGTCGGAAACCACGTCTATCGGGAGGCCATGTAACCGAAAGACGTGATCTACGATCGTTGCCGCTGTCTCCTTAGCTGAAGGCAATTTGGGTAGGGGAATGAAATGTGCTGCCTTCGAGAATCGGTCCAGAATTCCTCAGCACAAACTGAGCAAGCCAAAACAAAATCGTGAATGTCGCGAGCCATACGTGGCCACCAAAATCGTTGCTTGACAGAAAACCCAGTGCGATTAACTCCTGGATGACAAGCTACGTTGGAACTGTGACCCCACTGGATAACGTCAGACCGTAATCCCTCTGGCACAAACAAACGGTTTGGTGGGCATCCGGGAGGCGTTACCCCTTCTAAGGCTCTCTTGACCTTCGCTTCGATCTCCCATGTGAGTGTTGAAACAAATATGGTTTCGGGTAAAATACACTCGGGAGTAGACGGGCGTTCGGAAAAATCAAATATGCGAGATAATGAGTCGGGTTTGATGTTCTTGGAACCCGGACGGTAAGAGAGAGTAAAATCAAAACGACCGAAAAAAAGTGCCCACCGAGCCTGCCTGGAGTTCAATCTTTTAGCAGTTCTGATGTATTCAAGATTCTTATGATCAGTCCAGACGATAAAAGGTACCCCCGACCCTTCTAACCAGTGACGCCACTCCTCCAACGCCAACTTGACTGCCAACAAATCTCTGTTACCAATGTCATAATTACGTTCGGCTGGGGATAATCGATGTGAAAAAAACGCGCAAGGGTGCACCTTGTCGTCCACAGGTGAACGCTGGGATAACACTGCTCCTACTCCCACCTCTGACGCGTCGACCTCCACCACGAACTGACGTGATGAATCAGGGGCTATGAGAATAGGAGCTGAAACAAAGCGGCTTTTCAGTTTAGAGAACACTACCTCGGCTGAGTCAGACCACCTGAACGCAGTTCGGGGGGAGGTCAAGGCAGTCAGAGGCGCGACTAGCTGGCTGAAATTGCGAATGAAACGCCGGTAAAAATTGGCGAACCCCAGAAACCTCAACAGGGCCTTGCGTGAATCTGGACTTGGCCAATCAACCACAGCCTTGATCTTCTCAGGGTCCATCCGCATTCCCTCGGACGACACGATGTACCCTAGAAAAGGAAAAGACTGTGCATGAAAAACGCATTTCTCCGCCTTGACAAAAAGCCCATTCTCTAGCAACCTCTGAAGCACTCGTCGGACGTGTTGCACATGTTCCTGGAGAGACGAAGAAAAAATCAATATGTCATCCAGGTAGACATATATGAACTGATCGATCATATCTCGCAACACGTCATTGATCAATGCCTTGAAAACTGCTGGGGAGTTGGACAGCCCGAACGGCATAACCAAATATTCAAAGTGCCCCCTAGGGGTGTTAAAAGCTGTTTTCCACTCATCTCCCTCCCTAATGCGAACCAAATGATAAGCGTTACGTAAGTCCAATTTTGTGAAGATAGATGCTCCCTGCAACCTCTCGAAGGCTGAAGACATCAACGGCAAAGGATAAGTATTCTTTACCGTGATGTTATTCAACCCTCGGTAATCAAGTCAAGGTCGCAACGATCCATCTTTCTTCCCCACAAAAAAGAACCCCGCCCCCGCTGGAGAAGAGGAAGGGCGAATGAACTTGGTTGCCAGAGAATCAGAAATATATTTCTCCATAGCCTCTCTTTCAGGAATCGAAAGTGAATATAACTTGCCTTTAGGCGGAGACTTACCTGGCAGTAAATCTATAGCACAGTCATAGGGACGATGCGGAGGGAGAGAAGCTGCACGAGACTTACTGAAGACTTCCTTCAGGTCCAGATACTCCACGGGCACGTTAGACAAATCCCCTGCTTCTTCCCTGCAACACAGAAACAGGTACAGACGAACAAGCAGACACAAGACAAGACTTATGACATTCCTTGTTCCACTCCAGCACAGCTTTATTAATCCAGTCCACACGAGGGTTGTGTTTGATCAGCCAGGGATGTCCGAGAACAACGGGTGCCAGGGGTGATTCCAAAATAAGAAAAGAAATAGTCTCGGTGTGGTTGCCAGAGGTAATAAGTGTGATGTCTTCAGTGGTGTGGGAAATGATGGGAAGCTCTTGACCATTTAATGCGTGAACTGAAATCCGGTGAGTGAGGGGTCGGAGGGGAATCTGGAATGTAAGAGCGAAATTATAGTCCATAAAATTACCTTCCGCCCCGGAGTTCAACAGTGCAAGACAATCGTGCTGGTGGACTGACCATCTTAGTCTAACCGGGAGGAGCGTGGAGGTAGATGTAGTCGATGAGGTCTTCCTGGCGGAGATCCCACCCGATAGTAGCCTCAAGTTTACTATCGGGCTTGGCCTTTTACCGGGCAGTTGTAAGCATAATGTCCCGCTCCACCACAATACAGGCACAGGTCCTGGGACCTCCGCCTCTCCCTCTCCTCCCGGGAAAGCCGAGCTCGACCCACCTGCATGGGCTCGGAATCGAAGACGGGGCTGACCACGTCCCTGCCGCTGGATCTGGGAACGTCGACTCCTCCGAAGGTACGGGTGGACGGAACTCGTCGCTCGATCCTAGATAGCTGAGCGTCCACCCGCAGAGCAAGATCAATCAACCCGTTCAGTGTGGTAGGAAGATCCAGGGCGTAGATCTCTCTCTGGACGTGGTCAGCCAGCCCATGCAGGAACATATCCCACTGCGCCTCCTCGTTCCAGCCGCACTCTGCCGCCAAGGTCCGGAACTCTATAGAAAAGTCTGAGACCGATCTTTCTCCTTGACGTAGTTCCGTCAATGTTCTGGCTGCTTCCCTTCCCTTCTTCATCTCGGCGGTGAGGGTCTGGAACAAGGCGCAGCATGGATTCTGATTCTCCCACACCGCCGTTTCCCAGAGCGCTGCCTTTCCTGTAAGCAAAGTTAGTACAAAAGCCACTTTAGCCTGTTCAGTCTCGAACGTGCGTGGTTGCAGAGCGAAATGCATCGTGCAACGGGTCAGGAATGCTCTACAAAAGTCTGGTTCCCCGGAATAATGCTCAGGTACCGGCAGGCGGGGCTCCGACATCGCGGGTCTCTCTGGAAGTGGTGGGGGAACGGTCGGTGTGAGCGGCGCAGTGGGAATCTGAAGCCGTTGGATATGCTGGGTGAGCTCAGACACCTGCGTCACCAAGGCTTGCACTGCGCGACCTGTATCGCTGATCTCTCTCTGCTGGGCATCCATTCTCCTGGTGCTATGATGAATAAACTCGTCCACGGGGCTCTGCGGTGAACTCGCTGCTTCCATCTTTAGGTCAGATCGTTCTGTCACGCGCTCGGACGAATGACAGGAAGCAATTTCAAGTAAACAGTTTATTAGAGAATCACAGAATCGGCAGTGCAAACAGATGGTAACGGTGACGCAGGGACAAGATGGTCAGGATCCGTGAAGTGGTGCGATGAAGAGACGATGGTGAGACAAACGTAGAAACTCGAATCCAGACGAAGAAACAGGAACACAAGGCAGGAACTGGACACCGGAACACCAACACGAACCACATGAAACAACGATCTGACAAGGATGAGAGAACAACGGTGAGTATAAATAGTGTGGTGATGATCAACTGCAGCTGGTGATGTGATGATGAGCAGCTGGAGCGGATCAAGTGATGTCATACAGACACACCCCTCACACACGTGCATTCATACAACAACATAAACACGAGACTAGAAGGAAACAGAGAAACGTCTACCGTGACAATATGTGGACATCAACTTTAGCAGCATAGTAAATCTTTATTGTTACAAAAGTTTGTCAAATGTGCATGCCATTTTAATCATACAACTCTTCTATGCATAACTTAACAAGAATCAACAATGAAATGTTTTTAGATTTTTCATCTTGTGGACGTTTTGGTCTGGAGTGGCTGCGTGACATGTGACCTGTGTTCTCCGCCATCTTTAAATTATTTATGTTAAATTTTTTTCTCTTCTGACCCCACCAGATGGCAGTGTAAGTGTCCTCGTTTGTGAAAAACATGTTTCAGTTACACAGGATTAAGTATTATGCTGCACACAACCAAAAATGTGATGTCCTCATATGAGGTCGCAGGGTCTCAGGAGGTTAAACTAGTCCTTCCAGTATAATTTAGTTTTGTTGCATAATGAGTCTATGTAAGCTCTCCTCAACTGTTTAAAATGAAACATTTAACAGTTCAAATGTTACCAGCTAGTTTGCTCGGTCCAGTGTGTCTTCCCATGTTCGTGTGTTTGTGTGTTACAGTAGCCGAGGTTGTGTGAAGCCCCTGGGGTTGTAAGCTGATTAGCTTGCTGCTCCATCCCACGCTGCTCCTGGAGGGAGGAGATTTGGAGCTAAAATAACCCCTAAGTCCTCTCAGCAGCATGTTTACAGGTCAGGTTAACAGACGCACACACACACACATCCACAAACTGAGGCATCACTGCAGCTCTCAGGTAGAGTAAATTTTAAATGAGCTCTTTCTGTCTGTCTCTCTCTCTCTCTCTCTCTCTCCGTGTCAAAGATCACACAGGTAGAACGAGAGAGGTTGGCTTAAGCTTTTTTGGGGGGATGTGACGACCAGCTCTCTGGATGTTTCCCTCTGTTGCAGCTGAAGTCTGAGATCTCAACCAGGATACCTGATTTCATGCATGTGTCTGTAGGAGCGTGGATACGAGCTCTGGAGCGGGTCATATTCTTTGTTTCCATGCCGACCCACTGGATGATGTGAGTTTGTTGTCTTTGGTGGGCTGAAGGTAGCGAGGTATCCCGCAGTCCTGAGCACTGCTAGCATGCCTGTGCATCAGATATCGGTTGTACCCATCACTAAGGAGAACGGCAACAGCTCCAGCCGGAATAGAGACAAGAGTAAAGAGAATGAGGCAAGTACCCATTACGTGAATATGTAATGTATGTGGAGTGATCATAACAAATACCATGGTTTGTTTCATAGCAATTAGTTATGTTAAAGGTATAGGTATAGTCATCCATGGTTTTCCATGTGGTTACTATAGTCTGAAATACTAGTTGGTATTTTAATGGATTATGTAGAGCAATGGTGCATTTTCATTAGGGTTATTGTTTAGATTGGGATCAAGTTGTAAATTGAAAGTATTTTTCTGTAATAAGATATATGATACTTTGTTTGCATTAATCTGTGACATTTAAATGCCAAAAGCAAGCAAATCCTTCTGCTTTAATTTTCGGATGTGAGGATAAAAAAAAGACTCAATCTTATGTAAACAGTAATATAGCCTAGAGCAGGAGCTGGACACTGTTGTATTGGAAAAGAAATTGCTGCTATAAATAGAACTGTAAGATGTTAAACAAAGCATATATGTAAAATGTTACATATATTTCAGCCTATTCAGAGTCATTGACATTTCTTTCAAGTATATTGTAAATCACACATGCTCTTAAATCACATTGCTTCAGCATGTATGTATTTGTATTTGGTTTGTGAGTTTTAATATCCAGGACATTTTTAAGATGTATGATGCACATCCTGATCGCCTGATGCAAAACACATAGAAAAATAGGAAGTGCTGCCTAAAATCACCAGCTCTAATCCTTTTGAGACACTAGATTTGCCAAATATTTTCAGGATTGTGGCATCAAATCCGAAAAATAATCAGAATTTTGTTTTAGACACTTAGTAGTTCACTTAGTCCACAAGCAGAATTGTATGTTATATCTGTGAAATAACCTGTATGTATAAATTTTGCATGTACATAAATTATAAATATTATTAGATTTTTGTTTTGTTTTCTGCACACCTAATTATGACTGACACTGCTGTTCAATTATGTATTTTAGATAAACTTGCCCCCTTAACAGCATGAAAAAGTAAAGCAAACTCATTGGTTGTGTGTAAATGTTTGGCTAAAGCTATCTTCAGTATGTTTTGGCTGCATTATCCAGAAATTATTTAGCCATTGAATGAACACTTTTTGGATAGATTTGTTGCAAACATCAGAATATATTGTTGGATGGCCTAGCCCTAGAGAGTGCACTAGTTGAACAGTCCTATGCAAATTTCTTTGTATCTTGAGTAATCATGTGGTCACCCAGCGGTCTTTCGCCATCAGATGTACTAAATAACATGCTCTTGTCCTATTGACTTGAACACTTGTGTGTTGTTGGTGTGTTGGACATTGCTTTGCTGTACTCAGAACCAATTACCAAAATATTCATGAATGGATGATACTGTGAAAACATTTGAACAAATCATTTTTTCATCCCAATGAAAGAATGCAGTTTTAAAGTGAATGTAACAGTTTTGATATTTCATATAACTTGAAATTACTGAGTTTAGAAATGTGCCTTTGAATCGTTTGGCTGAAAAGAAAGACATATAAATATAAAATATAAATATAATACATAAAGGATGTACATGTCTTGAATGAAATACAATGCCTAAAATTGCACAAAATCCTAAAATTAGAATAGTCTCCCTTTTAATAATGAGTTTGGATTTAAATTAACCGTGCCCCACAGGGATTTGAATTGGAATTTTAATTTGGAATAAAATTATTAGGAATGTTGGAATATTGGAGTATTTATTATAAATGATTTATCCATGCACAGTATATATATATTTTTAAAATTCATGTGCCCTCGTATTCTGTAATCAAAATAATTTGCAACAACTCTTCTCTTCTCTTCTCTTCTCTTCTCTTCTCTTCTCTTCTCTTCTCTTCTCTTCTCTTCTCTTCTCTTCTCTTCTCTTCTCTGATGATGTGTTTGCTGGGGTGAGGGCAGGACAACCTGTACTTAAATTAGATCAAGATACATTAGATGAATTCTTGAAAGCATTATCACCTACCAAGAAATGAGCACTGAGCTAACACATTAGTTATTACTTTCTTTATAATAAGGTTTTACTTAATATGGAGACTCTCAGAGCTTCCATATGTTGTAGGTGTACTGTTGCGTGTGATGTGCATTTCACGTGTTCCATTTCTGTGAATTAGCTGCTCTTTCTCTCTTTAGCAGGCGTCTAATCCACTGTGCTCTCTGCTGGAGATGTCACCTATGATCACTCACTAACACACATTCACAAGCACATTCTCTTGGCACCATGATGGGTACCTGGCGGCTTGTCTCAACCTTTTCTTTTAAAACTAGATTCCACATAGTTCGACACATCGACACAATTCTATCCACTAGTTATGATAAATTAGATTACTGGTTAAAACAGTAATATTGTGAAACTTTATTTTAGTTTACTGTATTTTAATGCAAATAATTCCTGTGAAGACAAACCAAATTTTTTTTTTTCAGCCATTACTTCAGGATGCATTAAATTGATCAAAAGTAACAGTAAAGACATATATACATATATATATACAGCAATAAAATGTATTAAAATAGAAAACAGTTCTTTTAAATTGTAATACTATTTCACAGTATTACTGTTTTTTCTGTAATTTGGATCAAATAAATGTAGCCTTTGTGAGCATAAGAGACAAAAACATTAAACAATCGTAGTGTTTCAAAACTTTTCACTGGTAATGTACACTAGACTAGAGTGCCCCAAAAATATTTCTGAACTGCCCTTTTGTAAAAAGGTATGGTGGAAGATACCTTTATTACGTGTTATTAAATCACGTTTTTCCATCTCATAGTGTGAATGTTTACACAGTGTAAAAATATATCATTGTGTTTTTATTGTAGGTCCTATGTGTCATCTGTCACTGTCATTGTTGCTTGATTTTTTTTGTGTTTGAGGTGTATTTTATAACTTTGATCAGGTGTGTATCCGATGCTGTTGGCAGTGTATATGTAGAGCAAATTAGCAGATTATGTAAAGTGGCTGTTAACCTGCTCTGAATATGTATGCTATTGGAATGTCTTAATAGGTTCAGTGTTGTGGCTCTATTTATATTGTGTCAGCATTGCCCCTGACATGCTTATTGGCAGCTGTTGGTTTGTAATGTGATTGATGCAAATATATTACTACATCAATTCTGCATTAGTTTGTCTTATGGCACCTCTGCATTTTGCAGGTGATTATAAATTAAGGATTATAAAGATTATTGGTAAAACTGTTTTGTTGGCAGTATTGATCATGATAGCGTGTGATTGTTTATTACATGATGACTACAGAAAGAGTTAACTCAACACACTGAGGCCTCTGCTCCATTAACTGTAATTTAAAGAGGCTTGTATCTGGACCAGCAAAATATTGCATCTTTGTGCTACTTTCTTGCTTGTGATTCTGTGCGAGTAGTAGTTTGTGAACAGGTGAATCCCATCAGCTCATTATCCCATAATGCACCTGTGTCTATAGTTAGGTTTTGAATGCCAGCCAGAGCCTCTTAAACAAACACAAATCACTAGGGATGGTCACAGTTGTATATGCAACTGCATACATCAGTGTGTATGGATCCAACACTGACAGGTTTATCTAAAATAACAGCTGTTCTGAAGCCGAAAGGCAGAACATCAGATGAAATAGCTAGAAAATCACCTCAGACTTCAGAAAAATATAAGTGGATCTAACTCTGAAACCGTGTGTTAGCCCATTTTCGTGTGTATTTAAATGAATGCACGGCCAGAGACAAACCACTTACAGGTTATACCTCAGAGAAGCAGCTCGAGCTAATCCAGCCCTGTCATGTGTGAGCTCTTACATGCATCGGCCTTTGGAGCAAGCAGAGTTGATCGGCAGTTTGGTAGCTTATAGAACATACAGGGGTGAATTTATGGGTAAGTGAATGTCAGTTTGGATGTTTCTGGTTGTATGATTCTAGATTGTTGTTTCATAAGTGTACATGTAATGGAGATGAGTTTTAAGAAATGATATACCTTATTATACTTGCCTTTGGCTTGCACACTAGGGCTCTAATGATAAAAGTATTATGGCATGGCTTTCAATTAACTTTTCAGTTAAACTGCTTAGGTTGTGTGGTATTACTGAAATTTTAAATCCTGTTATGCATTTTGATCCTTGCAGTTTGCAAAACAAGTGACTAACTGCATTTGACAACTACTAACTGTATATCCGACTTTATCTGCATACATGTACTCAAAGCGATATATATACAGATAAAGTTGGTAACTTGTATATAGGCCATCTACCATTTAAAAGTTTGACTTTAATCAAACATTAACACATTAATCAAAAGTGACAGCAAAGAAATTGATATTGCAATGAAATGAAATGCTGTTCATTAAAAACGTTCTATTCATTGAAAAATCCAGAAAAAATGCATTGCGGTTTACTCAAAAATATTAGTTAATATTCCTCCGCCCAGGCGAGCAACCACCAAGAAAAGGTGTTTAAACCAATTCTCGCTCAGGACAACTGGAAGCTGCTAGGGACTGGAAAATGCTGGCTGATCTTGATCAACGGCTTATTTTTCCACCTGAGATTGCCACCACTAACCTACAACCAGATATTGTTTTGTGGTCTGGATCAGCACGCATTGTTCAACTGATAGAGTTAACAGTGCCATGGGAGGATGCGGTAGATGAGGCATATGAGAGGAAGAAACTGCGGTATGCTCAGCTGGCCGCTGAAGCAGAACAGCGAGGATGGAGAGTCCGGGTTTATCCAGTGGAAGTGGGTTGTCGAGGATTTGTGGCACACTCCACAACCCGGTTCCTCAGAGACGTCGGATTCAGTGGCCAAGAGTTGCGTCGCACAGTAAAGAACTTATCTGAAGCAGCAGAGAGGAGCAGCAACTGGCTGTGGTTGAGACGGAAAGAGTCTGGCTGGCTGTGTACATGCCGCCATGCTACGGTTTCGAAAAATTCTTGAACATTTGATGAGTCTGTTGGTTTATTTGTATAGTTTGCATAGCAATTACAGTTATTACATTCCTGTGTATTTTGCGTGAATGAGGATTGGTGTTTGGACAGATGTTGTGCTTTGCGGTAGTATGCCATACTGAACCGTTGCCACTGACCGCTTTAACGTCCGCAGTGGGGCTCAACAGCCTTAGTCAAACGGGTTGGCGCGTATGGTTGGGTTGTGGAGAGGTTGTGAGAGATTGTGGTTAGGTCAAAGGAGCAGCCTCAGCAGCAGGAGGGATGTAAAGGTCAGTAAGCTGGGCTGATTTGAGTGGGGGACGAAGGGGGGTGACTCTGGGACGCCAGAGTCAATGTCGAGCCCTCTTGAGGTGTCGTGGGCTAGTCGACGAAACACTGAGGACGGAAGGTGCCCACTTGAAGACCCTAGAGATGTCCCCTACTCTGCTCAATCCAGACGGTTGTCATGAGGGGACCGCACTGTGGTTGAAGCCGTTGTGTGTGCTGACGCGCAATACACTGCAGCTATTAACACCAGACAGAAGGAGATTCACATCACCATTTGGAAAGAAGCGTAAATGGATGGAGAAGCATAGGTTACTGTAAAGCTACGTCTTAGTTGGTGCTTATCTTGGCGAAAGCCGAGTACAAATCAGCATGACGTTTTAACATCTACTCTCGTGTAATGGAAATCAGTCAGCACAACTGATTGATAATAATAATCCTGATTTCTGTGATGCAGAAAAACTGGAATAATGGCTGCTGATAGTTTATTCTGCTTAATTTTTGTGGAAACCGTGATCCATATTTTTTAAACAAATTAATTTTTCTAAGTTTGAACATATAAGTTTGAAAGAGCATTTATTTGAAATAAAAATGTTTGTAACAATGTAAAGTCTTTACTGTCACTTTTGATGAATTTCTTGCTGAATAAATATTAATTTCTTTGAAAAAAATTAAGTCTTACTGATCCCGAACTGTAGTGTATTGTTTGAAATATCTATTTCTATTAATATCTATATCTATTTCAAAAAAAATTTGGGCCTCTAATCGTATGGGACACCAAATACCAATTTGTACCCTATACATGGAAAGTGTTGCAGCATTTGCTTGTGTCTTCCACATGATCAAAATTACTCTTTGTTTATTTTATGTTGTTGTTTTGTTTAAGCAATGATATACCTTGCCTTTCAATTTAAATTTGAGAAGTGACTGGAGAGACAAACAGTAGTAATGACCTATGAACCTTGATCTTAGAACATTGACTTGATCTTTAAGCCTAAGTAGTATTTAAGGGTCAATGCTAAAAAATATTAGGGCTTTCTATGTTTCATACTGTAATTCATATTGTAATTTATGAATTCAAACAGTCAGAAGAACTGAGATACTAAAATGCTACGTTGTTTGTTGGGTCAAATATGGACAAACCCAACTGTTCAATTTTTTTACTTTGATTTTTAAACCCAACGGTTGGGTTTGTCCATATTTGACCCAAACGTGGGTTGAAACAACCCAGCATTTTAAGAGTGTATTATATATTAGCAGACTGCATAGATAAGGAGAAACTATCAATAAAAAGGTCATATTACACGTGTGGTCAAGAGTATAGAAATTCTAGACTGGATGAATGAGCACTATTTTTCCAGCGAGGAAGTAGTGTCATCATTCAGAACAGAAGCTAAGGCTTTTATGTTAATCCATTATGTGCATTACACACCACTTGAATCTAATTCTAAAGCCCGTGGAAAGCATCCAGAGTAGTAATTTTATTTCCTTAGATGTTGCTCTTTCAAAACTCAGGGGGTGTAATGGAATTTTTTGTTGTGTTTTATTTAAGTGTCAGCTTTAGTTTAGATGGTTATCCATAAAAGTCTTAGAAAAAATAAAAACAGACACATAAGGGACAACTGTTGAAGGAGTAGCAATATAGAGCATTAAAAATGAATGTGCACTTTGATGAGAAATGTTTGTGTTTTTGTTGAAATCTCTGACTTTCGATCACAGACTTCTGTTTGGTTGAGTGGTGCATTCTGGGTGAACTCTAGGGGCCTCTGGGAATGCCGTGGTTGGAGTTAAGGTGTGAACGCAAACATGATCATCATGTTTGACTGATGTCAAACAATCAGAGAACATGTCTATACTATAATTTTCCTTAAAAGGATGCATTGGAACCTGCATGCGCGCTAAAAAATAACCCTGCGGGTGAATTCAATATTTATGAGCTGATCAAATGTTGGTGTCTGTTGACTTTCACATCAATAATTCAGAGCGATATAGTGTCGAGAGAGAACAGAGCTCAATACTAGCCTTACTAACATCAGCTAAACAACACATAAGTTTTCTTTTTATATACAAGAAGAGAGCAAAGTACTGGAACTTTTTGCTTGATAACACATTTAAAGTTATATTTATCAGCTAGGTCTATTGTGTAAAAATAGCCTGATATGTAAAATAAAATAATGGGCCAGGTGTGGACTAGAGACAAAGGTGGACACACCAAAAGCCCATGAGGAGTCAGCTCTGCCTGAGGCACATCGAGGCAATAAACGCTAATAAAGCTTGGTTTTCAAAAATGCCTGGCAAAACAAAGTATTCAGCATTTTTAAAAATCAAAATCAAAGGTCAACAATTCCCTTTGTGCCCTTTGTGTTTTATATTGATTTCTAAACTCCAGAACTGTGCAGAAGAAGGTATTTGTTTATACACTGCCATACCAGTTTGGGGTCAGTAAGATTTCTTTTTTTTTTTTTAAAGAAATTTTTAAATGACCATTTTTACGGATGCATTAAATTGATCAAAAGTGACAGTAAAGACATTTATAATGTTACAAACTGTTTTCAACACTGAAAATACATTTTAAATTGTAATATCTTACAATATTTTTATTTTCAAGACATTTAGTTTACATTTATTTTTAGTGTATTTTTGATCAAATACGCTGTAATATAACAGCGTGTACGGCCAGTTCAGAGGATGAGCAAGTTATTTAATTTTGATTGAAGATTAAAAACACATTTTTTGGGAATAACATGCTTTGATTAATCGTCCACAATCAGACCAGGAATGTGCCTTAAGAAAGACTTAAATAAGTTTCCATGTTGACTTTAAACAATCTATACAATTGAATGAATGAAGACCTGAATGATTCCCTCTTCTTTTTTCTTACTGTTTTTCTCGATTGCTACCACACTTGAACCAAATTCTCAAAGGCCTAAACCCATTTGTCGAATAATTCACTCTTTCTGCAAAACTTTGAACAAGTTCAGGCAGTTATACACACTTTTTGGAAAACACATTCTCACTCGCTAAAACACATTTTGCACTGTGATGCACTTAAGTGGCAAAAGTTAAACAGAGCTACAACACGGTTGTCATCGTTTACACAAAACGACTCAAAATTGTTCACACTTGTTTCTAATGATGTTATCAAACCAATTGTGAGAGGAGGAAGAGTTTGGTTGTATCTGAAATCGTATACTTCCCTACTATATAGTAGGCGAAAAACAGTATGTGACAAAAGTCCGAATTCACAGTTTCTCATATAAGAGTAGGCAAAAATTACCTGCATGACCTACTTCTTCCGGCAAGAATCTGAAGAGTGCATTAGATGGACACTTTGCTGTCCCATGAGGCCACAGGAGAGGATTTGTGAATGGCAGTGAAGCGACGTATCTGACGCTTTTGGGTCACATGATAATGACAACATGGCGAATGTAGTACATCCAGATTATATTCATACTATATAGAACATACTTTTTTAGCGGTCGTGAAGTAATTACTTATTTAAAATAAATATGCGATTTCGGATGCAGCCTATGTGTAAGAGGTGGTGGACGAGGAGGAAGAGGATGAGAACGAGAAAGAGCAAGGTGTGGAGAGTGTTGTCAAGAGACAACACTGTCTGTGATTTGGACAAGGTTCTCAGGCTGGACACAACACCAAGACGTGATGCTGATGCAGAATGAATTTCTCATTGATTTTGATTTTGCAGTTGCACAGCTTTTTGTGTGTGTACTGTAACATGCTTTTCATTTAGAGTTTTCTTTGACCTTTTGGACTACTGCATTTTTTCAGTAAGCAAGTGCTGAATTTACAGAAATTCAATACTATACAATATTCAATACAAAAATACTATACTTGCAGTACATAGAGTATACAATGTATTCTCCTTACTAAATTGGGATTACAATACTTTTTTTAAGTATTTGCAAAATTAGTTTACTGTATACATCATTTTTTCCTGTAACTACATGCTCTATTCTACATTTTTTGATGTAGTGTTTACGTATATATTGACTGATGTGTGTATGTTCTGAATGCTTTGTTTGATTTTGAGAACAGGTGAAATGGTTTCCGAGAAAAGAGAAGAGTCAATGGTTTTGTGAATGTAGTTTGAAGATTTGGTTTTGTGTTTAAAGTTCAGAAAATGGGTGAAGGTTTCAAGGAATGTGCCTTGGCAATTGTGGAAAAACTGTAACATTACTAAAAATAGTTGTTGTGGTTGTTAGGTTCCATGAACACACACATATATGTGTGCACACAAATGGTCTTACCATGCCACTGTTATTTTTAGTAATAGGATTGGTTTGTCCTTAAAGCTGCAGTCACATTAAAGATCTGTTCAAACATGTGACAGAAACCCTGCTTTAAAAGCCATCTTTTTTTGTTTGTGTGAGAGCGCTTGTAATTTCTGCTCTTCTAGCTTGCTTCACCAAACTGAATTGCAAAAGTAGTTAACTGGTTTTGCATATATTTCCCCCGTCTGCCATTTGTTTAAACAGACCAACAGACAAACTCATGGCATTGGTTGAGCCTGTGTTGTTGTGGCAGAATGCTCAGTTTTCATAACTCATTTGTAAGTTGCTTTGTATAAAAGCATCTGCAAATAAGATAAATGTGAAAGTGCCACAGGGGTCATAGTTGATTGTACACTTTAAGTTGAGATAGGAGAAAGTATTTTGTAGTACGACTTTAAAGGTATGGCCTCAATGTGGATGAGAGTGAGAGAGAGCGCATACGAATAATCCTTTTTATTTCCATTTGTTTGCACTTTTGTCACCATCTGTTTCAGGCCAGCAACTCCACCCAAGGAGCCGCTCTGAACAGCGTCTCTCAAACATCAGTTGCTGCCTCCTCCCAGGACATATGCAGGTGTGTGTGGTCATAGACCGTTGCCGTGAGATGTTGATGATTGGTGCTTTGCTCACCTACATGTCTGCACACCATGTGATTTTATGAAAGAAGTTCTGGAATGTCAGTGTTTTAGGATGTAAATGTAGTGTAGTCCAAAAAGTCTGAAACCACAAGTTTTTAATTAATCTTTTTTCTATTTAAACCATAAAATAAGCAGACAGAAAGATGATTTTGAACCGAATAGAAATATTTAGCATTCTGCAATATTTCTTGGTCACTAATCAAATTTGTTATTTGTAAGCAAATGTTTTCTGTGATAATTTAATTTCTAATAAAAGATTGTAATTTCATTACTTATAAATTAATTAAATAAAATTAAAAATAGAATAATATTTATCAAACATTTTGTATTAAATTAAATTATAAATACAAAATAGAATAATATAATTTATCAAACATTTTGTATTAAATTAAGAATACAAAATCGAATAATATAATTTATGAAGCATTTTTTATTCAATTGTAAAGTTGTGAAGTAAATTAAATTAAGAATACAAAATGGAATGATATAGTTTATAAAACATTTAGTATTATATTACATTAAGAATGCAAAATAGAAAGATATTGTAGTCTTGTAGTCTCGGACTTTGTAAGTATGAATGCATACCTGTGAAGGTATGTTAAAGAAATTACATTGTGTTTGGAATGCCACATTTTTTTCTGGGGTTCTGTATTAAAAATATTTATTGAAGAGTGAGTTGCAAGGAGAAATTAGGCCAATGAGAGGAACAAAAATCCACAGATTTAGAAATTCACTTTTTATTTGTCCATTATGTTTTCATGTCAATCATTTCATGCTCTGTTGTGTCTTCTTCATCCCTTTTGTTTTTATATTTATGTATGGATGTGTGTGTTTGTGGGTGTGTGTGTTGTGCAGCTCTAGTGGTTGCGCTAAACTCGATGTAAATGGCTCAGATCAGACTACACCCGTCATGCCCATAAACCCGACCTCCGATCCCGCCCCCACCACGAAGCGGCAAGTCAAGCGTCGTATTCGACGGCGACGGGAGAGGACCAGGTCTGTTGGGTGTGCCAAGGAGTGTGTGGGCCAGACGAGACATTCCCGATCGCATAAGCAAGTGCACACACACTCTGACTCATCCTCAGAAGACGAGCAATGCTGTAGAGAAGCTCGTTCTTGGAGCCGCGAGAAAGCAAGACGGAGACGCAGTGGCAGCCGACACACGCAAACGCATCCCCGTGAGGAACGGGACGGCATTGAGCTCATGTCTGTCAACTCTGACGAGGGACAGAAAGAGAACCAGCCGCCTCTGTGCAAGGATCCCGACACCAACGCCCACAAAAAGTTGTTGTCAAAAAGGGAGGAGCGTGGGGGCCAAAGCCAGGCAGCCAATCACAAGAAAGGGAGTGAGCATGCTACTAGTAGGAGTGGAAGTGAGGAGGAGGAGGAGCCTATTACAAAGACATATGAGGAGCGAGATTCAGGAGATCCAGATATGTCTGTCCCATCCCCCTGTAAATGCACTATTCCCACCAATCAAAATGGCGCCACGCAACAAGCATCCACTGATGATGAACAAGAGGTGTGCAGGTGAGAAAGAGGAAGAGAAAGCTGCACACTGTCAGAAAACGACTGCCTTGATCAATACAATCAAAGGCTATCCATGTACATATATTACAGCAGGGGTTTTCAAGGGAGTGACAGGGGGTCCGTGGAAAAGTCCAGAGGAAAAACTGTAAAAAAAGAAATAAGTAAATTAATTAATTAGATTAAATTAATAAAAATGTGATTTAAAATAAAAAAGTAGTTAGTTATTAATCTATTAAATAGATTAAATTAAATTAAAATAAATATAAATTTTGATTAATATAAATAAAATAAAAATAGTTTGAAATAGAGGGAATGCATTAACGTCACTTTCCCGCCGGACTGAGTGGCAGAAGAGCAGCTGCGTGACTGGATTTAATAAGAGAAACTGCGAAAACGCAAGTAAAACAAACGATTATCAATTTAAACTAAAGATTGGACTCAATATAGTGTTCCTTACAACTTACTAAAGATCCAGTGATCCATGGATATTGATATGCAGCCAGGAATCGTGTTTCCTGACATTTATATGTGCCTGATTTTGACACCGGGGAAATACATAACGTTACAGCAAATTTGCCTGTGAACGCTTTATATAAATACAATATAGGCAGGTCTAAATCCAGGTTATCACTTATATCAATGTTATATATATCATCATATCGTCTAGACTTAAAACTTGTATCGTTTTTTGTCAGTGTTTATTTAAAAATGTCAAATTATACAGAATATACAGTGGTAAATATTTGATTGATGAATTGTCACTGTAATATATAACGATACAATATATAGGGAATGATTTTACCACTAAATTCAGCATATTGACACAAAAATGATAACTGCAAATCCACCTTTCGCTGCCTGGAGTCCAGTTGTTTCTATGAATTGCAGCGATCTATTTGCTTCTCTGTTCTGTAGCTTTCGGCAATCTGTAAAAATATACCTCAGATTTCTTGTCAAATGTAGTTGTACAGTCATTCGCAAAGCTCGTTCCCGTTTTAGATGTGTTTTTTGTGTTTTTCAAGGCATTCACGCTGAAAACCAATGCTGTCGCTCAGTCTTTTTGCCACTCAGTTCGCGTGGCCTCAATCACACCAGCTGACGGTGACGTCACGCGCATTCCCTCTATTACATAAATAATATAACAGTAAATTACTATATTGAGAAGAAAAATCTATAATAATGTAACTTAATAGAAATTAATTTTAGATTAATTATATATATTTTTATATACGTTTATAAAAAGAATGGATCCATTTTACAATTTTAGGGTGAGGATGATCATATCTGGGTGTTTTATCTTATTTCCATTCATTACTTAGCACTTTATTTTAATACCATTCTTATTTTTTAATTTGTTTGTTATTTATTATTGTTGTATATATTTCTTTTTCTTGCCATTACTTGTTCTGTGTATAATGCTTTGGCAATATGTAAACACAATCATGCTAGTCAAGTATTTCTAAACTGAAAGATTGAAATGAAATTGAGATGGATGTAAAAGAGAGGTTGAAGGTGCGAGAGGTTGATCTGTTTTTGCTTGTGCAGGATCTGTCACTGTGAAGGTGATGAAGAGTGTCCGCTCATCACCCCCTGCCACTGTACTGGAAGTTTGCGTTTTGTGCACCAGACCTGCCTGCACCAGTGGATCAAAAGTTCAGATACACGCTGCTGCGAGCTGTGCAAATATGACTTCATCATGGAGACACACCTCAAACCTTTGCGCAAGGTAACACACACATACGCAAGTCTATGAATACAGCTCAGAACCTGTTTTACTGAACACATGTGATGTTTTTAAAGAGTGGAGAATATATACATACTACTAAACAGTGAAATTAATTGTTCAGAAGTGTACTTTTTCATATATTTTACAAATTACAATACACAAGAAACAAGATTAGCTTATTTCAATTAGCTGTGTGACTGCCTTTGAATTTCAATTATTGCCTTGGTTGTAAAGTCCATCCCCTTTGAGAGATCATCCAATCATCAAATAGAGAAGCCTGGCTTCCGGTTGCAAAATAAATAGTATGGATTAATCAAAAATACAGTGTTATGTTAACCGTAACCGAAGCTAAAGTCAAGCAAAATTCAGCAAAATTCCCTCCCATGTTAAAATACACTACCGTTTAAAAGTTTGTGTTTTTAAAGAAATTAATACTTTTTTTCAAAAAAGACACATTAAATGAATCACAATTGACAGTAGAGACATTTATAATGTTACAAAAGATTTCTATTTTAAAATAAATGCTTAAAAATTTGCTTTTAACTTTTTGTTTATCAAATAATCCTAAAAAATCCATAATATTCAACATTTTTCGACATTGATAATAAGAAATGTTTCTTGAGCATCAAATCAGCATGTCAGAATTATTTCTGAAGGATCTTGTGACACTGAAGAGTAATGATGTTGAAAATAGATTTTAGAATATTTTCCAATAGAAAACGGTTTCATAATAGTACTGTTTTACTGTATTTTTAATCAAATAAATGCAGCCTTGGTGAACATACTATACAGTATAGTATACAATGGTAGTGTATACTACACAAAATTCAGATATACAAGAAATAAGTCTTTGGTCGTGTGTCATCGTTTCTAGATCCACACTCTCATTCAGATTCAATTCAATTCAATTCAATTCAAATTTATTTGTATAGCGCTTTTCACAATACACATTGTCTCAAAGCAGCTTTACAAAAAGTGCATTTCGGAAATGTACATAGAAAATGAACTAACTTTTCTGCATCAGAAACAGATAGCATGTTACGTAGCTTAGCAATGTTTCTAAGGTGGAAAAAGGCTGTTCTTGTAATATATGAAATATGATTTTCGAAAGTCAAGTTGCGGTCTAGTATAACACCCAGGTCTTTTACTGTAGTGGATAAAGTAACAGGACATCCTTCTAAATTAAAGTTGTATTGTAAGGGATTTTGTGGGTAGTTTTTTTGGACCAATAAGTAGTACCTCCGTTTTATCTGAATTTAGTAGCAGGAAATTACACGTCATCCAGCATTTTATATAATTTAGACACTCTGTCAATTTAGATAAGTTAGTGTTTTCATCTGGTCGTGATGAGATATATAATTGAGTGTCATCAGCATAACAGTGGAAATTAATTCCATGTTTTCTTATAATATTACCAAGTGGCAGCATATATATTGAGATTCCAAAAGAAAACAAAGAATGGTGCTAATATACATTCAAGTTGTGATATAATACCACAGAAAAATCATGATCCTAACATTTATTTCCATACCAAAATCCCAGATAGCCAGACTGTGATTCATCTTTTATGAATTAAAATATTTGTGTTCGGGATGCTGTGAGCACAGAGACTGTAGTGTACACCGCAAATTTTTAAATGCTTAGCTTAAATTTGTAATATGAATAAATAGTGCTCATAAACAGCTGTTGCAATAGTATTCTCAAGTGAAACGAGTAGAAGCTTGAACCCGTAAACAGTATTCTTTACATCACGACTTGACAAGCGGATTGATTCTGTACATCATTAATGATCATTTTAATGGTGTATCATGTAAGCATCATAATATATAAATAAATGAATATGATAATATAAGCATGTTATTATAGGCCAGGCTTAAATTTCAAACTTAACGCAATATGTAATAGTCCTGTCTCCCGCACCAAATGGTCTTTGGCTTGAAAAATGTTAAAGACCTCTTCCAGTTGACATTTCAGAACTACAAAATATCATTGTATTTTGAACAAATATAATCGAAAAGCACATATAATTTACACTTTCATGCCTGCTTCCCAAGCTTGATCATCATCACACCATACTGTGCTGTTTCCATTGCGACATGTGCTATCAGACTCCAATGTTTAAGGACAAAATAATCTTAAAAATTCATACACTACACGGTTGAGTGTATAGTGCATACAGTGATGTGAATAAGTTAGGACACCCATGCTAAAGTTGCCTAAAAAGAGGAATAAAAAATCATCTTTTGGAAATTGATTTTAATGCCTTAATTAGAAAAATGAGGAAAAATCCAACCTTTAAGGGCACCAATTTTCTTTGTGTATGAATAATGTATCATAAATAAATAAATGTTCTTCCTTAAAATACAGGTTGCATAAGTCAGGACACCCCTATGTTAAAGGAGCCGTATGTAGAATGTGGCCAAAACTGGTACTGCAATCACTTTCAAAATACTGTAGAGCGGTGTATGCCCTCTCCCTCCTTCCTGACTCGAGGTTGCCAGATAGGCTGCAGGATCCAGCTGGAACGTAGGCTGCTACAAGAAGCTTTTTCTGTTAATTATGTTTATGCTTCAAATGAGAGATGTTTTGCAAAGTAATTATATATCGCAAAAATTTACTAATGGCGATTAGCCAAATATAATCGTAAAGATGTACGCTCGTATGTGACAGTACATTGTTAGAACAATAGCTGTTAGTCTAACTTATAACGGTAGGTATCTGTCATTAACGTAAGTACAAGCACAAGCCTCTGTCACGGTGTGTAACCGATATCAAAGATACAGCTATTCATTAAGGTGACGCTATAAGTGAAAGCAACCAGCTGTATTTTTTAACTTACCCTGCAGTACACGTCCATAATGCTAAAATAGGTGATATGAAAGATTATATGTCATTCTATTATTTTTGGCTGTAGAACTTGCATGATAAACAATAATGGGCGTGCTAATGTAGTTTTCCTAAGCGTCTCAGCATAATAACAGAGAAACGGGCTCTGATAATGCATTGCTAATGTTAGTAATGACGACTCGCCGTTTTTATTACCCAAACAATTCCTTACCTTTTCAATTTGATGACCCACCTCCTCCATATGAGCTAACGTAACGTTACTTTGCACGAACATGCATAACTTTGTTATGCAAATCATTGTTTTATTTCGGACTTTGTCACGAAGTTTTTCGGATTCATAACGAGTTTTTTTTTGGTTTCGCAACGTTAGAATTTTTTTTTATCCAATTCCGACACGTTTGTAGCTGCAGCTGTGGTAACTAGCAGAGCTGGCAACCCGGATGCCGCAACACTACTGACTTTGTGATTGGTAATTAGGTGGAGGGTGACACATCAGACCAAAACACAACATGACAACATCAACATCAGTTGAGGGCTGCAATTTCACTTTTTAAATGACAATATCCTAGCTGGACTACTGTTGTCAGTGATATAAGTATTTGAAATGAACATGATTTCTTAATGTCTAGTGACATATCAGGGCCATTTTATGATTAATTGAAATACATTTCTTACATACAGCTCCTTTAAATTCGCATAGAGTCAGGCAGATTTTTATTTTTAAAGGCCAGTTATTTCATGGATCCAGGATAATATGCATCCTGATAAAGTTCCCTTGGCCCTTGGAATTAAAATATCCCCACATCGTCACATTCCCTTCACCATACTTAGAGATTGGCATGGTTTTATTTCAGTTATCCTAATAGCTGGTTTGATTTGCATTGAAAGATGATCTTATGGAAAGTACCCCATGCCAATCTCTACATATGGTGAAGGGAATGTGATGATGTGGGTCTATTTTAATTCCAAAGGCCAAGGGAACTTTATCAGGATGCATATTATCCTGGATCCATGAAATAACTGGCCTTTAAAAATAAAAATCTGCCTGACTCAATGGGAATTTAACATAGGGGTGTCCTGACTTATGCACCCTGTATTTTAAGGAAGAACATTTATTTATTTATGATAAATTATTCATACACAAAGAAAATTGGTGCCCTTAAAGGTTGGATTTTTCCTCATTTTTCTAATTAAGGCATTAAGATCAATTTTTTTTATTCCTCTTTTTAAGCAACTTTAGCATGGGTGTCCTATCTTATTCACATCACTGTATGTACGTAGTATATAGTGTGTGGCAGTACAATCTCTTTCAGTGACTCATAATTTTTAAGCATATTTATGGAACAAAAAGCAATAATTTAAAAAAGAAAACTAACTCATTTATGGCTAAAGCACAAATGATGAGCGAGTTACTCACCAACGTTTAAAGGTTAGGGGGTTTATTTAAAAAAATTCCCTTAGTATAAGCAGTAATAATAGTGATTCTTGCCTTAGCAAACACTGCTAACAAAATAAACTCAAGGGTTATTGTGCAGGTTTGTCTGAATGTTTAAATATTGTGAAGGTCAGAACACACACATTTCCTAGTGCTGCCACATGGTGGCTAAAAAAAATTATTACGGGAAGGAAAGAAGATTAACATTAATTGAAGTGATGCTCCCTTGTTCTCTGTAATCTTCTTTAGTGGGAGAAGCTACAGATGCCTAAGAGCGAGCGACGGAAGATCTTCTGCTCTGTGGCCTTTCACCTGGCGGCTGTGGTTTGTGTCATCTGGTCACTCTACGTTCTGATTGACCGCACGGCTGAAGAGATCCGACAAGGCAAGAACAATGGTAGACACCGTCACACGCACAACTTACACAATAGAATCAGAATCAGAATGAGCTCTAATGCCATGTGTTTACACATATGAGGAATCTGTCTTGGTGACAGAAACAATATTTTTTTTATAAAATATGAAAATACACAATAGTTCATATTTTTATGCAGATGTATAAATGTTTGCCTGAGGAAATGAGGTGCAATGCAGTGTTATTCAGGTTACTATGTATTTTAGCTTAGTACAGCTGGAATGTTGTATTGAACAATCAGCATCTAGTTACTAGTGAAAATATAGTGGTGAAATGCAGTGTTGTAAAGTAGCTTCGATTAAGCTTTTTATTTTTTATTTTACTCTTAAAGAATGATCAATACTTTGACAAAATAGGCTTAAAATTATGTAAACTCACATGAAATGGGGAAAAAAATATTGGTAATTATAAAAATAAAAATATAAAAATAAATGTTTTCGGGTAATTGAAATTGAAAATTTTTAGTAAAATAAAATATAAATACAAGTTGAAAAGGTAGTTAAAATAAGTTGAAAAAAACTTTTAAAAAAACAAAAAAACTTTGCCTTGGCAACTAACTGAAAGAAGTTGAAGTACAAAACTTACTTAAACTAAAGCTATATAAATATTTACTTAAACTAGGGATGCACCGATAATTCTCTATATTTGAAAGCCAATAACCTATATATTAACCAATAAATGTAATTTCAAATTTATATATAATTTTTTGAAAGACTGATTACAAAAACAAAAGTCTCACCATTAAAAGCCATGTCCCAAGCACACAATTATAATGTTCTCATTATAATTTATTGTAGCCTATATGACAGACTTGTGTTGCACATTTTTCTCTGTATTTTCCTTTTTTGAAGTGATTCCAATCATATTTTAAGCAATTCAAAACCATCATGGCAAACAGTGCACATCTCAAGTGTCTCAGCTGAAGGAAATAACCCATTATGTATCGGCTTTAATATATCGGCCAAATTTTCTCATTGGGACGATAATGATAACATTAAAAACTAGAAAAAGTTCGTCGAGACAAACTTTAAGTTGGCTTGTGAAAGTTTGGACCAATAAGTTTGAAGAAGTTTAAATTAGTTTAAAGTTTAAATTAGTTTAAATTTTAAAGTAGTTTGAAGTTGAAATTAGTTTAAAGTTTAAAGTAGTTTAAAGTTTAAAGTTTAAAGTTTTAATGGTTTAAAGTTTAAAGTAGTTTAAAGTTTGAAGTATAGTTTGAAGTAATTTAAAGTTGCTAGGGTGTTTCTAGTGGGTTGCTAAGGTGTTCTGGGTGGTTGCCTGGTGGTTGCTAAGGTATTTTAGGTGGTTGCTATGGTGTTGCTTGGGTGTTCTACGTTATTTTGGGTGGTTGCTATGGTGTTGCTAGGGTGTTTTAAGGTATTTTGGATGGTTGCCATGGTGTTCTGGGTGGTTGCTATGGTGTTGCTAAGGTGTTGTAAGGTATTTTGGGTGGTTGCTATGGTGTTCTGGGTGGTTGCTAGGCAGTTGCTAGGGTGTTCTGGGGTTGCTAGGCAGTTGCTAGGGTGTTCTGGTGGTTGCTAGGGTGTTGCTAAGGTGTTCTAGGGTATTTTGGGTGGTTGCTATGGTGTTGCTAGGGTGATTTAAGGTATTTTGGGTGGTTGCTAGGGTGTTCTGGGTGGTTGCTAGGCAGTTGCTAGGGTGTTCTGGTGGTTGCTAGGGTGTTGCTAGGGTGTTCTAGGGTATTTTGGGTGGTTGCTATGGTGTTGCTAGGGTGATTTAAGGTATTTTGGGTGGTTGCTAGGGTGTTCTGGGTGGTTGCTATGCAGTTGCTAGGGTGTTCTGGTGGTTGCTAGGGTGTTGCTAGGGTGTTCTAGGGTATTTTGGGTGGTTGCTATGGTGTTGCTAGGGTGATTTAAGGTATTTTGGGTGGTTGCTAGGGTGTTCTGGGTGGTTGCTAGGGTGTTCTAGAGCATTTTGGGTGGTTGCTATGGTGTTGCTAGGGTGTTTTAAGGTATTTTGGGTGGTTGCTAAAAAGAAAGAAAGATTGAAAGAAAGATTAGAAAGAAATAAAGATAGATAGAAAGATTAGTTAGAAAGAAAGAGAGAAAGAAAGAAAGAGAGATAGAAAGATTAGTTAGAAAGAAAGAAAGATTAGTTAGAAAGAAAGATTAGTTAGAATGAAAGGAAGTTAGAAAGTAAGATTAGTTAGAAAGAAAGAAAAAAAGAAAGATTGAAAGAAAGATTAGAAAGAAAGAAAGAAAGAAAGAAAGAAAGAAAGATAGAAAGATTAGTTAGAAAGAAAGAAAGAAAGATTAGTTAGAAATAAATAGATTAGTTAGAAAAGAAAGAAAGAAAGAAAGAAAGAAAGATTAGTTAGAAAGAAAGATTAGAAAGAGAGATAGAAAGAAAGATAGAAAGATTAGTTAGAAAGAAAGAAAGATTAGTTAGAAAGAAAGAATAGATAGAATAGAATAGATAGATGGATAGATGGATAGATAGATAGATAGATAGATAGATAGATAGATAGATAGATGGATAGATAGATAGATAGATAGATAGATAGATAGATAGATAGATAGATAGATAGATAGATAGATAGATAGATAGATAGATAGATAAGTTCATTAGTACATATAGAATGGTAGTTTAATTGAGTCTTGGGCTTCAGGGAGTTTAGATTTGAGTTTTTGTGTTGTACACTGCTGGGCCACCGTAGCCTTGGCTCAATTTGAACTGTTGCAATGAAAGTCAATGGGATTTTTATGATTTTTAATATTAATTTTTAAGAAATCTGTAAGTCAAATCAGTCTGAAAAGATATAGCACACTAAGTCAGAACAGTCTGAAGGTCTGACCCGAGTTTGGAGTTTGTAGAGTTAAAGCTCTAGGAGGAGTAGCAGTCAGAAAATTTTGGTTAAGAAAAAGAAGAAGAAAAAGAATAATAATAAGTTTAAATAGGATTTCAGTAAGTTGGCTTTCACTTTTAGAAAGAAAGAAAGAAGAAATATCAGTTAGAAAGAAATAAAGAAAGAAAGAAATATTAGTTAGAAAGAAAGAAAGAAAGAAAGAAAGAAAGAAAGAAAGAAAGAAGAAAGATTAGTTAGAAAGAAAGAAGAAAGATTAGCTAGAAAGAAAGAAAGAAAGAAGAAAGATTAGTTAGAAAGAAAGAAAGAAAGAATTAGTTAGAAAGAAAGATTAGTTAGAAAGAAAGAAAGAAAGAAAGAAAGAAGAAAGATTAGTTAGAAAGAAAGAAAGAAAGAAAGAAAGAAAGAAGAAAGATTAGTTAGAAAGAAAGAAAGAAAGAAGAAAGATTAGTTAGAAAGAAAGAAAGAAAGAAGAAAGATTAGTTAGAAAGAAAGAAAGAAAAAGAAAGAAAGAAAGAAAGAAAGAAGAAAGATTAGTTAGAAAGAAAGAAAGAAAGAAAGAAGAAAGATTAGTTAGAAAGAAAGAAAGAAAGAAATAAGAAAGATTAGTTAGAAAGAAAGAAAGAAGAAAGATTAGTTAGAAAGAAAGAAGAAAGATTAGCTAGAAAGAAAGAAAGAAAGAAAGAAGAAAGATTAGTTAGAAAGAAAGAAAGATTAGTTAGAAAGAAAGAAAGAAAGAAAGAAAGAAGAAAGATTAGTTAGAAAGAAAGAAAGAAAGAAAGAATTAGTTAGAAAGAAAGATTAGTTAGAAAGAAAGAAAGAAGAAAGAAAGAAGAAAGATTAGTTAGAAAGAAAGAAGAAAGATTAGCTAGAAAGAAAGAAAGAAATAAGAAAGATTAGTTAGAAAGAAAGAAAGAAAGATTAGTTAGAAAGAAAGAAAGAAAGAAAGAAGAAAGAAGAAAGATTAGTTAGAAAGAAAGAAATAATTAGTTAGAAAGAAAGATTACTTAGAAAGAAAGAAAGAAAGAAAGAAGAAAGATTAGTTAGAAAGAAAGAAAGAAAGAAAGAAGAAAGATTAGTTAGAAAGAAAGAAAGAAAAAGAAAGAAAGAAAGAAAGAAAGATGAGTTAGAAAGAAAGAAAGAAAGAAAGAAGAAAGATTAGTTAGAAAGAAAGAAAGAAAGAAGAAAGATTAGTTAGAAAGAAAGAAGAAAGATTAGCTAGAAAGAAAGAAAGAAAGAAGAAAGATTAGTTAGAAAGAAAGAAAGAAAGAATTAAATAAGAAAGAAAGATTAGTTAGAAAGAAAGAAAGAAATAAAGAAAGAAAGAAAGAAAGAAAGAAAGAAAGAAGAAAGATTAGTTAGAAAGAAAGAAAGAAAGAATTAGTTAGAAAGAAAGAAAGAAGAAAGATTAGTTAGAAAGAAAGAAAGAAAGAAAGAAAGAAGAAAGATTAGTTAGAAAGAAAGAAAGAAAGAATTAGTTAGAAAGAAAGATTAGTTAGAAAGAAAGAAAGAAAGATTAGTTAGAAAGAAAGAAAGAAAGAAAGAAAGAAAGAAAGAAAGAAGAGAGATTAGTTAGAAAGAAAGAAAGAAATAAAGAAAGAAGAAATATTAGTTAGAAAGAAAGAAAGAAAGAAGAAATATTAGTTAGAAAGAAAGAAAGAAAGAAAGAAAGAAAGAAAGAAAGATTAGTTAGAAAGAAAGAAAGAAAGAAAGAAAGAAGAAATATTAGTTAGAAAGAAAGAAAGAAAGAAGAAAGATTAGTTAGAAAGAAAGAAAGAAAGAATTAGTTAGAAAGAAAGATTAGTTAGAAAGAAAGAAAGAAAGAAAGAAAGAAAGAAAGAAAGAAAGAAAGAAAGAAAGAAGAAATATTAGTTAGAAAGAAAGAAAGAAAGAAGAAAGATTAGTTAGAAAGAAAGAAAGAAAGAAAGAAAGAAAGAAGAAAGATTAGTTAGAAAGAAAGAAGAAAGATTAGTTAGAAAGAAAGAAGAAAGATTAGTTAGAAAGAAAGAAAGAAAGAAAGAAAGAAGAAAGATTAGTTAGAAAGAAAGAAAGAAGAAAGATTAGTTAGAAAGAAAGAAAGAAAGATTAGTTAGAAAGAAAGAAAGAAAGAAAGATTAGTTAGAAAGAAAGAAAGAAAGAAGAAAGATTAGTTAGAAAGAAAGAAAGAAAGAAGAAAGATTAGTTAGAAAGAAAGAAAGAAGAAAGATTAGTTAGAAAGAAAGAAAGAAAAAGAAAGAAAGAAAGAAAGAAAGAAAGAAAGAAAGAAAGAAAGAAGAAAGATTAGTTAGAAAGAAAGAAAGAAAAAGAAAGAAAGAAAGAAAGAAAGAAGAAAGATTAGTTAGAAAGAAAGAAAGAAAGAAAGAAAGAAAGAAAGAAAGAAGAAAGATTAGTTAGAAAGAAAGAAAGAAGAAAGATTAGTTAGAAAGAAAGAAGAAAGATTAGTTAGAAAGAAAGAAAGAAAGAAAGAAAGAAAGAAAGAAGAAAGATTAGTTAGAAAGAAAGAAAGAAGAAAGATTAGTTAGAAAGAAAGAAAGAAAGATTAGTTAGAAAGAAAGAAAGAAAGAAGAAAGATTAGTTAGAAAGAAAGAAAGAAAGAAAGAAAGAAAGAAGAAAGATTAGTTAGAAAGAAAGAAAGAAAGAAAGAAAGAAAGAAGAAAGATTAGTTAGAAAGAAAGAAAAAGAAAGAAAGAAAAAGAAAGAAAGAAAGAAAGAAAGATTAGTTAGAAAGAAAGAAGAAAGATTAGTTAGAAAGAAAGAAAGAAAGAAGAAAGATTAGTTAGAAAGAAAGAAAGAAAGAAAGAAGAAAGATTAGTTAGAAAGAAAGAAAGAAAGAAAGAAAGAAGAAAGATTTGTTAGAAAGAAAGAAAAAGAAAGAAAGAAAGAAAGAAAGAAAGAAAGAAAGAAAGAAAGAAAGAAGAAAGATTAGTTAGAAAGAAAGAAAGAAAGAAGAAAGATTAGTTAGAAAGAAAGAAAGAAAGATTAGTTAGAAAGAAAGAAAGAAAGAAAGAAAGAAGAAAGATTAGTTAGAAAGAAAGAAAGAAGAAAGATTAGTTAGAAAGAAAGAAAGAAAGAAAGAAGAAAGAATAGTTAGAAAGAAAGAAAGAAAGAAGAAAGATTAGTTAGAAAGAAAGAAAGAAAGAAAGAAAGAAGAAAGATTAGTTAGAAAGAAAGAAAGAAAAAGAAAGAAAGAAAGAAAGAAAGAAAGAAAGAAAGAAAGAAAGAAAGAAAGAAAGAAGAAAGATTAGTTAGAAAGAAAGAAAGAAAGAAAGAAAGAAAGAAAGAAAGAAAGAAAGAAAGAAAGAAAGAAAGAAAGAAAGAAAAAAGAAAGATTAGTTAGAAAGAAAGAAAGAAAGAAGAAAGATTAGTTAGAAAGAAAGAAAGAAAGAAAGAAAGAAAGAAGAAAGATTAGTTAGAAAGAAAGAAAGAAAGAAAGAAAGAAGAAAGATTAGTAAGAAAGAAAGAAAGAAAGAAAGAAAGAAAGAAAGAAAGAAGAAAGATTAGTTAGAAAGAAAGAAGAAAGATTAGTTAGAAAGAAAGAAAGAAAGAAAGAAAGAAAGAAAGATTAGTTAGAAAGAAAGAAAGAAAGAAAGATTAGTTAGAAAGAAAGAAAGAAAGAAGAAAGATTAGTTAGAAAGAAAGAAAGAAAGAAGAAAGATTAGTTAGAAAGAAAGAAAGAAAAAGAAAGAAAGAAAGAAAGAAAGAAAGAAAGAAAGAAAGAAAGAAAGAAAGAAGAAAGATTAGTTAGAAAGAAAGAAAGAAAGAAAGAAAGAAAGAAAGAAAGAAGAAAGATTAGTTAGAAAGAAAGAAAGAAAGAAAGAAAGAAGATAGATTAGTTAGAAAGAAAGAAAGATTAGTTAGAAAGAAAGAAAGATTAGTTAGAAAGAAAGAAGAAAGATTAGTTAGAAAGAAGAAATATTAGTTAGAAAGAAAGAAGAAATATTAGTTAGAAAGAAAGAAAGAAAGAAAGAAAGAAAGAAAGAAAGAAAGAAAGAAATAAAGAAAGAAAAAAGAAAGATTAGTTAGAAAGAAAGAAAGAAAGAAGAAAGATTAGTTAGAAAGAAAGAAAGAAAGAAGAAAGATTAGTAAGAAAGAAAGAAAGAAAGAAAGAAAGAAAGAAAGAAAGAAAGAAGAAAGATTAGTTAGAAAGAAATAAAGAAAGAAAGAAAGAAAGAAGAAAGATTAGTTAGAAAGAAAGAAGAAAGATTAGTTAGAAAGAAAGAAAGAAAGAAAGAAAGAAAGAAAAAAAGAAAGAAAGAAAAAAAGAAAGAAAGAAAGAAAGATTAGTTAGAAAGAAAGAAAGAAAGATTAGTTAGAAAGAAAGAAAGAAAGAAAGAAAGAAGAAAGATTAGTTAGAAAGAAAGAAAGAAAGAAGAAAGAAAGAAAGAAAGAAAGAAGGAAAGAAAGATTAGTTAGAAAGAAAGAAAGAAAGAAGAAAGATTAGTTAGAAAGAAAGAAAGAAAGAAGAAAGATTAGTTAGAAAGAAAGAAAGAAAAAGAAAGAAAGAAAGAAAGAAGAAAGATTAGTTAGAAAGAAAGAAAGAAAGAAAGAAGAAAGATTAGTTAGAAAGAAAGAAAGATTAGTTAGAAAGAAAGAAAGAAAGATTAGTTAGAAAGAAAGAAGAAAGATTAGTTAGAAAGAAGAAATATTAGTTAGAAAGAAAGAAAGAAGAAATATTAGTTAGAAAGAAAGAAAGAAAGAAAGAAAGAAGAAAGATTAGTTAGAAAGAAAGAAGAAAGATTAGTTAGAAAGAAAGAAAGATAGATTAGTTAGTAAGAAAAAAAGAAAAAAGAAATATTAGTTAGAAAGAAAGAAAGACAGAAAGAAAGAAGAAAGATTAGTTAGAAAGAAAGAAGAAAGATTAGTTAGAAAGAAAGAAAGAAAGAAGAAAGATTAGTTAGAAAGAAAGAAAGAAATAAAGAAAGAAAGAAGAAAGATTAGTTAGAAAGAAAGAAAGAAAGATAGATTAGTTAGTAAGAAAGAAAGATAGATTAGATAGATAGATAGATAGATAGATAGATAGATAGATAGATAGATAAAAAGAGATAGATAGATAGATAGAAAGAGATAGATAGATAGATAGATAGATAGATAGATAGATAGATAGATAAGTTCATTAGTACATATAGAATGGTAGTTTAATTGAGTCTTGGGCTTCAGGGAGTTTAGATTTGAGTTTTTGTGTTGTACACTGCTGGGCCACCGTAGCCTTGGCTCAATTTGAACTGTTGCAATGAAAGTCAATGGGATTTTTATGATTTTTAATATTAATTTTTAAGAAATCTGAAAGTCAAATCAGTCTGAAAAGATATAGCACACTAAGTCAGAACAGTCTGAAGGTCTGACCCGAGTTTGGAGTTTGTAGAGTTAAAGCTCTAGGAGGAGTAGCAGTCAGAAAATTTTGGTTAAGAAAAAGAAGAAGAAAAAGAATAATAATAAGTTTAAATAGGATTTCAGTAAGTTGGCTTTCACTTTTAGAAAGAAAGAAAGAAGAAATATCAGTTAGAAAGAAATAAAGAAAGAAAGAAATATTAGTTAGAAAGAAAGAAAGAAAGAAAGAAAGAAAGAAAGAAAGAAAGAAAGAAGAAAGATTAGTTAGAAAGAAAGAAGAAAGATTAGCTAGAAAGAAAGAAAGAAAGAAGAAAGATTAGTTAGAAAGAAAGAAAGAAAGAATTAGTTAGAAAGAAAGATTAGTTAGAAAGAAAGAAAGAAAGAAAGAAAGAAGAAAGATTAGTTAGAAAGAAAGAAAGAAAGAAAGAAAGAAAGAAGAAAGATTAGTTAGAAAGAAAGAAAGAAAGAAGAAAGATTAGTTAGAAAGAAAGAAAGAAAGAAGAAAGATTAGTTAGAAAGAAAGAAAGAAAAAGAAAGAAAGAAAGAAAGAAAGAAGAAAGATTAGTTAGAAAGAAAGAAAGAAAGAAAGAAGAAAGATTAGTTAGAAAGAAAGAAAGAAAGAAATAAGAAAGATTAGTTAGAAAGAAAGAAAGAAAGAAGAAAGATTAGTTAGAAAGAAAGAAGAAAGATTAGCTAGAAAGAAAGAAAGAAAGAAAGAAGAAAGATTAGTTAGAAAGAAAGAAAGATTAGTTAGAAAGAAAGAAAGAAAGAAAGAAAGAAGAAAGATTAGTTAGAAAGAAAGAAAGAAAGAAAGAATTAGTTAGAAAGAAAGATTAGTTAGAAAGAAAGAAAGAAGAAAGAAAGAAGAAAGATTAGTTAGAAAGAAAGAAGAAAGATTAGCTAGAAAGAAAGAAAGAAATAAGAAAGATTAGTTAGAAAGAAAGAAAGAAAGATTAGTTAGAAAGAAAGAAAGAAAGAAAGAAGAAAGAAGAAAGATTAGTTAGAAAGAAAGAAATAATTAGTTAGAAAGAAAGATTACTTAGAAAGAAAGAAAGAAAGAAAGAAGAAAGATTAGTTAGAAAGAAAGAAAGAAAGAAAGAAGAAAGATTAGTTAGAAAGAAAGAAAGAAAAAGAAAGAAAGAAAGAAAGAAAGATGAGTTAGAAAGAAAGAAAGAAAGAAAGAAAGAAGAAAGATTAGTTAGAAAGAAAGAAAGAAAGAAGAAAGATTAGTTAGAAAGAAAGAAGAAAGATTAGCTAGAAAGAAAGAAAGAAAGAAGAAAGATTAGTTAGAAAGAAAGAAAGAAAGAATTAAATAAGAAAGAAAGATTAGTTAGAAAGAAAGAAAGAAATAAAGAAAGAAAGAAAGAAAGAAAGAAAGAAAGAAAGAAGAAAGATTAGTTAGAAAGAAAGAAAGAAAGAATTAGTTAGAAAGAAAGAAAGAAGAAAGATTAGTTAGAAAGAAAGAAAGAAAGAAAGAAAGAAGAAAGATTAGTTAGAAAGAAAGAAAGAAAGAATTAGTTAGAAAGAAAGATTAGTTAGAAAGAAAGAAAGAAAGATTAGTTAGAAAGAAAGAAAGAAAGAAAGAAAGAAAGAAAGAAAGAAGAGAGATTAGTTAGAAAGAAAGAAAGAAATAAAGAAAGAAGAAATATTAGTTAGAAAGAAAGAAAGAAAGAAGAAATATTAGTTAGAAAGAAAGAAAGAAAGAAAGAAAGAAAGAAAGATTAGTTAGAAAGAAAGAAAGAAAGAAAGAAAGAAGAAATATTAGTTAGAAAGAAAGAAAGAAAGAAGAAAGATTAGTTAGAAAGAAAGAAAGAAAGAATTAGTTAGAAAGAAAGATTAGTTAGAAAGAAAGAAAGAAAGAAAGAAAGAAAGAAAGAAAGAAAGAAAGAAAGAAGAAATATTAGTTAGAAAGAAAGAAAGAAAGAAGAAAGATTAGTTAGAAAGAAAGAAAGAAAGAAAGAAAGAAAGAAGAAAGATTAGTTAGAAAGAAAGAAGAAAGATTAGTTAGAAAGAAAGAAGAAAGATTAGTTAGAAAGAAAGAAAGAAAGAAAGAAAGAAGAAAGATTAGTTAGAAAGAAAGAAAGAAGAAAGATTAGTTAGAAAGAAAGAAAGAAAGATTAGTTAGAAAGAAAGAAAGAAAGAAAGATTAGTTAGAAAGAAAGAAAGAAAGAAGAAAGATTAGTTAGAAAGAAAGAAAGAAAGAAGAAAGATTAGTTAGAAAGAAAGAAAGAAGAAAGATTAGTTAGAAAGAAAGAAAGAAAAAGAAAGAAAGAAAGAAAGAAAGAAAGAAAGAAAGAAAGAAAGAAAGAAGAAAGATTAGTTAGAAAGAAAGAAAGAAAAAGAAAGAAAGAAAGAAAGAAAGAAGAAAGATTAGTTAGAAAGAAAGAAAGAAAGAAAGAAAGAAAGAAGAAAGATTAGTTAGAAAGAAAGAAAGAAGAAAGATTAGTTAGAAAGAAAGAAGAAAGATTAGTTAGAAAGAAAGAAAGAAAGAAAGAAAGAAAGAAAGAAAGAAGAAAGATTAGTTAGAAAGAAAGAAAGAAGAAAGATTAGTTAGAAAGAAAGAAAGAAAGATTAGTTAGAAAGAAAGAAAGAAAGAAGAAAGATTAGTTAGAAAGAAAGAAAGAAAAAGAAAGAAAGAAAGAAAGAAAGATGAGTTAGAAAGAAAGAAAGAAAGAAAGAAAGAAGAAAGATTAGTTAGAAAGAAAGAAAGAAAGAAGAAAGATTAGTTAGAAAGAAAGAAGAAAGATTAGCTAGAAAGAAAGAAAGAAAGAAGAAAGATTAGTTAGAAAGAAAGAAAGAAAGAATTAAATAAGAAAGAAAGATTAGTTAGAAAGAAAGAAAGAAATAAAGAAAGAAAGAAAGAAAGAAAGAAAGAAAGAAAGAAAGAAGAAAGATTAGTTAGAAAGAAAGAAAGAAAGAATTAGTTAGAAAGAAAGAAAGAAGAAAGATTAGTTAGAAAGAAAGAAAGAAAGAAAGAAAGAAGAAAGATTAGTTAGAAAGAAAGAAAGAAAGAATTAGTTAGAAAGAAAGATTAGTTAGAAAGAAAGAAAGAAAGATTAGTTAGAAAGAAAGAAAGAAAGAAAGAAAGAAAGAAAGAAAGAAGAGAGATTAGTTAGAAAGAAAGAAAGAAATAAAGAAAGAAGAAATATTAGTTAGAAAGAAAGAAAGAAAGAAGAAATATTAGTTAGAAAGAAAGAAAGAAAGAAAGAAAGAAAGAAAGATTAGTTAGAAAGAAAGAAAGAAAGAAAGAAAGAAGAAATATTAGTTAGAAAGAAAGAAAGAAAGAAGAAAGATTAGTTAGAAAGAAAGAAAGAAAGAATTAGTTAGAAAGAAAGATTAGTTAGAAAGAAAGAAAGAAAGAAAGAAAGAAAGAAAGAAAGAAAGAAAGAAAGAAAGAAGAAATATTAGTTAGAAAGAAAGAAAGAAAGAAGAAAGATTAGTTAGAAAGAAAGAAAGAAAGAAAGAAAGAAAGAAGAAAGATTAGTTAGAAAGAAAGAAGAAAGATTAGTTAGAAAGAAAGAAGAAAGATTAGTTAGAAAGAAAGAAAGAAAGAAAGAAAGAAGAAAGATTAGTTAGAAAGAAAGAAAGAAGAAAGATTAGTTAGAAAGAAAGAAAGAAAGATTAGTTAGAAAGAAAGAAAGAAAGAAAGATTAGTTAGAAAGAAAGAAAGAAAGAAGAAAGATTAGTTAGAAAGAAAGAAAGAAAGAAGAAAGATTAGTTAGAAAGAAAGAAAGAAGAAAGATTAGTTAGAAAGAAAGAAAAAGAAAGAAAGAAAGAAAGAAAGAAAGAAAGAAAGAAAGAAAGAAAGAAGAAAGATTAGTTAGAAAGAAAGAAAGAAAAAGAAAGAAAGAAAGAAAGAAAGAAAGAAGAAAGATTAGTTAGAAAGAAAGAAAGAAAGAAAGAAAGAAAGAAAGAAGAAAGATTAGTTAGAAAGAAAGAAAGAAGAAAGATTAGTTAGAAAGAAAGAAGAAAGATTAGTTAGAAAGAAAGAAAGAAAGAAAGAAAGAAAGAAAGAAAGAAGAAAGATTAGTTAGAAAGAAAGAAAGAAGAAAGATTAGTTAGAAAGAAAGAAAGAAAGATTAGTTAGAAAGAAAGAAAGAAAGAAGAAAGATTAGTTAGAAAGAAAGAAAGAAAGAAAGAAAGAAAGAAGAAAGATTAGTTAGAAAGAAAGAAAGAAAGAAAGAAAGAAAGAAGAAAGATTAGTTAGAAAGAAAGAAAAAGAAAGAAAGAAAAAGAAAGAAAGAAAGAAAGAAAGATTAGTTAGAAAGAAAGAAGAAAGATTAGTTAGAAAGAAAGAAAGAAAGAAGAAAGATTAGTTAGAAAGAAAGAAAGAAAGAAAGAAGAAAGATTAGTTAGAAAGAAAGAAAGAAAGAAAGAAAGAAGAAAGATTTGTTAGAAAGAAAGAAAAAGAAAGAAAGAAAGAAAGAAAGAAAGAAAGAAAGAAAGAAGAAAGATTAGTTAGAAAGAAAGAAAGAAAGAAGAAAGATTAGTTAGAAAGAAAGAAAGAAAGAAAGATTAGTTAGAAAGAAAGAAAGAAAGAAAGAAAGAAGAAAGATTAGTTAGAAAGAAAGAAAGAAGAAAGATTAGTTAGAAAGAAAGAAAGAAAGAAAGAAGAAAGAATAGTTAGAAAGAAAGAAAGAAAGAAGAAAGATTAGTTAGAAAGAAAGAAAGAAAGAAAGAAAGAAGAAAGATTAGTTAGAAAGAAAGAAAGAAAAAGAAAGAAAGAAAGAAAGAAAGAAAGAAAGAAAGAAAGAAAGAAAGAAGAAAGATTAGTTAGAAAGAAAGAAAGAAAGAAAGAAAGAAAGAAAGAAAGAAAGAAAGAAAGAAAGAAAGAAAGAAAGAAAGAAAGAAAGAAAAAAGAAAGATTAGTTAGAAAGAAAGAAAGAAAGAAGAAAGATTAGTTAGAAAGAAAGAAAGAAAGAAAGAAAGAAAGAAAGAAGAAAGATTAGTTAGAAAGAAAGAAAGAAAGAAAGAAAGAAGAAAGATTAGTAAGAAAGAAAGAAAGAAAGAAAGAAAGAAAGAAAGAAGAAAGATTAGTTAGAAAGAAAGAAGAAAGATTAGTTAGAAAGAAAGAAAGAAAGAAAGAAAGAAAGAAAGATTAGTTAGAAAGAAAGAAAGAAAGAAAGATTAGTTAGAAAGAAAGAAAGAAAGAAGAAAGATTAGTTAGAAAGAAAGAAAGAAAGAAGAAAGATTAGTTAGAAAGAAAGAAAGAAAAAGAAAGAAAGAAAGAAAGAAAGAAAGAAAGAAAGAAAGAAAGAAAGAAGAAAGATTAGTTAGAAAGAAAGAAAGAAAGAAAGAAAGAAAGAAAGAAAGAAGAAAGATTAGTTAGAAAGAAAGAAAGAAAGAAAGAAAGAAGATAGATTAGTTAGAAAGAAAGAAAGATTAGTTAGAAAGAAAGAAAGATTAGTTAGAAAGAAAGAAGAAAGATTAGTTAGAAAGAAGAAATATTAGTTAGAAAGAAAGAAGAAATATTAGTTAGAAAGAAAGAAAGAAAGAAAGAAAGAAAGAAAGAAAGAAATAAAGAAAGAAAAAAGAAAGATTAGTTAGAAAGAAAGAAAGAAAGAAGAAAGATTAGTTAGAAAGAAAGAAAGAAAGAAGAAAGATTAGTAAGAAAGAAAGAAAGAAAGAAAGAAAGAAAGAAAGAAAGAAAGAAAGAAGAAAGATTAGTTAGAAAGAAATAAAGAAAGAAAGAAAGAAAGAAGAAAGATTAGTTAGAAAGAAAGAAGAAAGATTAGTTAGAAAGAAAGAAAGAAAGAAAGAAAGAAAGAAAAAAAGAAAGAAAGAAAAAAAGAAAGAAAGAAAGAAAGATTAGTTAGAAAGAAAGAAAGAAAGATTAGTTAGAAAGAAAGAAAGAAAGAAAGAAAGAAGAAAGATTAGTTAGAAAGAAAGAAAGAAAGAAGAAAGAAAGAAAGAAAGAAAGAAGGAAAGAAAGATTAGTTAGAAAGAAAGAAAGAAAGAAGAAAGATTAGTTAGAAAGAAAGAAAGAAAGAAGAAAGATTAGTTAGAAAGAAAGAAAGAAAAAGAAAGAAAGAAAGAAAGAAGAAAGATTAGTTAGAAAGAAAGAAAGAAAGAAAGAAGAAAGATTAGTTAGAAAGAAAGAAAGATTAGTTAGAAAGAAAGAAAGAAAGATTAGTTAGAAAGAAAGAAGAAAGATTAGTTAGAAAGAAGAAATATTAGTTAGAAAGAAAGAAAGAAGAAATATTAGTTAGAAAGAAAGAAAGAAAGAAAGAAAGAAGAAAGATTAGTTAGAAAGAAAGAAGAAAGATTAGTTAGAAAGAAAGAAAGATAGATTAGTTAGTAAGAAAAAAAGAAAAAAGAAATATTAGTTAGAAAGAAAGAAAGACAGAAAGAAAGAAGAAAGATTAGTTAGAAAGAAAGAAGAAAGATTAGTTAGAAAGAAAGAAAGAAAGAAGAAAGATTAGTTAGAAAGAAAGAAAGAAATAAAGAAAGAAAGAAGAAAGATTAGTTAGAAAGAAAGAAAGAAAGATAGATTAGTTAGTAAGAAAGAAAGATAGATTAGATAGATAGATAGATAGATAGATAGATAGATAGATAGATAGATAGATAGATAGATAAAAAGAGATAGATAGATAGATAGAAAGAGATAGATAGATAGATAGATAGATAGATAGATAGATAGATAGATAGATAGATAGATAGATAAGTTCATTAGTACATATAGAATGGTAGTTTAATTGAGTCTTGGGCTTCAGGGAGTTTAGATTTGAGTTTTTGTGTTGTACACTGCTGGGCCACCGTAGCCTTGGCTCAATTTGAACTGTTGCAATGAAAGTCAATGGGATTTTTATGATTTTTAATATTAATTTTTAAGAAATCTGAAAGTCAAATCAGTCTGAAAAGATATAGCACACTAAGTCAGAACAGTCTGAAGGTCTGACCCGAGTTTGGAGTTTGTAGAGTTAAAGCTCTAGGAGGAGTAGCAGTCAGAAAATTTTGGTTAAGAAAAAGAAGAAGAAAAAGAATAATAATAAGTTTAAATAGGATTTCAGTAAGTTGGCTTTCACAAGCCAACTTAATTAACATATATCGTCCAATACCGATATGGTGGCAGATATATCGTGCATCTCTAACTTAAAGCTACAGTCCGTAACTTTATGGGTTAAAAATTATCCCAAATAAATTGAGCTAGTACGTTACCAGCCAGTGTTCAAAACTATCTGCTTGCCTTAGCTCGATTCAAAATGGTAAGCATGTAATAATATTTTTAATTCCACTGGTACTGGTAGATTTCCACGGGAAATTCAAGCATGTCATTGCGTCATTACTTCACATCTGTACACATAAAGAAGGTGTCTCGGCTAGTAGGCTATATTGTGTGTGAGGATGTTGGAGGTGGAGATTTATAGCCTTTTCTCACAGCACTTGATATAGTTAAACATCAATTTGATGGCGGATCCAGAAAGGTTCAAACGACAATCACCAGTGACAACTGGAGATTCACCAGTTGTGACTGGTGACATAACCCAACATTACAAACTTTTGTACTTCATGACATTTTCTGGTAAAAATTCTATGTTGGTCATACTTCCAAAAAGTAGAATCTGTGATTCCGAATGACAGTATCACAGCCGCACTTTCTCCTCAAAGCATTGGATTCATCCGCGCTGTGCCGTGCCGAGGCACAACCCACGCAAAGTTGATAATTCCGTGAGTAACTGCAATTAGAGATTTCGCACAGATATGGCGAAACAGGAAAAAATACGGACTGGAGATTTAAACTAAAACTAAAAATGAAAACTTAAAATAAAAGCTAATTAAAATATGAATAAATACCATAATAGTATTTAAATACAAAAAAACATGGGATATTACTACTATAATAATATGTAATTTGCATATCGCCTTTCTAGAGCACCAAAATGGCTGAAATGTGGACTAAATTATGCATTTAAAAAAAACTTTATAAATGCATAACATAAAAAAAACTGAACATCTATTGAATGTGAAGCAGCAGTGATGTATAAACAAAAAATTAATTAATCTGGGCCAAAGTTTATGTTTAAAGGTCAAAACAACTGGGGCGACTAAGCCTACGTTTACACTGTCAGTCCAAATTTGACTATTTGTGTATCCCAATGGAATCGGATCTAAAATAATTGACGTCCTCATTGTATATCGCAGATCTGATTTGTGTGCCCATGCCACTCTTTCGTTCTCCGAAATTTCTGAATTGGTTTCAATTGAATTTTACGTTGCGTTGGTAGGTACACGCCAAAAACAGCAACAACAATCGCAACATGGAGGGGTTATCAAAACAGATGTTGTCTTGTTTACAACATGACAATGTGTAGCCGACTACTGCGTCGTCTGAGGCAGCAGCAAAGCCGTAGGTCTCTGAACATATCTCCGTTATATTGCCATTTTCTTCTCGTCCGGCACTTTGCAACAACACAACCTTGTTTCTGCTGCAACTTTCAGCATGTTTTCTTTAGCAACGTCTGACGTTTACATTTTACGTGGCGTAAGAAAGTCACACAAACCACTCGAAATCCGATCAGAGCATTCAGACTGAAACGGGTTTCGAAATGCGATTTGTGCCGTTCACACTTGCTAAATCTGATATGCATCAGATATGCACAAAAAACGAATTTGGACAGTCTTACCGTAGCCTAAGAGCCAAGGAATCATAAAGACCTAAATGACTTAGTGTCCCTGTTAATGCAATGATATAGTGCTGCAATGCTTGAATGTGTCAGTGGAAATCCCAGTGTATAAGTATGGCATGTGATTCTACTTTAGAGTAGCTAGATGGTAATATAGTGATATAGTGCTGTAATGCCATGCTCATACTCTCATTGCACACACAGCGTTGGTGCGTTTGTCCCCTCTCAATGCCGTAGGGGTGCTGGAGTGGCCGTTCTGGACTAAGCTCATCGTGGTGGCGGTTGGCTTTTTTGGAGGACTCATCTTTTTGTACATTCAGTGCAAAGTCTATCTGCAGCTCTGGAGGAAGCTAAAGGCTTTCAACAGGATCATCTTTGTACAGAACTGCCCCGAAACCGTCCGCAACGGAGAGAACAGGCCGCCCCCGGTCACCCAGAGCAACGGCACGCACGGGGCAGTGGAGGTTCCCGTACCTCAGACACAAACAAACACAGGGGATGCGGAGGTGGCTCCTGTTTGATCATGGATGCTTGGTGCCCTGAAACCTCAGAAAAGTCTAGTAAAGGGCTCCTCTAGGTGTATTTGACCAAAGTGATGTGATTTACATAAAAATAACAAAAGCACTTTTTTTATTTTCCCTGTAGGTGGATAACCTTATATAAGATTTCATAGATGTATATGAAATTAAAACATTAATGGTGTGCAATGATGTCATTTGTTATGACAAGGTGTAAAACATTATCACATATAATCATACCATAATTAATTAGTATACCATCTGAGCCATTTAAGCTAGAACAACCCTCATGTTTTTTGCGAGTCCGGAGTCATTTGTAATTACAGTTTTTTTTAAAGTTTTTTTTTTTACAAATGCTAGGACAGTTTCTCAATACTTTGGTCTCTTTTTCAAAACTCTTCACAGTTCTCCTTACCAACTTTCAGCTCGGCACAGCATTTCATTTCACGTTCAAACTGCACTAAAACTACCAAAGCACTTCATACACGTCTCAATCAAGGCACTCTTCAAACAAACTTGGTCACTCATAAAACAACAACCTAAAAAATATGTTTTCTCTTGTAAAAATTTTAAATACAAGAATGACAGGTATCTACTGTTTAACATTCGACTGTTTAAAAGGCTTTCTACAAGCAATGATAAACAATCCAATGTTAAGCCCACATAGATGCTGTAAGGTGTGAAGACTTTTGAAAAAGTGACTTAAGTATTGAGAAATGTGTCCAAAGCTGAATAAAAAGCCCTGTCCTATAACCTACATATACGATTACTGGTTAGATTCAATCAAAATAAGGAAGAAATTCCGTCGATTAGCGAGAACTCTGTGACTTCTAAATGTGACAGAGAACCAGAGGTGAACATGGCAGTTACAGCAGTGATTATTCAAGTCAAGGAACCGGTCTTAAACCAATCCTCTTTAACTTTGGCTCTCACCTCAGTTGTCTTTCCTCCAGCTGTTGAATTCTCGGATCAGTGAGTCACCTTACAGAGGAATAGAGTTAAATTCAAGAACCTAAATGAACCAAAGATGTGTTACAAACTAGGAAACAGAGATGCATTGATAAATAGCTTGTATTCTTGTATCATGTTATCACATTTACTTTGTTTTCAGTGATCTGTGTAAAGACCAGTTGTAAATTATTGAGCAATTCTGAGACATATGTGTATTATTTTTTCTAGATATATTGTTTTGTTTATAGTTTGTTTAGTTGGCAAGGGAGGGACCATCCATTCATTTACCTAACAGTTTCCTTTCAATTCTATGTGTGAAAGTAAGATACATTTTTGATTATATAAAGCAAATTGTACTTTTTTTTTATCTTCTAAAAAACTAGAAAATTAAATGTATTTTACTGCAGTCAATTGAATAAAATATAAGAATGCAGTGGGTACAAGCAATTCAGGGACAAGATGACATGAGACACATTCTTAGGTTACACATTAGTTCAAGGTTTATAGTCTCGCTTAATACATTAAGTAAGATTAAATAAACTATAGGATTAGGCTTAAGAGTATGATTTAGTTTTGGGTTAGTTGCATGTAATTATCAATACATTGACTGTTATTACTATAGTAAGTATATGTAACAAAGACACTGAAAATAAAGTGTTACTCATTCTTGCTTTATCTGACTTGCCAAAAAAAGTCATTGTGTGCATTTTTTTTACATGTTTTTCTGTCTAAAAATAGCTCAATCTATGAGAAATGAATGGTTACTTATAGAAACTAGGATTTGTTTTCCTCCATGCATCATTTACTGAGCAACTGGATCTATATATGTTTTTTTTGTTAACTTTGTTCTTTTTAAAAACGTATGCAGCTTTTGGGGGGATGTGTTTTGAAGCGTATGGAGAAGAATAGCTGTAGTTTATTTGCAAGAAAGAGATTTGTTAATATGCAGGTTTAGAGGTGATCATATTTTGCTGAGAAAGAATTCAACAAATTTTACATTTTTGTATTTTGTGTTTTTCTGCAGTGATCATCTTTATGTATTAAAGTAAAAATATATATAATTAAACGACCCCCGGGGCATGTCAGGATCAAGTAAGATTTGGTATTCAACATCAGTGTTCACAACTCAAATGCACATTATAAAAAAAACATGGAAAAATCAGTCAGTGCAATAAACCAGTGAATGTATCAAACTGTTTCAAAGTCTGTTTATTTTTGTTTTAATAGTATTGTGTTACTTGAGTAAATCCCTTCCTCACAAGAAGACATTTTTGCAAGAGAGCCAAGACACTATGGGTACTAGTAAAAAGCACTAGCAGCACAAAACGCAAGGGCTTGCTCTTTCTGTCCTTGCACACAGCAAGTTGTCCATTACTCTACAGTAATCCGTACTGTAATAGAGATGAAGGATTTCACGGTACTATGGAATTCGGAGATGCTTCTTCCTCATTCTCTTCCTCCATGTGTTTATCTTGTGAAACTGCAGACGATGTGTTGTCTGAGCGTTTGGCTGAAACCTTTCTCATCTTAATGTTGGGAAGTTTCTTGAGGTCACCGCTCCACTCTCTGTTAAACAAATGGGCTCACAGTTAGACAAATTTGACACGGTTACAGTGTGGATGGTACTTTACATAGATAGCTTTGTGCCAGAAATTCTTTAAATCTGATGACTTGCTATAAAAGTGTTTAACAAAAAGAATGTTTTAAGTAATAATTACCTGAATATTTTCAGATGCTTAGAATTGATAATGTCAGGGATTTCTGTAAAGGGAGAAAAGACCTGCTATTAAACCACTAGACTAGAACATGATGTTGCCAAAGGTTAATAAAGATTTTGTTTTATGTTACAAGCACAAGATGCATACAGGATGGCAATAAAAGTTAGTTTGAATCAACATTCACAATTCTTACTTTTATATGGAATATTACAGCATTTATTATAATTTATCAATGCAGATCAATGCAGACAAAGAATTTTTGTGCAAAAGGTGGCTCCTAGCGGCCAAATTCTAAGAAAATTCTCAGAGTCATGACGTTTTCCTAGAATTTCCCCTAAAAGTGACACGAAAATCCCAGTTAATATAAAAGCTATTCCTCAAGATTCCTAGCGCTTAAAAGAGCTTCTAAGGCGAGATCTGCTAAGAGCAGGGAAGAGGACTTTTAGTGGCTTAGGAGTTCCCCTAAGCAGCTGCACAAAATGGACAACAGAGGAGGCAGGAGAGATGTCCTGCAAACACTGGATGACAGGGAATTATTGAGACGCTACAGACATTGATAAAAGCTGAGCCGTGTTACCCTCGTTAAGACCACACTGAGTTGCAATTTCTACTTCATTAAGGACAGCCCCTTGAGATAGGCCGTCTTGTTTTACAATGGGGTCCATATGGGAGTGAAAGTACAAAATATGCCAGCTAAAATATTAATATGAGCAAATAATACACAAATCATTATTTGAACAGGGTGTAATGAGCTTAAGTTTTCACATATTTTAGATTCTAATGTTAGGCTATAACCCCTACAGCTTACTGTTCATTTTCCAGATATTTTCTTGAATGTGAAATATTATTTACAATTACAGTCTGCATAAGATTAGAGTGTATACATATGTTTATTGATTTGAGGGTACATCCTTTGCTCATTATCAGCAAAAGTTCATTTTCATCAAACTTGTAGGATCAACCAATCACGGCTTTTGAAGTGATGACTCATACCTAGCAACGGGGTCAACCACACCTCCTCACTAAGATAGGATTTTCCATCCATTCCTTGCTCAGAGTCAGAGTTCACTGAAAATGTTCTGGAATCACTTCTAAGCTAAAACTCCTGGCAAGGAATTTTTAGGTTAAGTTAGGAGCTCTCTGAGAGGATTCTCAGATTCTTAAGGGATACGGGCCCAGGAGATTGTAGAAAACTCACCAAAGCCACTTCCTTCATACTGAGCTCTCTCTCGCTCTACTGTTTGATTGATGATAGCTTCTCTAGATCCATGCTGACGACCCTGTCGTCCTTTAATACTGTTCGCTAACTCAATCTGCTCCAACTCTCCATCAAACCGGTGAAGGTACCTGAGGAGGATGAACTCTTATATAAACCAAGATTATCACTGTACAGCTAACATTTCTAAACCGAAGACAGTGCTGTTAATGTACGTTACAGGTTATAACAGCATGTTTGCTTGGGAGAAGTTGTACCTCTCAATTATTTCACAAGCATCACGTTTGGTGTAATCTAACTTGTCAGGGTCCAGTTGGCTTTGGAACCACACAAGTTTTTCACCTGTAGAAAATGAGTGAAGACATGTAAGCATCTAAAGGTACGATCACAGAACTTTGGCTAACGTCTCTCAAAGTTATGAACAAACGTTCTTCCAGTAACGTTAATAGAACGTCCGTTCAAAGTTATCTGGTCTTTAATTACGCTCAGAGCTCTGATTACGCTGAACGTTAGCACAAAACGTTATTTATTCATCATTCATGGGACATTTAAAAGTAACGGTTATAAAATGTTTGCAAAATTACGTTTTCTCTGACGTTCACACGACCAAGGGAAAAAAAGCCGGATGTTTTGAAAGTTCCTAGACCAAGAACTAATCAGAAATTTCAGAAATAATGTAATAGCTTAATGGGAACGTTAGCAAAACGTTCTTAGAACGGGGTAACATTGCGGTATACTGACAATTTTCAATGTACTTTCGCGAAACAAGCTTTCAAATCCCTTGCTTAACGTTACACACAGGCAGTAAAAAAAAAACTACTTACCAATCAAATTTAGACGCTGTGCCTTCTCACCCTTTGACCTAGAAGTGGTAAAACAAATATAAAATTTACCGTGGCAATGTAAAATATATATTTTCCCCTTAAAATGAAATACACGTACTTTTCTTTCCTCACTTGTTTGATGGCAGCTCTTGCCAGATATGCAGCTTTCCTGCTGTATGGGTGAATTGCCTTCTTCTCCACCTGCCCCTTACCTTTCGCTGCCTTCGGCTGAAATGAGAATACCAATTGTTAAACATACAATTCTAAAAAGTAGTTCTTATTTCAACAAAGGGTTTAACTAAACACGTACCATATTAACTATTGTATGAATGTTTATCCCACGTGTGACGTATGGGGGGAGGTTTAAGGGACGGACCACTGAAACGGTTCGACAGTATTTTTTGTTCCGTGTAAGTTACATACATTTGTCACGAGTTCCGCTAATATAATTTTCATGCATCAAGATTCTTTATTCACACAATGAAAATGGTCAATTTTGTATAATATTTTATTTGGCTATTTATTTCTTACAACCTTGCGAAATTATTTTAAGATGGTGGAACTCTGTTATCAAAATGTATGTAAATTTTCCAACTGTATGGTCGTCTTTTGCTTTGGATTCAAATGATTTTATATTAATTGTATATCCCTGTTGTCATTAAAAACACTTTAGCTTTATAATCTGCTCATTTTTTCTATTTCACCTTTCTCTTTTTTTATTTCGTAATTTTTCTTTATTATTTTAATTTCCTTTCATTCTTTTTTTTCTCGTTAAAGAGGCTATAATTCCATACTTTTTCATAGAGAGAGAGAAGAGAGAGAGAGAGAGAGAGAGAGAGAGAGAGAGAGAGAGAGAGAGAGAGAGAGAGAGAGAGAGAGAGCAATATTATATGTATTGAATAGATGTTGTCTTTTTGTACCATATTCTATATTGATATCATCCATTTAATTTAAACTTTAATTTAAAATTTGAATGCTATATTTTAATGTAAATAACAAATGTATGTGCAAATGACCAAAAATAAAGTAAGAAAGAGAGGGAAACACTTAGGCACGTTAAGCACGTTCTGCACGTGCCGCCTGTGAATCCGTGTCCACTCAGCAGAGAGCGCGCGTGGGTTTTTGTCAGTCTTCTGTTCTTGGTGTCTCAGCTGAGCTGCTGCATGTCACATGACTCCAGCATGATGGGGAAAAGGGAATCCCAGAGTGTGTTGTGATTGTGAAAAATAGAGCGCGAGTATGCCGACGCTGCTGCAGAAGCTCTTCAGCAAGAAAGCCGTCGGTAACGGCAGCGCCCGGGACTGCTCGAGGGGAGCGGAGCAATGGTAAGACCATTAGCACGCAAATATACCACACAGCTATCTCTATTGATATACAGTCTGAGTCACGAGCTTCTCGCACCTGCACGCGCTCTGTGCACGCAGCGCGTGCCAGTCTGAGCGCTTTAAATGACGCTGACTGTCAGCTGCCCTCTCTGTGGCAGGCAGCAGTTTCTTCTGCAATAAAGAGTAGAGGTTTGTGCAAATATATACGAGTTTATGGTCACCATAATTGTGAATCCTTTCCAGGCCGTAGTGTTGATCTATGTGTTAATGCTGTTGTGGACGGAGTCACCCACGATTTCTGTGTAGCGCGCGTCCATGTCAGCTGATCCCGAGTCCACGCGTTATGTAACTCGTCCGAAGCATTTTTGCTTGCACAATTCTTGCTAGTTTTGACACGTACATTTATGGCTTCTGCTGTGTGTTTTCTGTTGGTTCCTTTATTCTAGTCAGAGTGGGTGGACAGGGGTTTTATGGGTAGAAAGTTGAAATGTTTATTTGTATAATTTTACAAATGTATGGTCGTATTTTGCTTTTGATCCAAATGACTATTTTATATTCCTTTTGCACTTTTCATTATATATTACATAATTCAATAATATACCTTTTGACAATAAAAGAGGTTTTATTGGGTAGAAAGTAAGAAAAGTATGCAGGTAAATCTGTCATATTTCTGGGTGTCTGCTATAAACTGAAATTAGAGGGAAAAGACGTCTATATCAAAGAGCTGTCCACCTTATTCTTGACGAGGTTACTGCGTTTTGAATTATGGGTGGCACTTCCGGTTTAGGGAACTTCCATTCAAAAAGACTGAAACGAATCATTTCAAATCACAAGGTTGCCCTACAAATAAAGCTTATCCAGTTTGACTGGATGAGCTATCAGTTTTCTTTCATGTTTTATTTAAGAATAACATGAGAATAACGTAACACGTGACATGTTATAACAAGAATATCTATGGCAAGAGTTCTGTCACTGCATTCTTTTCCTCATGGTTATTTTCTTTTTTCCCTTTTGCATTCCTCTGTAATAGTATGAAAAAGGTCAACATGTACACATTTGTGGTCTGTTCTCCCGATTTAATTTACGATATATGTCATTAATAATTAAAGCAGAAATAAGTAACTTTTTTACCTTAACCGAACAGCTTTGGAGTCATTGTAATGTTTATATTACTGATTTCTTGATGAATGGTGGTCGTCTCGCACCCCCCTGGTGCCTGTGAGCCGCAAAACCACCCTTGCAACTTTGGGCCGGCGGGCAGCACGAGGAACCGGACAAGAGTCCCACTCGCTCAGGCTTTCACTGTTAAAGTTGATTCCTGCGATTATCATGAGAACAGTTGTCAATATCTCACATAATTATCAGGACATAAATAAGCCTACATGTTGTAAATAGTGTAAATGAGCGCAATTTGCAAACTATTATGATAAATTGCAATAATCATGTTTTGATTCATTTTAGAAAAAGGTTAAAATCATGAAATAAATCAGGCTATGAAATCAAAATATTTTTTTATGGAATATTGCAATATTTATTATTATCGACTAACTGTTCACATCATTATTTTATAAAAAAGAATGTGCCCTTGTAATCTTTAATCAAATTAAATCAAATTAAAATTAGCCAATGATTTACTCACCCTCAAGTCATCCTAAGTGTATATGACATTCTTCTTTCAGACGAATACAAACAGAGTTGTATTAAAGAATGTCCTGGCTCTTCCAAGCTTTATAATGGCAGTGAATTGTTGTTTCGCCTTTGAAGTCCAAAAAAGTGCATCTATCCATCATAAAAGTGCATCTATCCACCATCATAAAAGTGCTCCACACGGCTCCAGGGGATTAATAAAGGCCTTCTGAAGCATAGCGATGCGTTTGTGTAAGAAAACTATTCATATTTAATACGTTACAAAGAAAAATTCTAGCCTCCAGCCAAATGGCCATACACAGTCTATATATAAAATATATACGGCGCTATATGCGCCTAATGTGCCCTTAAGCAACATTTGTGATGTCAGAAGTAGCATAGTGTGTCATGCCGTAGCCTAAATATCAGCAGTACTTTGCATTACTCGCATAAGTTGCACTTTACACTTAAGTGGAATCCGTAGGTTCGTTTGGCCGGACGCTAGTTATTTTAGAGCTAGTTATGTTACTTTATAAAGTTTTTAATATGGATATTTTTTTTACACAAACGCATCGCTTTTCTTCAGAAGGCCTTTATTAACCCCCCAGAGCCGTGTGGAGCACTTTTATGATGGATAGATGCACTTTTATGGACTTCAAACAGAAAAAGCAATTCACTGCCGTTATAAAGCTTTGAAGAGCCAGGACATTTTTTAATATAACTCCGATTGTATATACACCTAGGATGGCTTGAGGGTGAGTAAATCATGGGCTAATTTTAATTTTGGGGTGAAATATCCCTTTAAGGACTGTGACATCATTCTAATCTCTTCTTTGATGATGTTTACTGGCGTGAGGGCGGAACAACCTGTCACTCACATGAGATCAGCAATAGCAAACCACAACCATCCAATTCCCGATGGACAAAATCAAGTCCCGCCTAACTTTTGTTATCATATCACAATATGAAAGAAAAGACTATTGCAATTTCCATTTCATGGCGACTTTAAGTTCTTCATCACAAACCCTTCGATCTAATAAGAAATTTAATTTCTTTAATTCTCATTTCTCAATTTTAATAATTCCTAATTTTAATTCTCATTTTGTTTAATATTTTTATTTAGTAGGAGTAATAATAATCATAAATATTATTAGTCATTTGATATATAAGCACAAAAATTTTGTCCAAATTGTGTAGCCCTACAAGCAAGCACAACAAACCTGGTGTTCTTTACAATTTTTGTTTACATTTATTTGAAAAATCGCATTTAAATTGCAATTTGAACCAGAAAAGGCGCAATTAGATTTTTTTTCACTAAATCGTGCTGCCCTATGAAGTACCAAATTCAGTTTACAGTTTGTTAATAAGACTATGTACAGGAAAGTAGATGGTCGCAGAATATGAGCACCAAGCACTTTTTTGTCTCATCTGCTTGCCTGTAGTTTGCATCATCAAAAAGGTGTAGCTATACACCTTAAAAGAATTTGGTCTTTTAATACTGTCTTAATGCATTAAGTCACTTTAAACGTTTTCTTCACAACGGTTTTCTATAGGAGGAAAACGCTTAACGTGAAACTTTGTGCATTGCGTTCATATTCTGGACTAGATTTGCTTGTCTGTACATTCTTTATTAGTAAGGCGTATACTGAATTTGGTCCTCCAATATCACTGTCTTGGTACATTAAGCCACATGAGGATAAAATGAATAACCTACAAAATAGTTTTTAGATCACATGCCAACTGCAGTTTTATTGGCTATGAATAAAGTAATCACTGATTTGTTATTGACAAGCAAAAAGATAGATTTTTTTATCTTGGGCTGTAAGCGAATTCTTGAAAATGAATTGTAAATACGCGGTTGCCGCGTGCCATGTTGGAGTACAGAGGACAGGACGAAGGGTTGACAAATCAGATGGAAGGGGCGTTCAAAAAGGTGTCCAACCACTCCACACACCTCTTGCATTTAATTTGGTCACACCACAAGGTGTCACTGTGTCCTCAAAGCTTTGCTCTTGCCACTCTGAGCTCGATTGCTATGTCTGAGGTAAAACAAACCCCCTCATTAGCATACGGGCAAAAAAGTGTACATGCATAAATAAATAGAAAAAAAGTATAAATATGCATTTATTTATTTATTTTTACATTTCTTTGTATATTTATTTATATATTTATTTATTTTTTACATTTCTTTGTATGTATTAATTTATTATTTCAGCAGCATTCCTTAGGTACCCACTGATAATATATAAAACATTGATCCCAGTGTTAATTTGAAGGTCTAAAACAACAGAAAAGAACTGTGAAGGAATCTCCCATTAATGTAATCATCTTCCATTTACTTCCACAGCCACTGCTCAAGATTAGGGTAAGAAAAAAATAGAAATGATGACGTATTTACACATTATTTAAATTTAATTAATTTTGAAAAAAAATATTACACAGACTACCTTTTAATTTTTAGTTTAATGTTTTTGTTCATATTGTCTTAGTTTGTTTTTTTAATATTTAAATTTAGCTTTAAATTATTTTTAGTTTTTGTTTTTGTAATTTTAGTACTTTAGTACTAGTACTAATTACTAGTACTTTAGTACTAATTTTAGTACTTATAATTTTAGCTTCAGTTAGTTGCTGTTTTTCATCTAAGATTTATATTTATTTATTTCAGCTTCATTTCAATCATTTTGTTTTTAATCGTTAATACATACAACAGTTCACCTAGTGGCGTTGATGCAGCATAGTGCAAACGTTTTTAATAACTGATGCCATTGTAGAAATGCACTGTTTGCAGTCAGTCAGTTTATTCTGCGAGTGAAAGTATCTCCATAACGCTCTGATATTGGATCTTTTTGAAAATGTTCACTGTTTGTGTGGGGGTAAAGCATATGACTGACCGAATATGTGTTGCAACATGCATTCTTAGTGTAAGAAAAGGGTACATGTTAGTTTGTTTGCTGAGGTTTGCAACTTTGGCCAGTGAGTGTCCTATGACTGTGTTTGGATCACATGCTTTGTGAGAGGGTGTGTGAGTGTGTGTATGACAGTCATGTGACGTTAGAGCTGCATTCAGTTAAGTTAAGCTGTATAGATAAGGGTAGAAACCCCTCAGTCTCTGAACACATGCCACCCAAAAACATCTCTCTCTCTTTTCTTTGTCTCTCCATCTGAATCTTCCCATTATTCAAATTCATCTTCTTTTAATTTCATAAATGCCGTTTGATTTGGTGAACTTGCTTCTAGACAAAGTAAGAACTATTTTTTTTTAGGAGAACCGGATGAGTCTACGCATGCCTGTATGCACACACACACACACACACACACTCTCTGTAGTGAATCGAGTGGAATACCTTTGAAAATGAAGATTAAGAGTCTCAAGAAAACCACCACAAGGTGGTTGTTCATTCCAGAGGATGCTTCACGGAACAGGTACACCGTGTGTGTGTGTGTGTGTGTGTGTGTTTTTTCGGCCACTATACAAATATTGTAAAACATCTTTGTTTGCGAATGAGAGGGATCTGATCCAAATCTTTTTGTTTTTACCTTCGGTCGACACCTGGCCAGTATGTGGTTGCATCTGCATTTGTGAAACATGTATTCTTAAGGCATTGTTACGGCGCCGAGTTAAGGCTGTTTTAAGTAGACTCTGTGGCTTCTCAACTTCTATGTTAAAAATAAACCAACACACAACATGCAAAATATGCATCTTTGACCTACCTCAGCCCCTAATATCAGAGTCTGTTCTGATGCTGCTTTGCTTCTGTCTAAATGAAATGCAGCATCAGAGCAGCCTTAAACTGAGTACAAATTAGCATATATTTAAATTATTTGCTATCTAATGTATACATATTTTTTATTTAATCATGTGATTTTCCTCGTGCTTATTTTATTTTCATATCCATTTTCATGTTTATATATTGTAATTTGTAGTTATATCTAAATTCATATTTCACATAAAACATTAATTTGATTAACATGTTTTTGAACTGTAATACCTTGCATTGACTCTGCAGCATTAAACTGTCTGTGTAAATGGATCTTTTTGTGGTATATAAGCCACTTGAGATACATGCAGCTTATGTGCTGTGTTAATCCTTATGCTTGATCTTGAAGCTGTAATGTTGATGCGTGAAACATGGCAGCAATGTTTATTGTATATATTTGTATAAACTATGCACATTTTAGTGTAAATCTGTGTATTAGTGAACAGGTATCTCTTACTGCTTTCTTCACTGCTGCTGAAGCTGCTTGATGTGTGACATCTTGTTGATGAGGCTTGCTGGACTTTTTTTTGGTAGCAATATAAAAACGGTAAATATGTAATGTGAATACTGGACTGTTAGTGCTAGGTGGAAGCATGATCAAATTAGTCAAAATATTGAATTAACAAACACGCAAGGGATTGCGGATTTATAGAATTTGTGAATGAATGTTCCAGTTCAGCTTTCTACACAGCAGATTTCAGTCAGCCAATCTGGAATGGTTCTGTAATGGTCAATCAGTGAGATCTCAGTGTCTGTTTGTGTGTACTTGCAGTGATCATGTGACACAGCTAGCGGTTGCTGATCATGTGATCTGAAGTATCAGGAAAATCCCAAAAGGGATGTCAAGGCTAATTTATTATTATTTTTTGCTTTTTAAAAGTGAATCACTGTCAGTAGAGTTAGTTGTTTGTGTGTGTATGGGTTTAGCTACACTTGTGAAGGCCAAATGGTTGAAATTGTCCTCACAAGCATAGTGAAACTTGTCGATACAGACTTGTCACGACATTTGAATATATCAGAAATCATTTTTGCTTTAAATCTAATAATGTAAACAGCTTTCTGTGAGAGTTGGGTTTTGTATATGGTATTATGAAAACCATTGTATATTTGAGGAGTGTTACTAATATAACTTCTAGGCTCTGTGTGTGTGTTTGTGTGAATGTGTAGTGGCAGTACCACCCCAAGCAAGTGTTTTTCTCTCCCTCCTTCCTTCTGTCTCTCTCTTATATACTGGCACACACACTCAGGCAAAGTCTTAGTAGGAGAGGATAAAGAGAGCCTGTGCCCTCCCAAAGTGTGTGTGTGTGTGTGAGGGATAAAGGGGGCCTGTGCATAGCAGTGTATTGTTCAGCAGCTGGGTTAGAAAGGACTGACCAACATATCTTCTAACACACACATACACACTCACATTAACACTAAGCAGTCCATATACAAAGTCCGTAAGCTCAACGCAAACAGACACATAGTGATTGCCAACTCACACATGGACAATGATATAATAAACATCATCACTACATCACCAACGCAACCAGAGAGAGGGGGCGCTGCCGACACCATGTGTGTGTGTGTGTGTGTGTGTGTGTGACTTGTGCACTCAGAGCCCGGACAAGCGGAGATGGAGACGGTGTGCCTGTGTTTTCTGTTGGTAGACTGTGGTGATCTTTTGATGTTTAATAGAAGAAACATGCAACTGTGTGAATGGTCCACTTTCCGTGCCTTCAGCTACTCTCTTGGCCAGTTTCGGGCTTCTTGTGGTTGTTATTCATATCTATTTTGGATGTATATGTAGTGCTTAGAGGCTTGAAATGAGTGTCTGATCACTTATCATACACCAGGATGGAAAGCAGGTAGGATGTTTGTATTTGTGTAAAGAAAATGTATTTTTGCTCGTTTAGGTATGGTGCAATTAAATGCTTTATTGAAAGTTCTTGCAGTTTTATGGTTTAAATGAAAGGAATAGTTATTTACTTCCAAAATAACGTAAAAGGAGAAATGTTGAAGAATGTTCAAGCTTCTGTTTCCCTATGTGAATTCAGGGAATGATTCAGTGAACAGGGATCTATATAGAACTATACAAGTAAACCAAATGACTGATTTGGTATATTCCAAGTATTGTCAAATAATCAAAGAATCCTAAAGAAATGATCACTGTTACCGCAAACATATTAGGCAGTAAAACTGTTTACAACATTGATAATAAGAAGAAATGTTTCATGAGCACCAAATCAGAATGACTTCTGAAGGATCATGTGACACTGAAGATGGAGTAATGATGCTGAAAATTCAGCATTGCATCACAGCAATAAATTATATTTTTATATATATATTACAATAAAAATATAATTTTCATAATTTTTCTGTTTTTACTGTATTCTTTAATCAAATAAATTCAGCCTTGTGAGTATTTCGAGACTTATTATAAAAACAATACATCTTAACTACCCCAAGCTTTTAAACAGAATTGTAAATTGTTATTCGCTTAAAATGAACTGGAACTGTTTGAATAACTATGTCCAGTGTAATATTTCCAGTTATTCGTTAAATAACTTAGTTAAAATCGTTTTTTTTTTTTTTTTGCCTTTTGCAATAGACTGTAAAAGTTGTACAGTAAGTATTATTTTCTGTTTTTGAATGTTTTGACCACAATTACTTCTGTTTCTCTCTTTTTTTAGTTGGGCATCTGCAGAGTTTGATCTAGCTCAGATCAGGTTAATAGTGTATCAAGATTGTGAGAGAAGAGGGCGACAGGTTCTCTTTGACTCCAAAGCAGTACATAAACTGGACGCATCCAAGCCGGTAAGTTGCTAATGTGGTGTGTGTGTATGTGGGGGTGTCTATGAGCATTGTTTTGGGAGTAGTCACATGCTCTGTAATCCAGCGTGCTTGGATCTCATGACAGGTGTGACTGCTTGGCTAACTGGGTCAAAGTGTTGCTTATGAGAGTGTGTGTATGGGTTGGATCTTGGATTAGTATGGCTGTTTACTGACTTTTGATTTTAAATGAAAAAAGTTTTGGTATAATTTTTTTAGAATGTAAATTATACACTTTTCACATCAAGAATGTTTTAATGGTGTCATGTCATGAGAATTCAGACTTTTCATTATCATTAAAAGTAAAAAAAATAAAAGTACTATGCAACCATACTGTAACTGTTAATGTTAATAAAAATGTCAGTGTATATTCAGTGTTCGTAAACCTGGACATCTAGTCATGATGAGATTAAAGAAGGACAGAATAGATGCTGCTCGTAAAAAGAAAAGAAAAAAAGAACCATACTATATTAATAAAATGTGGGAAACTTGGGATTATTCCTGACTGTAACACCTGCCGCTCTGCATGTCCTTCTGAAGGATCCAATCTTTAGGAAAGTACCGCTGAACTTTTTCTTAATGATTTATTTATAATTTTTATGATACACTTAGGGTAAGAGGGAAAAAAACAAAAAAGAAAGCAACCCAAATCTTTTTTTTTTTAAAAGGCAAAAGGTAAGTTAGTATCTAATGCTGAATTTTTTTTTAATTATACTCAATACATGAAAGTAAAACACTGTTCCTAAACACATCGGTCTTACTCTGACCTTAACAGTCTGTGCAGCACTTTTCTGCACAGATTGATTTAGATTAGTGTTACAATGTAATTTGCAAAGAGGCTATTAAGGAAGGAAAAGATTCTTAATTCACATGCAAATAAAATTTGTCAGAAATTATAAAAGTTAAGATTTTTTAGCAAAAAGTGAAAAAAACCTTAAGTAGACCTTAATTATTGACTGCAAAAGTTTAAACTGATGTGTAAACTGATTTTTCATCACAATATGCATACTTTATTTTCACTGTTGTAATATTGAGTTGAATTGTCCTATTGCTTATACATAGTCTTAAATCAAATCTGTATTTTTCATGTCAACCCATCTATACTCATGCATCTAGACAGTTGTTATTGAATGTCTCTGACTCTCTCTGAACAGAGTGTGATTTATTGTCAGTAAGTTGTCACATGATTGGTCTGTTTATTCAGCTCTTCAGCTTTTGTCACAAGGAGAGACAGAATAACAGTGTGTGTGCGAGTGTATTGCTATAGAATGGTGTCTCATGGTGGAATATTGCACTGGCAGATTTCCATATCATTGATTTCCTTGTTTTTTATTATTTTTTATTATTATTATTATTCTATTATTTATCTCCACATATTGCACAACATCATTTCTGAATTAAATATATTTTCTAGTAGAGCTGCACAATTCTGGATAAATGGAGTTTCTCCCAAGATTTTGAATAGACAATATAACATGTAATTTACAAGAGATTCTGATAAAATGTTAATTGCTGCAGTCTATTAAAAAATGTATATCATTAATTGGAATTAACTTTTTTTTATCGGTTTGAATGAATGATTCTATGACTCCCTCATAAAAGACTTCACTTGTTTCATTACTGGTGAATAGGGCTGCACGATAGTGAAATTATTGAAATATCGCAAATGCATATCCCGATATACATATTGCAATGCCTTGCGATATCTGAATGTTACTACAAAAAGTTGCGAAAAGTCAAAGTTTTAGGCTGACGCATATTGCAAAGAATAGACTGGGCATGCGACTGTTACTAACTTGTGACTTTCTTGAAGTTAAAGAGCCCCTAATGTTTACCTATAAATATTACCTTTCATACAATGTGTAGCGTAGTGTAGTGTCTGTGTAAACAATGTAATGTAAACAAGCTGCAAAGTTGTGAAGCCAAAAGTGGATAATAAATTATCGTCTCTTAAAAGAAAGAATCGACTCTGAACCACCTAAACGAGTCGCCAGTAATTCAAATCTCATTTCGTTCTGGCTTCATGTCACTGGGTAACACATTTGCATAATGCCCCCCTATGGTCTTAATTGGCTGCCCACGAACAACGTCTACAACGTGCAACGTATATTATGAGAAAATGAAAGCGTTTTTTGACCTTTGATGCATGTAAACCTGTTGTAGGAGACCTCCAAAACAAAAATAGGTAGTGGAAAAAATTGCAATTTTTACTACACATGATTTTACAGTTTATTTTATTACATTTCAAAAAATCTAAAAGGTGCACATCATACCCGACACCTACATGAATACTTTACCATTGGTTTTATGACTGTAAGTCTTTCTCTTCAAAATACTATTGAAGTTAGAAACGTGTATACCAATGTTGTATGCAACTTTAGAGGCGGTCCCTAAATTTGCGAATCTCGAACGTCCAATATCAAGCCAACTTTAATGCCAGTATGGGAAATGCTTAGCGTGAAACTTTGCGCGTTACATTCATATTCTGAGTCTATCTGCTTGCCTGTGTCTAGCCTATATACACTGAACAAAATTATAAACGCAACACTTTTGTTTTTGCCCAATTTTTCATGAGCTGAACTCGAAGATCTAAGACTATTTCTGTTTACTATTTCTTTCAAATATTGTTCACAAATCTGTGTTAGTGAGCACTTCTCCTTTGCCGAGATAATCCATCCACCTCATTGGTGTGGCATATCAAGATGCTTATTAGACAGCATGATTATTGGACAGGTGTGCCTTAGGCTGGCCACAATAAAAGGTCACTCTAAAATGTGCAGTTTTATCACACAGCACAATGCCATAGATGTCGCAAATTTTGAGGGAGCGTGCAATTGGCACGCTGACTGCAGGAATGTCTACCAGAGCTGTTGCCCGTGAATTGAATGTTCATTTCTCTACCATACGCCGTCTCCAAAGGCATTTCAGAGAATTTGGCGGTATATCCAACTGGCCTCACACCCGCAGATCACGTGTAACCACACCAGCCCAGGACCTCCACATCCAGCATCTTCACCTCCAAGATCGTCTGAGACCAGCCACCCGGACAGCTGCTGCAACAATCGGTTTGCATAACCAAAGAATTTCTGCACAAACTGTCAGAAACCATCTCAGGGAAGCTAATCTGCATGCTTGTCGTCCTCATCGGGGTCTCGACCTGACTGCAGTTCGTCATCGTAACCGACTTGAGTGGGCAACTGCTCACATTCGATGGCGTCTGGCACTTTGGAGATGTGTTCTCTTCACGGATAAATCCCCGTTCTCACTATACAGGGCAGATGGCAGACAGCCTGTATGGCGTCGTGTGGGTGAGTGGTCAACGTTGTGGATCGGGTGGCCCATGGTGCCAGTTATGCTATGGGCAGCCGTATGTTACGGACAACGAACACAGGTGCATTTTATTGATGGCATTTTGAATGCACCGAGATACCGTGACGAGATCCTGAGGCCCATTGTTCTGCCATTCATCCACGACCATCACCTCATGTTGCAGCATGATAATGCACATCCCTATGATGCAAGGATCTGTACACAATTCCTGGAAGCTGAAAAAATCCCAGTACTTGCATGGCCAGCATACTCACCAGACACGTCACGTATTGAGCATGTTTGGGATGCTCTGGATCGGCGTATATGACAGCATGTTCCAGGTCCGGCCAATATCCAGCAACTTTGCTCTGCCATTAAAGAGGAGTGGACAACATTTCACTGGCCACAATCAACAACCTGATCAACTCTATGCGAAGGAGATGTGTTTTCGGACCCCACAGAACCCCCCAATACAGTAAAACTGCACATTTTAGAGTGGCCTTTTATTGTGGCCAGCCTAAGGCACACCTGTGCAATAATCATGCTGTCTAATCAGCATCTTGATATGCCACACCTGTAGGGTTGGGTACTGAAACGCGGTGCCAATAGGGAACCGGTTCCAACGTAAACGATAGTAACCAGACTGAATAAGAACGAAATTTCGGTGCCTGACTCTCTGTGTCATGAGGCGCACACACGCAAGGTCTCTCGCTCCAACCGCCGTGCGCGCACTATATGGTTTGGAGGACAGCCTGTTCTGTCTCGCATGCGCGCTCTTGCTCACTCTATCTAGATTGCGGGAGATTTTAACTAATTTGCGGGCATCAGGGAGCCGTTATCAATATGCGGGAGACTCCCAGAACGTCTGCTGATAGCGAGGGGATTAATGAAGATGCCGAAGAAAAAACGCTCCAAGGTTTGGCTGCATTTCACGTGTAAAATTACGCATCAGAACGCCCTCTGGGTGTGCCGATTGTCTGAAGCCATATAGAATCACGCCAATCGCTGATGGCGCGGGCGCCGCCTCGACGCTCTTACGTCATCATATTATATTAGACGCGCATCATCTGCTCCTCAAATTTCTCTAGCGAAAAAGGAAGCTTGTCGGCAGTGCGAGGAGCTTGGCAGCGAACGCAGCGTCTCGTTCCCTATTCAGAGAACATAGGTTACACCAGTAACCAGAGATTCTCTTTCATAGGTTCACTCAACGCTGCGTAGCTAAGACGCAGTGGGAACGAAATACCAAACTCGCCAAGCTAAGCGCTGCCCGTAACTAGGACAACGACCAGATAACTCACATGACTGGTTCAAGCAGACAAAACATGGGAATCTGGAGCCATGTTGAGATTAGATTACCCTGGTAGTAATCTCTATTAATCTCCAGTATTATTACATTGTTTGATACAATATTGTTTTATTTGATATTATGTAAATGTGAATTTTTATTTTATATTGGTTTATTTATTATTACCATATGTTACTTGTTAATATTGTGTCCAGTTTTGCCCTGTAAATAAAAGGGTATTATTTTTTGAAAAAGTGTGTGCGGTTTTGTTTTCTTAAGAACCGTTTCAAGAACCGTTTAAGCACCGGAACCGTTTAAAAAATACAGAGTAGGTACTGGTATCGGATAAAACCCGACCGATACCCAACCCTACACACCTGTGAGGTGGATGGATTATCTCGACAAAGGAGAAGTGCTCAATAACACAGATTTAGACAGATTTGTGAACAATATTTGAGAGAAATACGCCTTTTGTGTACATAGAAAAAGTCCTAGATCTTAAGAGTTCAGCACATGAAAAATATGGGCAAAAACAAAAGTGTTGCGTTTATAATTTTGTTCAGTGTAGTATAGCCTACATCCCCAATAAGGCGTGAGTTTCATTACTCTATTCTTTGAGGAATAGAAAGTTTTATTTCCTGGTGATAAGATTTATAAATGGAATGTTTAGCAACAATGTTTTACTGTTTACTTTTACAGTCACTTGTAACCAATTTAATGCATTTAATTTAATTTAATGCAAATGAATACAAAAGTATTAATCTCTAAAAAGAAAAAAAAACGTAGTGACCCTAAACTTTTGAACGGTAGTGCTCATTAGTCCTTAATATGGATACCCATATTTTGTTGCAAATATCCCCTTGATTCTGTGATGACCTTAAAGATTGAGAGGCACAGTGTGATGTGGCTGATTGTTTCGAACATCTTACAGACTGCTGATGAAAACAAAACTCCCCCCAATCGAAGTGGTGCTTGCCATATCGGAGACCAAGCAAATGAGAAAGACAAGCCACCTACATATCAGGTTTGTGCAGAAAAACATTTATGCTGAGGCATTTAGTCAGTATCATGGAAATTCATTAGTCAAAATTCTTTTATAAATACTAATCATAACATTCCAGCATAACCTGTGTGTTTATGGTGACATAGAATACTTTGCCACATTTGACTTATGTATGTATGTATGTTCAGTATACCAAACCAGCTTCAGACGTGAATATGCTTGGAGAGATGATGTTTGGCTCAGTTTCCATGAGCTATAAGGGTTCAACTCTTAAAATTCACCACATTCGGTGAGTATTTTATGTAAATGTAATATATTTCACAGGATTAAGGGCCTTAGCGGTGTGTATTAAATAACACTGTAATATTGTGTATGTGACAGGTCTCCACCACAGCTGATGGTCAGTAAGGTTTTTTCTACCCTGTTTGGAAGCAGCACCTCTGGAAGTACAAATACGTATGTCTGTCTCCTCTCACCTGTAATCTGCTGCTTCTTGACTCTGCTCTCGATCACTCATTGTCTCTATTTTCTAAAGGCTGCAAGACAGTTTTGAGTCAATGAGCCAAACTTTTCACTCCAGCAGCATAGGTAAGATAAGTACAAACATTTCTTCTTTATTTGTTAATTTGTCACAATCTCTTCCAAAACCTATTGAGCTACCGAGTGCCTACATAGGCAGCAATTTATAGGTTCACTCCTGTCACAAAAGGCTGTTCCAAAAGGTAGGTATCTTATTTACGCTGTTTCCCGAGTTTTAAGGCAGCATTCCATGTATCTTTCACAAGTAACAATCCCAGAATACACTGCAGGAAGCTCGATGAAAAAATCAACAACAACCAGGATGACAGATGAGAGAGAAATGTTGAAATCATTCAATTTTATTTGATTCAATTCTGAAAAATAATGATTGAAAACAGTTAAATGTAGTTAAGAAGGATTAATTTTACCAAATATTTATGTGTTGTGTTTTTTATGCTTAGAGTTTTGAGCAGTTGGATTTCAAAAATATATATATACACACAGAATATATCTATATTTACAGCATCATTGGGTAATATAGTTTTTAACCATGAATTCAGCTCTTAATCATGATTATTGAAATAATGCGAACAAATGGTTTCAACAAAAGCATATACCCGTACATATACATGTACAATTGGTCTGTTTAAAGGTTTATAAATTGTTAAAAATCAATTTCCCTATGGAGAAAATGAAAGTTTTGACTTTCTGAACAAAAATGAGGTTCTATTTCATTGGGGATGCTAGGATCAACTGCATATGTAGTCAGCATGACAGCTCACTGTTTCGGAACAGCACTTTCATCTGTTTATTTTCTTAATTCTTTCTTAAAACCAAAACATACCGTTTCACAACATGGCCATATACCACTCTTTTTAGGAGTTTGCCGTGTACCTAGCGCTCCTCTGCTCTACCTGGCTCGGAGCGCATCTTTCTTTGCAGGTTTGTGTTGAATGCTAAAGCAGTGTGAGCATGTGTTGATCTCACATGCACAAACACTTTAGCTATGTTTCATTTTCTACTGTGTCCTCTCTGACCATTTAGCCTTTGATTGATTTTAGGCCCCTCACATAATGCACTTCCTCTGCCTTTGGCCCTGTGTTACACCTGGTATTAGCATACTTGGGTGATACGATCACAACAGCGGAGACAGAATGCTATTTACACCTGATACTAAGATGCATCTGCATCTTATTACCACAATGTGGTTTGTGATCAGATCACAAATATTTTTCACCCTGTTTACATCTGTATTTACAGCTGTACACTTGTGATTGGATCACTGAAATGGATGTAAATACCAAGTGTGAACAGAGTTATTGTGGGTCAGCAACGTTGTTACGAATGAAACTGCAAGGTTTCTAGGTTACAGGCTTTATCTTCACGCTTTCCGATGGGTCCACACTTTTGTAGATGTTGTGTGAGGGTGTGTGTGTGTGTGTGCAGGGGGGATACTAACCTGCATGCTCTCTTGAAAAGTGCTTGGGAACCCAAAACCTCCACCAAATCACCCACAATGTTAAGCAATGCGGAAACACTTTACATTCTTCAGAATGCAGCTGAATGTGAGGGAATGTGTAATGACTCTCATTTTCCAGCCCACAGTAATCCAGTGGACATGCCAAGCAGAGGACACAGTGAGGATGGAGACAGTGGCATTGCTCGCTCCGGTATGTACACATTAATAAAGTCAGAACATCCTTGACAAAAGCATTATCACTGTATCATACCAGTTATCGGCCGGTGTTAGACATATATATATATTTGTATTTATTGTTGTCGGTTGATAGTGGATATTTAATGGTGCATGCTCATTTTCTCTACTTTTATGTTGATTGTATTTTAAGATTTTTTTAAATAATATTAATATAATAAATGTTGTTATTAAAAATAACAATTATTTAAAAAAGGAATTAAAAATTCTAGTTAAATGTAATCCTTACCCAGTTTCAATGTTATAATTAGACATTATATTTAGACATTAATGTAGACATTATAATGTTGTAATGTCTACATTCGTATGTAGCATTTAAAATGATTGCTTTTAGTTTTTAGTGTTTTATTTGTTACTTATTTAGACAAAAATAGCATAGAATGTTAATATTTGCCATTTATCAGTTATCCGCCATGACATGAAAGTAATTTCTTTGGCTTAAAGTAATTTAGTGTACATTTTATTTGCTATCAGTAAAGTCGACATGAAATGGAAGTTGTGATTGTCTTTCCTTTCCATATTTTTTTTTATTTCTTTTTTATCATGTATTTTCTTTCCGTATTGTAACACATATCCGAGTGACGGCTCGGATATCAAGAAAAAATGTATGGATTTAATTTTGTCCATCGGGAATTTATTGGATAGTTGTGGTTTGCTATCGCTGTGATCTCATGTGAGTGACAGGTCGTTTCGCCCTCACGCCATCAGAGAAGAGAAGAGATGTCGCTGCTAAAGGGAGGGGAAGTTATTTTAATTATAGGTTATGAGGGTAAATGAATTAAAAATAAATAATAATGTGCACACTAAACAGATAAATCATTTACTAAGAAACACTGCAATATTCGATATCATCGTCTGTTAAAAAAAAAAGAAAACATCAGTTGACGGGTCTTATTTGTCTTACTCGCCGATTTACAGACAAACATAATAAGGTAAATGTGCCTGTGAACTCCACTTTCCCATTCTGCAGCATCTCTGAGCAGTTTATTGGCCACTCCCCTACCCTCACCTGGCTCCTCCTTCAGCAGTGGCTGTGCCAGCAGTTACCAGCGGCGATGGCTCCGTAGCCAGGCCACCAGTCTTCAACATGGCCCCATGCCTCGCTGGTAAGTGTGAATCAATTCAGATTCCACAAGTAAGATATCAGAAGTTACAGTGGGCAGATAAGTTGGATGTATGTGTGTATGTCTGTGCATCAGGAGCACTGAAGAAATGTTCAACCTGTCTGACGAGAGCTGCAGCTCCAACCCTGCGATGATCCGGAGGAAGAAGATTGCCATCAGCATCATTATAAGCCTGCCAGAGAGAGAGGAGGAAAACCACAATTTTCAGGAGTTTTTCTTCTCCCACTTTCCTCTGTTTGAGTCTCACATGAACAAACTCAAGACTGCCATCGAGAGGGTCAGTGTGATAGTGCAGGCGTCATAGTTATATCTATTTTAGGCAAATGTTCTAGTATCCATCTAAAGCAATATGTTTATTTCATAAACGGCTATTATCAGAATTTAAAATGTCTGTTTAAATTCTGTTTTTTAGAAAAAACATTACAGAAACAGCAAACAGGGCAAAAGGCCAAACAATCTTATTTTACAGACCAAAGAAAACAACCAGCAAGTCTGATACTGGTTGGTTTTGATGGGTGGGTCAGAGCAAACTAATTTTAGTATAACCTTTATCAATCTAATGGTGTTGCTTTAAAATTGAGATACATGGAGAATATATTCTAAATAGGATTGTGAATAAAAATTTAACCGCAAGGTGCCTAGTTTTATATTTTATAATTTGCTTCCCAAGATTTATTTTATCAAAAATACAGTAAAACTAATATTTTGAATTATTTTTACTATTTAAAATAACTTCTATATATTAAAATGCAATTCATCCGCTTTGGTAAAGTTGTAGGCTTTTCAGCAGGCATTACTTCAGTCTTGCAGTGTAGAAAAAAATTAGTATAAAGTTTTAAAGTTAGTATAAAGTTATAAAGGGGTCCTACTATGCTTTTTCACTTTTTCAACTTTAATTAGTGTGTAATGTTGCTGTTTGTGCATAAAAATTATCTGCAAGGTTCAAAGCTAAAAGTCCACTACAAAGGGAGAGATTTAACAGAATCCACTTTCCAAGACTTAATTGGACTAAAACAAAATTTTGGAATTGGAAATTGGACTTTTTCCAGATTTTGTGAAGATAATGTTACTTATTTAAATAATTTCCGCCCATAGAATATGCAAAAAAGGTGCTGGCCTGGTTGAGCTGCTGCTATGTCAAATAGACGCTGTTTTTTTACGCACGTATTAACAAACTCATTTGTTTGACTTCTTAAGGCTGACAAACTTAGATTTCCTGAACATTATAACCCCAACGTTTTTCTGTGTGCTGCACATTTTACGGAAAACAGCTTCCAGAAACTTAAAGAGCACAAGGCAGGCTATATGCACAAAAGCTCTCCTTAAATGAAGCAGTTCCCGTTTTGTCAGGACAATCTGTTGTTAATGGATCACAATTTGTAACTATGTCTTATAATTCGCAGTTGTGTCATATTATTCTATTAACAGTTCCAATTATTAAGTTTTATGTTGCAACAATGTAAAAAAAATGCAAAGCTTTGCCTCCACTAGCCTGCTAGCTTACATTACTGTATTGATGTAGTGTTTACTGTAGCGTTTGTAAGCTCCCTTAGGAAAATTAACCATGGTTTTGTGATCGATTACCGATAAATTTCATGATTAAATTGGTGTATAACATCGTATCTAAAATGTATAAGAAAATGACAAAAAGTATACCACTCTGAAACGTCCCATGAAATCCGTTCTGGGCGATCATCTTGTTTGTTAACATTCTCTGAATCAGGCTTGAATTGGTTTGAAATTGATGTCATCCTTAATATTTACATCTGAGTAGAGCTCACGGTTATGGTAAGGGCCGTGACATTTCCCGAACACGCGCTAAACGCTGCCAATCACAAAACACTGGGCAAGCTAATCAATCACAGCATATTTCGGAAGGAGGGGCTTCATCGAAATCGGAGTGTTCGAACCAGACTGGGGACAGAGGTGCTGTAATAATGTAAAATATGTGTAAAATAATGTTTCAAGCATGAAAGCATATTCTAGTACACCCCAAAAACAAAATCAAGAATTCATAAAAGGGCATAATAGGACCCCTTTAGCAAGATAAATGTTTTTTACTGCCACTTTAAATAATGATAATGTAAAGCATCCTTGCTGATAAAAGTATTAATTTCTTAAAAAAAATATTGTATATACTTTATATAGTATTTCTATTTGCATAACATTTAAACTTTACTTCAAAGTTCAAACTGTGTGTGATTGTTTTTCAGGCAATGATTCTGTGCAGAAGGATAGCTGAGTCCAGTCAGCGAGTGCAGGTCTATCTGTGTCGAGTGATGGAAGCACTGGGAGAATTCAGGTGAAAGTGAGAGGGATGTGGTGCATCACATTTCTTACAGTATATTTTTGGCATTATATTCTTTATGTACAGTTCATGTACAATGTACTATTTCTGCAGTGAACAAAATGACACATTAATTCAGCAAGGCAGTGATCATAGCACTGGAATTAAATATTTACAGTAATGTTTTAATGTATTTTCAGCCTTCTTGTTCTGCCTCTAAAATTACAGAACAAATATGAATTTTCATGCCCCCCTAGGCCCCTACTGTATTAAACATCCTTTGTTTCATGACCAACTTGGTGCAGAGGATATTGTTACAGAAGCCCTCAAGTTTGAGATCAAGTCAATTTGAACATTGATCTGCATTAGTCTCATCTGGTTCTCTATTGGTTTATAGGATGACAGTGTGGAACCTGTACATGGCTCCACGCATCAGCGAGCCAGTCTGGCTTTCCATGATATCCCAAAGTACCGAGCGAAACCTACTGTGTCATCGCTTTCTGAAGGAGATGAGTTTTCTGATGGAACACGGAGCCAAGAGCCAGTCAGTGGTCTTTAACCTTTCTACTAAACATATTACTTAAAATCTTTAACCCTGTTCTTTTACTAGTACTGTGTAATCAAAGGGATATTTGGAAAATCAATTATTTGTTTCCATCACCATCACTGATCCTATTCGTGTCAGGAAACACAATTGGCAAGGTGTGTCACTGTGGCAGTCAGTCATGAGTGATTTCCTCTTGATTGCCTTATTGTATTGAGTTCTGGTGGGAACTTTGTGAACTATTCCTTTCATTTTTGTCTAGGTTTCTCTCAGCTCTCCTTACTGCTGTTCTTACGCGTCACTTAGGCTGGGTTCCCACAGTGATGCCCAGCAGCTTGCCGCCAATCACACCTGCCTGCCAGAAACCTGCCTCACAGACAGTGGATCTGTTGGCAAAATCTCACCCATACAACCCACTGTGGGCTCAATTAGGTAAAACAAAAAATGCACACAAGACTAAATATTTAAATGTATACTATCAGGGCCGGCCCGTGGCATAGGCGGATTAGGCAAATGCTAGGAGCGCCACTCAATAGGGGCGCCAAAATGAGTGAACGAGTGAATTTTTTTTTTTAATTTTTTTTCCTAATACTATTTTAAAAACATTAATTCAAAATACTACAAAATAAAGCAAAAAAACTCCACAAAAACTTAACTAAGTCCCCCGACTCCGGTCCGGCGCATCAATCTTCCCCCGTCCGGCGAGTGCTTGAAGTGCGTCAGAAACAGAGCGCGCGATCAGTTTACTGTTGGTAATTTGTTGTGTAGCGTCGCCCCTCGCTGCATCCAATGTAGACAGCATTGCTTTCGTTTGAGGGCACTTAACACACTCAAGCACCCTGTAGAAACGGGCCTGGTAGCTCGTGCCAGGTCTAGACATGGTGAAAGTTACCTGATTGTGACGGATGGCCAAATTTACATGACATATTTTAGATTAGCATTATAGTCTGCAATAGATACAGTGCCTAACGGAAGAGAAGAGGATAAAAGGGAATAAAGACAGAGGTAACATGCTAATGTAATGAATGAACAGTTTATCTAATTGCATAGTAGTAAGATATATAATTTAATGGCAGTCATTTTTACCTTAAACTTTAAGCTAACAATTGTTCTGAGTTCTCCAGAGCCCCCAGACAGTGTGATTTGTAACAATCACGTTTTTTTAGACGCATTCACTATCACTTTTATTAATTAATGTTTTACTCTACAGTTGTGCAGTTTTGAGGGGGATATATGGCATTTTTTAAATTTATTTGCCAAAATTATTAATGATATTTATATAGGCTACAGGTTTATTAAAAGTAGCAACGTTTTATGTGAAATTAACATTAAAGAAGACATTTCGGAGTTTCATTCATGGTGAAAACATGAAACGTGCCATAGTTTAGTGGAAGATTGCTGCCATCAACTGCAAAACAAACACTTTTGCTAGCGCTCAATGAATAGTTTGTGCATGAATGACATTTGGATGATGACATCACTGTTTTATCCAGAGCGGCTATATATACTGAACAAAATTATAAACGCAACAAAACTGTAAAGCTGTAAATCTGCCTTGAAATAATCTATATTGTAAAAAGCGCTATAAAAATAAATGGGTCTTGACTTGAATGCTAGGTGTAATGCTCTTGCTAGCTGTAATGTGTGTGTATATATATATATATATATATATATATATATATATATATAGGATAAATAATCATGAACACAATGACAGGGTGAAATGGGCTGTGATGCATGGGGCACCAGGTAAAATCTTGCCTAGGGGAGCAAATTGGCCAGGGCCGGCCCTGTATAATATAAATGTATAAGTATATACTCCTACAAACATTCATACAATATTCAAGCAGAAATGTTGAGTCTACTGCACTCTGGACATCACACAAGTAGTTTTGAAAATCTTCAAAAACTCATGCCATAAGCAAATAGTTATTTATCTCAGTAACCATATATATCACAACATAGTTATTTTAACTAGAGTTTCAGCAAAATAAAAATGTTTTATGAATGAAAGAGGACCTATTATGTTTTTTTTATCTTTAGTGTGTAATGTTGCTGTTTGAGTATGAAAACGTTACAAAGCACAAAGTCAATCCAAAAAGAGTTATTCTCTACATCAGTAAATACTTTCTGATCTCTCTGAAACCACTCGATTGTAGTCTTGAGTTTCTTCTTTTGAAGATTGCTCATTTAAATAATTCCTGCATACGCAAAATAAAGGGGTGATGCCTGGTTGAGTTGCATAGTGTTTTGAAACTCGCGGGTAAGGAGCATGAAATTTCCGAAACGCACTCAAAGCAGTTGACCAATCAAGAGAACATATAGCTTTTTTAAAAAGGTCTTCATAGAGACTGAAACTAAAAGAGTGTTACTGACAGACTGGGAAGAGAGGTGCAGCATTCACGTTAAAGTGAATATTTAGTAGTAATAGTAATCAAATAATAAAAATGAATATTTAACACATTTAAGTATTTAAGTTACATTTAAGTTAAAAGTAACACATTTAACCGAGTGTTACTGACAGACTGGGAAGAGAGGTGCAGCAACAACATAAAATATGTAAAAAAAGTAATGTGTTTTTTAACATTCAAGCATGAAAAACTATTCTAGTAGACTAAAAAACTAAATCAAGACTTTGTAAAAAACAAAAAAAAGCATAAAATGGCCTCTTTATATAACGATGATGGATGTGAATGAAAATATAATATTGTTCACATTAACATTATGAAGCATAAGTGTGGCAGCAGTGCAAAAACAGCTTCATATTATTTAGCACTTGAGTTAAAAATACTCAAACAATAAAAATAATATGTGACCCTGGATGACAAAACCAGTCTTATGGGTCATTTTTTTGAAATTAAGATTTATACATCACATGAAAGCTGAATAAATAAGCTTTCCATTGATGTATGGTTTGTTAGGATAGGACAATATTTGGCTGAGATACAACTATTTGAAAATCTGGAATCTGAGGGTGCAGAAAAATCGAAACATTGAGAAAATTGCCTTTAAAGTTGTCCATTTATGTTTGTGATTGTGCTGCATTCACTCACAAAAATAATTGTTTTATACATTTACGGTAGGAAATTTACAAAATACCTTCATGGAACATGATCTTTACTTAATATCCTGATCATTTTTGGCATAAAAGAAAAATTGATAATTTTGACCCATACAATGTATTGTTGGCTATTCCCACAAATATACCCGTGCTACTTAAGGCTGGTTTTGTGATCCAGGGTCACGTATTATAAAACATATTTATAAAATTCTGATTGGATTTCTGAGCCAAGTTTGAAGCAATTTCAATTTAGATCTGTCTCTGCGCATCAGTTGATTTCTGTATAATTTGATATAATTCTATATAAACAAAATATACATATTTTTTTTATTCTTATACATCATTAAAACAATTATTATGTACAGAGTCATATACTTAAATGTTAAATATTAATTTTTACTATTTAAATACTATTACTGCTAAATATTCACTTTACCGTGGGAGAAACATGAATCATTTAGCTGGGCTATAATTTCTTTATTTGTTGAGGTTCGTTTATATAATATTGTATTTTTTTCTTTTAGTATATATTTGTTTTTTCCCCCACAAAAATTAGTTTGAGATCAAGCAATAATTCAATTCAATAATTCGCTGATCCTCTGTTGAAGACTGGTCTTGCATTCTCATTTTCATGGTGATTTTTTACTTCAAAGAACTCGACTTATTTGAGCTGTCATATACAAAAGAACTTTGTATAAAAAAAGTAACTTTGCTAGTCCAGCATTTGTTTTCATTTGCAACTATAAACCAGTTCTCTTACGAGAGGTTCTCTCGTATTCCGTAAGCTAGCTTACGCTATGGGTAAAGTCATCTTTTCTCTAGATATTGAAGCCAAAAATTATCCTTAATTTTGCATTTATTGTCAACGCAGTGCAGCAGCCAGCAGACCTAGAGCAGGCAGTCTTGCGTGCTCATTGGCTGCCGTGCGGCAACTGCTGCAGCCTACCACTGAGCCTCGCGCGTGACGTCGCGCCCTATACGCGTCACAGCCCGCCAAAATGGGGGTGGCTTAGTGTATAAAAGCCAGGCTCAGAGGGTGCGTCACTGATTTCATCATCTTCAGCGAAGCTCTCCACATCGCTGGATCTTGAGAGAAAGCCGTCCGCCGTCAAAACTAGCGACCAGCACGCAGAGGAAAGCGCCTGAGGAAGCCGGCCTGCTTCGCCACCTTCAGCCTTCCGTGCCTGCTACGCCATCCGGCGTTGAGTATCCTTTTTGTGCTTGCATTCTGTGAGTGTAGCAGCGGCGAACACTCACAGAATGCAAGCACAAACTAAAACTCTCTCACTAAAAGAGCGCGAGCGTTTGTATCAAAATGCCTCGCCTTTCCTGCGGCTCGTGCAGAGCCCCGCTCAGCGCAGGACCCTGGAATCGGGCGTCTGCGTGCACTGTGAAGTGCTTCCGTTGTCGACCCTGTGGGCTCGACTCAAAGCCTTCACCCCGGACGCTGTCACTCCACCCTCTGGACCGCGCAAAAAGAAGCGCCGTGCGCAGATGATGCCGGAGCCTGTGGCCACAGTGAAGCGCTCGCCGGATCGTATCCCGCCAGCCCCGCTCACAGTCACAGAGAGGCATCTCTGGCTGACGCTTGCGGATATGAGGGAGTCGGAGCGCTCCGCGTTTCTCGTCGCGCCGCTCTCCCCCACTGGTCTCTTCGGCCCAGCGGTGAACGGGATTGTCGACCGTTTCTCCGAAGTACAGAAGACCACGCAGGCCATGAATCTCTTCCTGCCGCGACGCTCTAGCTCCTGTGCAAGCCGCCCACGTGAGCCGTCTGCACGACATGCTAGCCAGCGCCCAGCTCAGCCACAGCCTCCGCAGTGTCGACAGGGCAGCCGCCCTAGATCACGATCGTCTGGACGCAGGTCGCCTCCCCCCCCAGGGACCCCGGTCCAGGATTGCGCTGAAACCCGAGCAGGGAAAGTCCTCCAAGCAACACCAGAGAGGAAAAGACGGGTGGGTCTTGCTGCGGCCGGACCAGCGTCAAAATATCTCGTCCTGTCAGTCCCCTCAGAGAAGGCTACTGCAGACTCACATTTAGCAGCCAACGAGTTGGCAACACAGCCCGCTCGCCTGCACACAAACGCCGTTTTTATGGCGACCCAGAGAAATCTCAAAAAGAGTATAAATTCTGGTTATCCGGCTCACGCCGAGGGTGTTTTAGGTGTAGAAAAAGTGCCCACAAGTCAGTGCTTACCCCTACACATAAACACAATGCCCCACGTGTCTCTCACAGAGCCCACTCTCATAAAGCTGGCAAATGCCGCTCGAGTGCTAGATGTAGAGAATGTGCCCAAAAACCTGTGCTCACACCTACTCACTGTCCACTCTGTTACACGGCAACAGCCTCACAGCGGCCAAGTTATGAATGTAAGTCACGTGCCCGCTCACGAGCGCTCACGCTTACTGACAAACACTTCGCCCCAGGCTCCGCTCGCACCAAATATCGTCACAAAATATTCCCCATTCCCAGTAATTGGGCCATCTCAAGTGATACAGACAGTTACAGCTGTCAGCGAGCCGCCGTTCCTGAGATCAGAGGGCGCGTGCGCCTCGCACACACCTCCGGTTCAGTTTCCCGAGCCCGCGAAGTGCGGCGATCGGAACCCGGAGTCCATTCTGCCCCTAGCTATACATGAAGAAGCATGGAAGGCTATTCCAGGTGTGTCAGAATGGGTGCTGAGCACAATAAGACAGGGCTATTCGCTTCCGTTCGCTCGCCATCCCCCTCGCTTTTGAGCACGGACCGAGACGAAAGTAAAAGCGGATGTAGCTCATCTACTCCTCGCAGAAATAGCCAAACTGCTGTGCAAAGGGGCCATAGAACCAGTGCCTCCTTCTCTGAACGAGTCAGGTTTTTACAGCCGTTATTTTCTCGTACCCAAGAAGGACGGAGCTCTAAGACCTATCTTAGATCTGAGATATTTGAACAAAGCTCTCATGAGACGGCCGTTCAAAATGCTCACGACCAGACAAATCCTCGCACAAATTTGCCCGAGGGACTGGTTTATCTCTCGATCTGAAAGATGCATACTTTCAGATCCCGATAGTCCCCCGTCACAGGCCATTCTTGAGATTCGCCTTCGACGGTCGGGCATATCAATACACCGTCCTCCTGTTCGGCCTGTCCTTGGCACCCCGTACATTTACGAAGTGCATGGATGCGGCTCTCGCCCCCCTGAGAGTGAAAGGGCTGCGAATTCTGAACTATTTGGACGATTGGCTGATTTTAGCACAGTCAGAGATAGAACTTTTATCTCACAGAACAGTGCTTCTCAGCCATCTGGAAAGCTTGGGCCTCACGGTCAACTGGACCAAGACCTCATTTATGTCCAGTCAGTCAGTTTCCTTTCTAGGAATAGATCTGGACTCTCTGGCTATGACGGCCCGCCTATCGACACAGCGCCCGCGCCGTGTTCGACACCTGGCCGCGTCTTTCCAGGAAGGCAGCATCACACCTCTGAAGACATTCCAGAGGATGCTAGGCTGTATGGCATCAGGTGCGGCTGTGCTTCAGCTGGGCTTGCTGCGCATGCGCCCGCTACAACGCTGGCTGAACGCCCAAGTGCCTCACCAGGCTTGGGTTTCAGGCTACAGACGAATCAGAGTGACTCAGAGCTGCGTTTTGGCTCTGCAGCCCTGATTAGCGGCCGACTGGTACCAGCGGGGAGTGACAATGGGGACTGTCTCACACCGAAAGGTCATCTCGATGGACGCCTCCAACTCAGGTTGGGGCGCCGTCTTCGAGGGCAGACCGGTCTTTGGCCTGTGGTCAGACCACTGTGGAGAGACGCTTCCATATAAACTGTCTGGAAATGATAGCGGTCGAGAACGCGCTCAAACGCTTCCTCCCGTTCATTCCGGACCACCATGTGTTAGTCCGCTCGGACAACATGTCTGTGGTGTCCTACATAAACCGTCAGGGCGGTTTTCAGATCCAGAAGCCTCAGCCATCTGACAGAACGCCTTCTTGTATGGTCTCAGTTCCTTCTGCGCTCGCTGAGAGTTGCGCATGTGCCAGGCCACTTGAACGACGGTCCAGACAAACTTTCCAGGAACCACGTTCCCCCAGGGGAATGGTCCCTGCACCCCCAGACAGTCCAGTTACTGTGGCGCCTTTTCGGCAAAGCGAAAGTCAACCTGTTTGCGTCAAAAGACAATGCTCACTGACCGATGTTCTTTTCAAAGAATGAGGATGCGCTGGCCCAAACCTTTATGCTTTCCCTCCGGTCTCTCTGTTACCACAGGTAATCAAGAGGATCAGGGAAACGCGCCACTTGGTTCTCCTTATAGCCCCGCGCTGGGAGAACCAAACCTGGTTCCCGGAGCTGATGCGGCTGTCTCACACAGCCCCTTGGCTGATTCCGGTGAGGAGAGATCTCCTCTCTCAAGCCCGCGGCTCAATCTGGCATCCTCATCCAGAGCGCTGGTCTCTGCACGTATGGCCAATCAACGGATACCCGTTGTCTTGCCAGAAGGAGTGATGAACACGATTACGCAATCCAGGGCTCCCTCTACGAGGCGGCTTTATTCGTCTAAATGGTCGGTGTTCTCCAAATGGTGCGCTGATAGAGATCTAGACCCACGAACATGTGGGGTCCCGGGATTGCTTGGCTTCCTTCCAGAGCTGTTGGATAAGGGCAGGTCCCCATCCACGCTTAAAGTTTATGTGGCGGCCGTTGCAGCGTTCGCTGAGTCGACGCACGGCCAGTCAGTATGAAGAAACGAGCTTGTCATCCGCTTCCTTAGATCCCACATGGGAACCAAGGGGGGTCGTGGGGGATTCATCAGTCTAGCTCCTCTTTCATTGGTCCTAGAGGCCCTGAAAGCTTTCCCCTCAAAACCGTTAGACTCCGTGGACCTAAAGTACCTCTCGCTCAAAACCGTTTTTCTGACAGCTCTGTCATCAGTTAAACGTGTGGGGGATTTACACCCGCTATCTGTTAGCGCTGCGTGTCTTCAGTTCGGGCCAAATGACTCTAAAGTCATCCTTAAGCCAAGACATGGTTATGTCCCTAAAGTGTTGGGCACCCCCTTCAGAGCACAGGTCATTTCTCTTTCGGCTCTACCAGCATCCGATAGTGAGAGTGATGTTAATCCCCTCTGCCCCGTCAGGGCGCTGAGGGCTTACATTACGCGCTCCGCCTCTTTCAGGCGTTCGGAACAGCTCTTTGTCTCGTTTGGTGAGCGCACCAAGGATCTCGCCGCCTCGAAACAGAGCCTGTCCAGATGGATAGTGGAAGCTATCACATCTGCTTATGAGTGTAAAGGTCTGCAATGCCCCTTTGGCATCAGGGCGCATTCCACCAGAGGCGTGGCCTCGTCTTGGGCTTGGGCCAGCAGAATTTCCATTCAAGACATCTGTGAGGCGGCAGGCTGGGCCTCTCCGTCCTCATTTGTTAGATTTTATAACGTGGAAGTTCCCACCTTGGAGGCTAGACTTCTGTCAGTGTGAGCGGTGTGTTTGTCCTGCCCAAATTATCATGCGCAGACTACTCTCACGCGGCGTTAGCTCTCCTGGTAGCTCTCTCATTAGCTGCACTATATGGTGAATTGATATATGTACCGGCGACGCCGCTCTGTATACCCTGTATGTGCTTATAACATGTGCTGGCCCGCATTGCTGGCCACCTGTTTCCGACTTATCTATGTTCCCCGGGAATCCCTGGGACTCATGAAGTGGAGGCTGGGCACGCACGGCGTTGACAATGGGTTCCCGTAGTGTAAGCTAGTTTACGCAATACGAGAGAACCTCTCGTAAGAGAACGTACTCGGTTACATACGTAACCTCGGTTCTCTCTAGAAGAGGGAACGAGTATTGCGTAACCTGACCGTGCAGGCGCCACGAGCGATTTTCGCTTCAGCTGATGAAACCAGTGACGCAGCCTCTGAGTCTGGCTTTTATAGGCTAAGCCACCCCCATTTTGGCGGGTTGTGACGCGTAGAGGGCGCGACGTCACGCGCGAGGCTCAGTGGTAGGCTGGACGCAAGACTGCCTGCTCTAGGTCTGCTGGCTGCTGCACTGCGTTGACAATAAATGCAAAATTAAGGATAATTTTTGGCTTCAGTATCTCGAGAAAAGATGACTTTACCCGTAGCGTAAGCTAGCTTACGCAATACTCGTTCCCTCTTCTAGAGAGAACCGAGGTTACGTATGTAACCGAGTACGTTTTGTTACTGTATTATATTGTTTGTTGTTTAGGTGATCTGTATGGTGCATTGGGCTCTCCAGTGAGAGTGTGTCGAACGGTGGTCGTGGGACGCAGAAGGGAGCTGGTACAGCGAGTCTTGTATGTTCTGTCCTACTTCATTCGCTGCTCAGACCTGCAGGAGCATGTACAACCTCAAGGACAGATGAACGATCTGACCAATCCCTGCACCTCTCACACCACTGATCCCACCTCTGGAAGTGAAGGGATCGATGAAAAAACAGACCCCTTAAAGCCCTCTCTTAGTGTTATTGGAACCAGTGAAAAAGCACTGAACTCTGGCTTGAGCGATGCCATTCCAGACACCTTTGTAGAACAAAATGATGAAGCGCTTTTGACTGATACAAAATCAACTAATCCATCCCCCAGTATGGAATCGACCACTGTCAGGCCTGATTGTACAGAAATGGGACAGGAATGTTTTGGAGAAGACAGTGACTCTGTTGGGGGTGGATTAGAGCACATTTTGGCCAATCAGAGTCCTCTTCTGCATAGGGTGCAGTTTCACATTGGCAGCCCCAGGGAGGCAGATAATGACGGACAAGCCGGCGTTCTTACTGGGGCGGGGTGTGGGCGGGGATTGGACAGGAAGTTGCATCAAAGGATTTTGAGTGACATACAAAGGAACGAGAGCTCAGATAGTGCTCTAGGTGACAGTGATGATGAGGAAACATCACCGCAAGAACTGTACGTGGCTACAGAACAAAAGGAGTGTGAGTTACCACTGCCAAAGTAAGTGCAAACTAATCTCACTCTCTTAATTTAAAGGGGTCTTGTCATGATGCGGTGTATGTGTGAGTGAGTGAATGGGTGAATGTGAGGCAATATGTAAAGCGCTTTGGTGGCCATTGAATCTGTGAAAGCGCTATATAAATGCAGTCCATTTACCATTTACCATAAAATTGTATTTGACCTTTTGACATTTGTTGTACTACGAAAACACACCGTAGTAGGTTTTTTGCAAACTTCTGCAATTTTTTTGATGTCAGACGGATAAATGCATTTGAACACATGACGGTTCTCGTCTACATATCAGTGTTGCCTATTCAGTGTTCAGAAACATGGCCCACCCATGATGAGGAAGTAGGATAAAAAAACTATTATTAACTCCAGAAAAACTAGTGATAATGTAGCACCTGCAGCTCTGCATAAACATCTGAAGAATACCAACAAGAATATCAGCATTTTAAAGGGATAGTTCACCCAAAAGTGAAAAATGACCTCTTGATTTACTCACCCTCAAGCCATCCTAGGTGTAAATGACTTTCTTATTTCAGATGAATACAATCGGAATTATATTAAAAATTTCCTGGCTCTTCCAGGCTTTATAATGGCAGTGAATGGTGGATGAAATTTTGAAGCCCAAAAAATTGCATCCATCCGTCATAAACGTTCTCCACATGGCTCCAGGGGGTTAACAAAGGCCTTCTGAAGCTAAGTGATGCGTTTGTGTAAGAAAAATATCCATATTTAACACTTTGAAAACTAAAATATCTAGCTTCTGGCAGACGCCATTCGCAAGTCGATTTAAGCCAATAGAGCAATTCATGACGCGATGTTGGAGTAGCATAAGTTTCGACGCTTCTCGCAATTCAAAAAAATAGAGCTGGACAACAAACTCAAGCTCCTCTTCTCTTATACAAAATCCTCCAACATTTCTCTTTAAAAATTCACATTTTAGACTTCTAAATAATGACCGGTGTTTTGTTCTGCTCTATCCTCTGCACTTCAGCGTTCATCAATACATCATGCCTCAGGTCAGGGGTTACTCTTTCGCCGTAAAATGATGTGTACGGCCATTTGTCGGAAGCTAGATGTTTTAGTTTATAATGTTAAATATGGATATTTTTCTTACAAAAACGCATCACTTAGTTTCAGAAGGTCTTTATTAATCCCCAGAGCCATGTGGATATCTTTTATGATGGATGGATGCCCTTTTTTGGGCTTCAAAATCTCATCCTCCATTCACTGTTATCATAAAGGACAGCCAGGACATTTTTATATGTATAATATATCTCTGATTGTATTCATCTGAAAGAAGAAAGTCATATACACCTAGGATGGCTTGAGGGTGAGTAAATCATGAGGTAATTGTAGTGGTGTAGGTAATTTTGGGTGAACTATCCCATTAAGTTTATTATTAACAAAGTCATTAGTTCAATATTATCTTAATAGTGTCTGTGACACCTTTCTGATCATTTTTTTTACTGGACCTGGCATGAACCCCACAGCTTGCAAGTGCAGCACAGTGCTGTATCATTTTACATGCATAGATGGGAGTCTTAAAGGCAGCTAAAAAAAGAAGAAAGAAGGAAAATAGTGTTAAAAACCTAAAGTGTATTTTTACAGTTTTTTTACAGAAACAACATTTTTAGTGGAAATTAAATGAATGATGAGCTCTTTAAAAGTAGGGACATTGCAAATCAAAAATATTATCACAAAATTCTTGTTCTAACATGTTGGCTTTACACCTCCTGAAACCAGATGACTTTTGATTTTTTTTTTTTTTTTTTTTACATTACAAAAAAATGTTTGTATTGAAATGTAGAAAAGGGAATGTTTTATTTTTTAAGTAAAATTTAATCTAATATAGTTGTATTTAATGTAACATTTATTTTTGGCCCACAGCTATCAATCAAGTTAGATTTTTAGCTCTTCGTAGTGAATGTTTTAGCACATCTGCAAGGATGGCTGCAATAACCATTTGTGTTTGTTTCTGTATAGTTATCAGGTAGAGAGTCGAGCCAGTATTAATAATTTTGGACATTCTTTGCTGGGTGGTTACTGTCCTCAGTACATGCCTGACTTTGCCTTGCATGGCATCAGTTCTGATCTCAGGCTCAAACAGTGCCTTATGGCTGACCTGGAACATACTGTTCTTGTAAGTACAGTTACATTTACAGTTATTACTGCATACAGTAAATGATTCATGTATGTTCACAATCATTCATTTGACAATTTTTGCTCCAGTGTTTTATGTCTGTACGTTTTAATGTTTAGCATGTGTCAGTTAATTTGGTTTCTTGTTTAAGGTTTGAATTTTAGCTTGACCAGGGTAATGCCATTTTTATTTTTTGACAGAAGTGAAAAGGAGGAAAATGACCGATTGTTCAGCTGACTAAAATTCTTTCGAATTTTTTTTTAAAAACTCCATAAAACAGTTTTAAAAGTTGCTTGTAAATGCCTGTTCACGCCAAGAACGGTAACTGTACAGATAACTATAATGATATCTATATTAGCGTCCACACCAGTGGGCAATAACGTTCTTTTTATTATAAGCACGCGTTGCAGTTTTCGTTCGACAAATAACGCAAAAGCTCTTTAAAGCAGGATGGATTCTGATTGGCTGTCAATTTGGCTGTTTTTATCGTTCATCAGCTGGAAAAAAACATTCCGAATGTGATTCCAACGATATCGTTTCTCTCTGCTTTTATCATTATAAAAGAATAACTGAGTCCACACCACAACAATATTTAGAACAACTTTTAGAACTATATATAAATAATTAATGTTATAGTTATCGTCCTTGGTGTGAACTGTTTTTTAGGCTATCCCTCCCAGCCTCATTTTCATCCACGTTGAATTTAATATGGTGTCTAACCTGACTAAGGTCTATACCGTACATTAGGAAAAAGTGTGTACCTTTTGTGTATGTGCAGCATCCAGCGCTGGATGAACCCGTGGCCGAGGCTTTGTGCATTGTGGCAGATACAGACCGACTGAGTGTGCAGGTTGTGACGAGTCAAAGGCGCGTGTGTGAGGGCGGGCGGATGGGCAGGGACGTGATGGTGTCTAACCTCATACACACTCTCATCACATCAGTTCTGCAGCTATATGCACTCAACATCGCAACCGATTTTGTAAGTCTCCTCAACACACACACATACACACATATTTACAGTTTATTACCTACAGTGTTCAGTATGTTTATCTGCACTACTGTTCAAATGTCTCAGTGCGTGATGCATCTGGAGGACCGGTTACAGGAGGTGTATTTTAAGAGTCGATCCTTAGCAGAATATCTGAGAGGACAAACAAGGGTCCATGTAAAAGAACTGGGGCTGGCACTGGGGTAAGAGCACACTTACCTACTACTTATTAGGTTTTTTCATGCCATGTTGTAATTACCATAATTACGACATTTCGTAAACGCGTGTAAAACGCGTTTACGTCCTTGTATAGCTCGGAATTACAGCTTGGAAGATAGTAATTTTCGGAGAGCTCCTACATGTTCCATGTGAACGCTGTACCACCTGACTGCTGCAGATTCATTTAGGCGTTGATAGTGTTGCCATACAAACGCATTATTTCCAGTCCGAGGACGTGAACAGCTCCGAATAGAACATCACGTGTTGTCATCTGGAGACTACGGCAATTACGACATGGCGTGAACACAGCAATTGTCACTAATCCTTCACTTAAGTCATGCATTATGATATTCTAAATGCAGACAGTGTGAGAATAAAACTGCATAATGTCAAATGTATGAATTTATTATTATTATTCCCCCAGAATTGACTCCAGTGACATTCCATTGCTTGCAGCAGTGGCCAGCACACACTCGCCGTACGTGGCTCAGATCCTCCTTTAAATAGACCAAGCAAGATTTATTTCACATAAAGGACCAATCAGAATGTGCTCCTGTTCTGCAAGGACCAGTAAGGTTCTGATCATTATAAGATGAGATGACCACACCAATCAAGATGCACTGTGTTCGACAACCATTCGGAGCCTACACCTAGCCTTAAAACACCAATCAGAATGCCTTGTTTGTCCAGCTGACAGTCTGTGTATGTATGTACGTACGAGTGTGAATCCAACTAACTATCTATAGACTGAAACGGGCACCACACAGGGACACTTAGTAATGCTTTCCGGTTTTTTTATCTGGTGTCTTTTTAAGTCTTATATGAAAGGAAAGACTGGATACCGCAAAGATTATTTATGGAAAACATCTCTAAGAGCAAGAATATGATATACTATGATTGCTAGCGCTACAGTATATCTGATTGCACAATAGTGTATTTAGGGATAGTCCTCTCAAAAAGGAAAATTGTCATTATTTTCTCACTTTCATATCATTCCAAACCTGTATGCAAGATATTTTAAAGTACAATGGAAGTCACCGAAAACCAAAACTGTTTGGTTATCCGTCAATGTTCTTCAAAATATATTCTTTTGTGTTCAGCAGAAGACGAGAAGTCATACAGGTTTTAAACAACATGAAAGTGAGTAAATGATGATAGAATTTAATTTATTTTGGTAGAATATCCCTCTAAGGATGAAAGCATAACTATAAAATATATAGTCACATTAGTTTACATCAGAAGCCACATTTGGTAGCATTTCTAAGACACGGCTATTCTTGAAAGAAATAGTTCACCTAAAAAAAAAGAATCTGTCAATTTACTTACCCTCATGTCATTCCAAATTTGCAGGACAGACTTTTTTTTATTTTTGAAGAATAATTCTTTTCCATATAATAAAAGTGAAATAAGATGGGGACTTACAAAATCTTAAAAATACAATAAAAATATAATTAAAATGTGGTCCATACAATTATATTATATTCTATGCTCTCATTTTCTGAACTTTTTTACTTTTTAGAGCTTGACAGTCCTAAAAGACTGTCAACACATGTAAAAGAATAGCCAGGATAATCTTTGTTTTTTTTTTTTTTTACAGAAAAAAGTCAGTCAGCCATATAGGTTTGGAACAACATGAGGATGAATATAAAATTGCAGGATTTTCAGTTTTGGGTGAGCTGTCCTTTTAAACCCTTAAATTCCAACCAAGCACACAACTCTGAAAAAGTACATAAAAAGGACATTTTAAATTAATCTGAAATTTCATTCAAGAAAAGCATTAGTTTGTTCCTGATTAATTATTGACAATGTAAGTCATAGCAGCGTTTAGTTCCTTGTGTTGGAATTTGATCAAATCAATCAGTTTTCATAGTTTTCTACTATTATGTTTCGTTTAATCTGCAATTGAAGTATTTTTCATAGTCCATATCTCCAGAAAACTGTGTGTGTGCCTCAATCTTTGAAAGATGAGAGAATGTTTACATAATGGAAAAAGTGGGTGTGATATTAAACTGTGTTTATGTTAATTACTGGACAGTCCACCAATTGTGGATTACAGTATTAATCTGGTGCTACTATTGTGTCAAAGGCTTACTAAAGCACGTTTACGCTCTGTCCTTGAGAATGCTTTATATTTCTTTCAGTGGTGTTTTGCACTTAAAGACATAAATGTCATAGCAATAGAACCTCAATAGTAGTTTGTGACACAAGAAATTGAAAAAATACTTCTTTTTTTATCGTTGTTCATTGTTCCATTTTAAAGAGCTAGAGAAAGATGATTATTTTTTATATTTTCACAAAATACTCTACCTCAAATAAAAGATCTGAAAGTGTCCTGATCTGAATTAATGAGTTTGATCAGTCAGTATCATCAAGAATGCAGTGTGTTTATATCTTCAGTGAGTATACACTTAAAAGCTGCATTTTGGATTAAAACATTACATGTGCAAACGTCTTTAGTGAATTTCTGTACTGAAAAAGTAAATGTAAATTTGTCTTGCTTTGTTTACAATAGTTTTGTTGAGGTTGGAACTTTGAACACTAAGGTTTTACTACACTTTCAGTGGTCTCTTGTTTTACTTTTGGTCTGTTCCCTGCATGGTGTTTATACTCCAGGTTGAATGTGGTTGAGTATTTTGTCTGTGACAATATGATGTTGATAAGAACTGAATTAGTGAATAAACAAATTGCCAGAAATTGAACAACTCTGCATTTTGTAGTTATGTATCTTCTTTTGCATGGTCCAGTTTAAAATTGTGTATGATAGCAGCCTATGAATTTATATAGAAATATTTAAGTTTTCTTGATATTTTTGATCAGTGTTTTGTTCTCGTTAACTTCACTTGTGCACTAATCATATTACTAATCATACCATCACATTAACCAAACAGACAATTTGGTTAATTTTTAAAACATTTATGTATCTGTATCTATATATATTTGCATATACAGTCATGTGAAAATGAAAGGACACCCTTATGGTTTTGCGTATCAGAACATAAAAATCATCTGGTCTTTAGCAGGTCTTAAAAGGTAAATACAACCTTGGATGAACAACAACAACAAATGACATATTACACCCGTGTCATTGTTTATTAAACAACAATAAAGCCAAAATAGAAGAGCCATGAGTAACAAACTAAGAACACTCTATGACTCAATTGTTTGTAAAGCTACTTTTAACATCAATAAGCTGAAGGATTCGTTTTCTGTATGACTACACTACAGTATCTCTCGCATTGTTGGAGGAATTTTGGCCCACTCTTCTTTACAAAGTTGCTTCAGTTCATTGAGGTTTGCAGCCGGCCTTTATTTATGCGCAGCTCTCGTAAGGTCCCACCACAGAATTTCAGTCAGGTTGAAGTCTCTGGTCTTTGACTTGGTCAGTGCAACACCTTGATTCTTTACATTTTTAGCCATTCTGTTGTGGATTTGCTGGTGTGCTTGGGATCATTGTCTTGTTGCTTGACCCAATTTCAGCCGAGCTTTAGCTGTCGGACAGATGGCCTTACATTTTGACTCTAGAATACTGTCGTACTGTAATCTTACTGTAGAATAATGGACTACAAATTGTTTGCAAATGGCTGTATAACCCTTCTCAGAATGATGGCAGCAACAATTGCTCATCTAAGGACGTTGATGTATTTCCTCTTGGCATTGTGTTAACACACACCTAATGCTCCTGACCAGCAAACTGCCAAAACTTCTGCTTTTATAGAGGTGATTACACTTGATGATGATTAGTTAATCAAAGGTATTTTATTAGCAGCACTTGACTGCTACTACCCTCTTAATTCCCATGGGAGCAGTAAGGGTGTACTTAGTTTGTCACCCATGGCTTTTCCATTTTGACCTAGTTTTTGTTAAATAAATAGTGACACAATGTAATATGTCATGTGTTGTTGTTCATGAGGTCGTATTTACATAATTTAAGAACTGCCAAGGATTTTTTATGTCCTGATACATTAAACCATAGAATTTAATAGGGTGTCCTTTCTTTTTCACATGACTAGGAAATAAACACTGCATATACACCCAAGAACAGGAAAATGAGGCTACAATTCACATGGGCTCACCAAAACGGGACAATAGAAGACTGGAAAAAAGTTGCCTGGTCTGATGAGTATCGATTTCTGCTGCAACGTTCAGATTATAGGGTCAGCATTTGGCTTAAACAACATGAAAGCATGAATCCATCTTGCTTTATATAAACCGTTCATGCTGGCTGGTGATGAAAGGGTGTGAGTGGTATTTTCTTGGCATACTTTGGGCCCCTATAGCCTACCATTTGAGCATCGTTTAACACCACATCCTACCTGAGTATTGTTGCTGACCATGTCCATCCTTTTATGACCACAGAATACCCATATTCTGATGGCTACATCCAGCAGGATAACATGCCAGGTCACAAAGCTCAAATCGTCTCAAACTGGTTTCTTGAACATAAAAATGACTTCACTATAGGCTATACCAAACAGCTTCCACACCAGATGTCAATCCAAGAATAGAGGATCCTTTGGGATGTGGTGGAACAGGAGATTCACATCATGTATGTGCAGCCGACAAAGTTTAGCTTGATATTAGTTATTCTTTATGTAAACAATACATTTTTGCATGTTACAATAGCCTAAAAAGATTCATATATGAAATTTCAACATCATAAATAATGACAGTGCGAATTAGGAGTTTATGACTGAATCAGGCACTTCAATATGTAGTATATGACTGACTGATTTCTGTGGAACAAAGATATTTTTAGAAATGTGTTTTTGTGAAGGCTATCAACAGGTGGTAACCAAAACTGGTTACCAACATTCTTCAAAATATCTTCTTGAAGAAAGCAGAAAGTCATACAGGTATGAAACTGCATGAGGGTGAGTAAATGGTGACAGAATTTTTCATTTTCGGTAAACTATCACTTTCAAAATTCACACGCGCGCTACTCATACACTCTCCAGTACAGTAGGTGGCGCAATGAGATTTCGTGTTCGCATTCCCAGATATGAAGACGCGCCTGGGCAGCTGATGCGGTCTCCCCTGACCTGTCTTTATTGTATGTCTAACTCCATAGGCCAATGCCTCGCCTTACTATCATGGGCAGTTTTTGCATGTATTTTTGGATGGTAACAGAGGAAAAACCCGGACTCTCTGAAAACGCATGAGATAGACGTGAAAAGTAAGTGTGTTTCAGGACTATGTGAGGTAATTGAGCTAGCAGCTAACAGAGTAGCATCTATCCTCCAACATAACTAGCTTAATTTATTAATTGCGCCTTTTAAACAGTCAGCTGCTATCAATTTGATCGCATCTGAAGCGGTTTCCTTTTTTTCTGTTAGCACATAAAATGTGTGTTAATTGGACACCCAGTCAAGCTTTACATAAAAGTCGTTCTTTGTTTTATTTTGCAGTAATGTTAACTTGCATGCGGATATCTTGTGTTAACCAGACTTGTAAATTAAATTTTTTGCATCAGACTAGAGTTTTGACGCAAATGTTTTGCTCTTCTCTGATTTAGTTGAACGGAAACTGATTATGGTCAACAATGAACAGATAAGTTTAGCACTTAACGTTACAGAATTTACCATGGTCACCATAGCTTCCGCTGTAACTTAAAGTTATTGTTACTGCCATAACGGTGTTGGGAACTACCAGCTTTAAAACGTGGAAATTAAACAAGATAGCAGTCCAATTCTTAAAGAGTCTTACGTTGATTGTTAATGTGATTAATAAGGTGGTCCCATTATAATGTATGATGGGTTTTATGTAGATTGACATTGTTTATTTTTTTTTTTTTTATAAAGAATAACCAAAAAAGCACATGCAGCCAGGTGAGACTGTCTCACTTAATTAGTAGTTGTGACAAATTGTTAAATTAAGTGATTGCTTAATCTGCATCAGACACTTTTACATAACCAAACGTATCTGGTATCTGTTGTACACCATCATCCGCATCCCTTATACATTCCTTTTAGAACTCGTTATCATTTACTGTAGGAAACTAATCTAGACTGTTGGGGTTGTGGTTTTTCCCTTCTCCTTTTTAGGAGAATAAGGAAATCCAAATAATTTTGCAGTAAACCATTTGTTGTTTTGAGTCATTTGGTAGGCTATTTACTGTATGATGTGGTTTGATCAGATTTAGTGTGTTTGCTACCACAAGACAGGAAATGAGTTGGTGTTGTTGCATGTATAAAATATACGATTATTTGATTTATTGTCTAATGTCGTTTTTATACTATATTGATTTTAAATTTAAATCTTTATGTAATGTTTTTTTTAAGTATCTGTTTCCTTGCTTGTTAACAATTACCATTGTCATGTTATATTATCTGTAGAGATGTCTGTAGAACACCAATTATAAACCAAATCAAAAGGATTCCATGTTAATGTTTTTTTTCCCTACTCACTATTTGTTTTAGTCCACAAACCCTTAAAAGTTTGATTCTGTATGATGGATTACATCTACACAGAAAAATTGAAGTGTAGAAACAATTTTCACTCAGAAATTGCTAGTAATATTTCACAAATAATTAAAAAGAAATGGCAAGTAACACATTCAATTAAACGTGACATTTTGACACAAAAAGTCTAAAATAGCACTTGTGAAGCACTACAATTGTCCTGTTTTATTTACAACTTCAAAATGTACTGTATTGCAGTGTAGTCTGTATTGGGCTTGTTGCGATAATCGGTGTTGCCGGTGTTAAATTATGTTCAGCGGCACACTGATAACATCATTAAAAACTGAACGCATCTGCTCAATTCAGATCAACAGTAGTCAGATTTCATGTTCTCTTCGGAAAAATTTCTCTTTTGAATTTTTTCAAATCACAGCTTCATTCGAATGTTACGAAATTTGGTGACTTTTATGGCATTTGGGATGTGAACACACAAACATTGAGGGCATGATTTGAGCAGGCTAAGTGGTTGTAAAAAAAAAAAAAGTTACACTTTTGCTCTTCGGTCAAAAATGACCGACAATAGGAAATGAATGGGAAATGGACAAAAACACAAACATTCTCTACAAATCGGCCACGATGCAGAAAAAATAGTGCTCAGCAATGAAGGGGTGAAACTCTAAAATATCAATAGTGAAAAACAGACCCACCCACTCCCACACACACACACAGGCTACACAATTATAAACACAAATTAACTGGTAGGGAAGCTAGGGATATTACAATTCAGCATAAATGAGTCAGAAGACTGAAATAAGAGGTTGAAATGAGATAAGCTGTAATTAAGCTGTAATTGTTATAATAATAATATATAAATAATAATTATTATAATAATAATAATAATTAGAGAATATATACTGTATATATATATTAATAATTATTAATATAATTATATATATATATTATATAAGCTATGATAAAGCATGCCTGTTTATTTTTGTAATTGTTTTTATTGAATTTTAATGTTACCTGTAACAAAATGCTTTATCTGTATTCAGGTTTGACTGTAGTAATAATAATGCAAAAATGTGTACATTTATCATCAAAATTTATTTTTATTTTTTTTATAAACCTTGACAAAAAGTATTATTTGAGAATTTCTAAAAAATACAATTTAATCCACATCTCAAAAGTAATTTTTTTCCAAAAACAACTAGAGAATTCACAAGCCTCTCCATAGAGAGCTATACAGGCATCTAGTGGTAACACCATGAAATTACATGTTTTATTTTATTTTCTAACAACAGATGGCGCTAATCTGACTTCAAAATTTTAATTTAAAAGGCCTAGTCTCTGTTAATCTGAAATACTGCATTAATTTTAAAAAATAGCCATAATTATTGAATAAATGTTACTAAGTGCTATCAAATCCTCTCAAAATACAAAAGAAAAAATATTATTGAACAAAAATAAATTACATTGGTTTTATTGGGGTGGAGGAAGTTTCATTTTTAGGTGTCCAGTAGGGGTGTCCATGGTTAACCGATTAACCGTTAAAAATTGCGTAACCGAGTGAAACATTTTGCTCGGTTAAGTGGCGTCAATGGCGTGCATTGAATTTAGTTGTAATACATTTTTGCACCGCCAGAGCGCTCCCAGACATTTGAATTGTCCACAAGAAGTTCACTTTTCATAATTTTAAGGCCGTAAATAGGCTTTCATTTCTCAAATAGTGTAATGACTTAATTTTAGTTTGAATAGGTCTTAAATTAAGGAAAGACGAGGTGTATTCACCTTGCTGAGTGGGATGTGATCAAAGCCTGGAGTGGAGCGAAAGCACGTTCCTCTCTCCACTCTAAGCATTCTGTAATCACTTCGCTAACAGTCCACTGCTGGTTTTCAATTCCCTCTCACAGAAAAAAACTAACATGTAAAAAGACCGCTTACAAGTAAACATTTTTTTAATAGTTGGTTGGGATGAGTAGCCTAACTGAGTAGCCTATTTAATTGGAATATCAAATAGGTTGTGCGATTATTTAAAAAAAATCTCCATCTCCATGTTTTCGGTTCTGACGTGTTCAGGTAATGTAGCCTGGGTTGCGCTTCCAATAACCTAAAAGCTGTCAAAAAGAACAGGCAAAAGTAATGATTATGAATATGTCAAATATAGCAAGGAGACATTTTAATTGTTTCCAGGCTCACTCAGCTGGAAAGATGAAGTTGACAATGCTGATTCGCGATCTTCGCAGTGAACGCGCCAGAGAGAAATGCACTTTTCATACGGATTACATAAGCAGAGAGCAGTCTGTTTTCTTTCGTTTTGAATTGTTGTGTTTAAAAGTAGACATTTCAATATAGATTTATTTATCAGGTCTGTGTGACAACTAGGCTACCTTATAGCCTACGCTGAGTTTCGGAATTCGTTTATGAGATGAGCTCCAGTTCACGCGCCGGCGGCTCCGTATTATCTAATGTCTGCTATATTTACTTCTTATTTCCAGGTAATTGGTTGATGAAACATTGATTAAAATTAAGATACAATTAATACAAAACGAAATTCACTTTAAAGAAAGGCTTTGTGCATTCTGTTTGAGGTCTCTGTGAAAGTTTTAGTGCCGCTTCCAGAACTGCTACGTCCAATTGTTTGTTCTATATAAATGCGAACACGAAAAATAAAATAAAATGAATATTTTATGTTCTGGGGAGAACTGACCCTTCTTCATTCGGCAGTAGTACTTTTGGTTTGTGCAGTGTAATTCACAGAATTAGGTAGCCTAAAACAATATTTTGCCACCTAAAAGTTAAAGATGTTTTGTGCAGTTATTAAAGGTGTTAAAAATGAACTACCCCTTTCTCGTGTGTCTGTATCTCGGGGTTGCGGCGCGTACACTATGGTTAACCGAGTATTAACCGCTAAGGGCCTCGGTTAACGGTTAATGAAAAACTTGAAAACGTGCAGCCCTAGTGTCCAGTCACTTCTGACCGGGAAGATAACCGGTGCTACACCCAAATTGAGGAGCACCTGAGTGTTAATTACATGACGAGAGTGAGCCAAGCTGCCTGAAAAGACAATGGCAAATGGACACACGAGCATTCGTAAGCGTTTTAAAAGTGAGGTGGAAAAGAGGGAAAATCTCCAACTTTCCCCTCCCTCCCAGTGATACCGGTGTTACCAGTGTTGTCACACGTCAATTAACCTGTGGGAAATTTCCTCACTGTCACATCCCTAGTCTGTATTGTTTGAGCATTAAATAGTTCCTCATCTTAATGTTCCTCTTCCTTATCTATTCCTTATTTGTCCTCAGGTCATGGATTTCCCAGGGCACTTTGAGCAGATCTTCCAGCAGTTGAACTACCAGCGGCTGCATGGACAGCTGTGTGACTGTGTAATCATGGTAGGCAGCCGTCATTTCAAGGCCCACCGCGCAGTGCTTTCCGCCTGCAGTACCCATTTCAGAGCCCTGTTTACTGCTGCCGAGGGAGACGCCAGCACGAGGATGATCCACCTGGACTCCGAGGTGGTGACAGCTGAAGCATTTGCTGCTCTCATGGACATGATGTACACATCCACGCTGATGCTAGGAGAGAGTAACGTTATGGATGTCTTGTTGGCTGCTTCTCATCTGCATCTTAACGCTGTCGTGAAAGCCTGTAAACACTACCTTACGACTCGCACACTGCCCATGTCTCCTCCGGCAGACCGTGGTGGGCAGCATCACGCTGAGCAGCAACAAGCAGCAGCGGCTGCAAACTCTCATCTCCAGCGCTCATTTCTGCTGCAACAGCTCGGTTTGAGCTTGGTCAGTTCTGCCCTGAGTGGGGCTGAAGATGGGGGAACAGGGACCGGGAGGAGAACGGGATCAGGGTGCGGTAGCGGATTGGTGGATCAGCATGGTTCTCACCCAACACGCCGTTTCCTGAAGCGCAAACAGCCCATGACCCTGACCACTCCTGAGCGGGGGAGGCCGCGCATCTCCTCACAGGCATCGGAGGGCCGAGAGGGTGGAGAGGAGCTTCTGTCTCCAGATTCCCACAGTAAGATGGTGGATGAGGTCGTCACTGGGATCATTCCTGGGGATGGTGGAGGTTTACTAGAGCAAGATGAGTACAGAAGGGGACTGAACCATGAGGACATGCAACTTCCCAGCCAGTCAGATGGAGGCAGGGGAGCAGGACCGGAAAAAACGTTGCTGCTGCCACGTAAAGAGGAGTACCCTGATGCGAGCCATCACCATAGCGAGGGGATAAAGATAAAGAATGGAGGTGAGGAAGAAGAAGAGCAGCAGCACATGCAAGTTGTGGTGAAGAGTGAGCCACTGAGTTCTCCCGAGGCTGCTGATGAGACTAGCGATGTTACCTCTCAGGCTGAAGGGAGTGACCAGGTAATTAATCACTTGTTCCATTTTATTCCTGCTTCAAAATATATTATTGAAACAATTATTGTTATTGACAGTTTATAGCCATTTTAGTAGATATGAGCTTCTATGCATATTGCCAACATAAAACAAATAGTTGCTAGTAGGGGGTGTTACCAAGATGGACTTTGTAAATATTTTGTAACTACTAGTACTTGCTTTGTAAATACTTAGTATTACTAAGTAGTTAGTACTTAGTTAGAATGTGATGTTTCCTCAGGTGGAACCAGTTGGAGAAAAGCTGGAGCTGAGTCCGGAGGGCAGTGAGCGCAGCTTCTCTGATCCCCATCCCAGCTCTGAGCTACTGATTAAAGGAAACAAGGGATTAGGAGCAGAAGAAGACAGAGGAAGAAGACAGGAGCTTACCTGCAGTGAAGCTCTGGAGTCCTCATCCGGATTGCATATCTCCAGTTTCCTCAGCACAAAGACCTTTGCTGGCAGAGGGGCGTCATCTAACCTTACCCATAGTGTTGACAATGTTCCCAACACTACAACCGGGGAGTTTCAAGCAGACCACGATTCTGCTCGCTACTTCCTCCCTACTGATTCCATCAACACTGCTTCTTCCTCTCTGCATCTTCTTCCAGGCGAGGCTCAGGTCTGCTCTGACTTGCAGCCAGAGTCCCTCTTTTTGCGGCCACTGCATGATGGAATAGCATCATCCACTTCATTAACTGCGTCCCGTGGTGGATCGGTGGACCAGCTTGCACTCGAGTTCCAGCGTAACATTTTGGGATTACAGACCTTCCCTCGTTCATCCAGGGGTGGCGCTGCAGGGAACCACTCATACCGGCGCATCGCTCCCAAAGTACCGCCAGGAGGTGCTTTAACGCTTACGGATGGTCCTCAGCAACTTGACGTTGCTTCCTCGTCCTCTTCCTCCTCAATGCTTCTCAATGGAGTAAACTTTGAGGGATCTGTCAATGTAGGTCAAAATGGTGGCAGCTCCAATTTGAACCCTCTACCCCAGTTGACAAGAGCCTCTGCAGATGTTCTGTCAAAGTGTAAAAAGGCACTTTCCGAGCACAACGTGCTAGTGGTGGAAGGCGCCAGGAAGTATGCCTGCAAGATCTGCTGTAAGACGTTCCTCACTCTGACGGACTGCAAGAAACACATCAGAGTTCATACGGGAGAGCGGCCGTATGCCTGTCTGAAATGCGGCAAACGCTTTAGTCAGTCCAGTCACTTGTACAAGCACTCTAAAACAACCTGCTTACGATGGCAGAGCAGTGAAATGTCTAATGCCCTGCTCTAATTCTTCACATTCGCACGCACTCCTAAGACGCCAAACAAGGATGACCGGCCACCAGTCAGTTTCTCTACTGTATGGGCAGACCTGTACACCATAATCTTACATCCACCATTATAGTAGCTTTAGTAACTTTTTTTAAAAGTGTTTTTTAACACTTGCATGTTCTTAACATGCTTCCAATTAACATGCCATTGATGGTATTGGCAATTAAATGGATGGCTCACCCAAAAATGTTGTTTCTAACCTGACTTTCTTCTGCAGAACACAGATTATTATTATTTTTTTAAAGGTAGTGTTTATGAGTTTTTCTTTTTGCTCCATAGCATACAATAAACGTCAGTGTGGTGTAATGTTTTAATTTTATGGACAAATACAGTTGAATTGTTTTTCAAAATCTCATCTTTTGTGTTCAGCAAAAGAAAGCAAGTCATACAGGTTTGGAACAACTTGAGAATTTAAGTTTTTGTGTGTGTACTATCCCTTTTTACTTTCACTGTGAAATGTATTTTAAAGAATGGTGATGGAGAGGTCCGCATCAAGCATTGCAAGCAGATGTCAGACAGAACCTTATAGCTGAATCCTGGATCATGATGATCAGAAGCTTTTTGAGTTTCAGTCCCTCTATGGAAGTTCGGGTTGTTGTCAGCTGTCTTGTTGAGGTATTTTTGCTTCAGTGTACCTTTAGGCCAGTGGTTCTCAACCAGGGAGCCGGGGGCCCACTAGTACCCCTTTTCCACCAAACCATTTTGAGAACCGGTTCGGAGCCGGTGCCTACTCGCGAACCAGTTCTTTGTGTTTCGACAGCCAAAGAACCGGTTCTCGGCCAGGAAAACTGGTTCCAAAGCGGCACCAACTCTTTGCTGGACTAGAACCAGAGAACCGTTCTTTTACCACGTCATGCTTACGTGGAGGGCTGGGGGCAGGTTTAGATGTGTTCTAAACATCTTTTCTGACCGCAAAGCCAGGAGAAACATTTGCAGAAACACGATGTAGTCCGCCATTGTAATTGTTATGCTTGAAGTTGGCGCAAGCGTTTCTAGCTTTTTTTTTTTTTTTTTTTTTTTTTTGAAAACATTGTGTAAGCAAAGAAGAAAACAGTCACAATATAGAACAAATAAACGGAAAGAAAAAAAAAGACACAAGACAGGGGTACATAACTAAACAGAAAATATTGCATATCAAAGGAAAAGATTAAAAGACTTACATATTTCAATGGTTTTGAAGCCTTCTTGGTACACGAGTTAGAGATAATCCCAAAGTAATGTTGTACTTGCAAGCGTTTCTAGCTAAGACGTATAGCGACGTACACAGTGAAGTAACGACGTCGTTTGCTGGGCGCTCTAGTCAGTGGAAAAACAAACCGGTTCTGAGAAGGTTCGCAAGTTGAACCAACTCCGAACCAACTTTGAACCAGCACCAGTTCCGAACCAGTTCTTTTTTGGTGGAAAAGGGGTATAGGTGAATTCCCAAACTTCCGGGGAACCCAAAGTCTTAAAATTATTTAAATTGAGTTACATCAACATAATATTGACTTAAATGCTAAAGATAATTAAAATAAGCATTAAACTTCATCATATTTTTGACTTTATTGTATTACTTTAGAAGTACATATCAGCTTTAATAGGTGGCCCTGTTGAAAATTGGTAAAAAGATGATGACTGCTGCTTAAGCTCTGTTCCAAAACCAAGCGAGCTGCCTGGCTTTCCACTGCCTTCTAAGGCAGTATCCTAACTGAAATGGAAGCTCACATTGGAACATAGGCAGTTGCTTTGTGCGCCACACATAATGCTTAATATTGCGGAGCTCCTAAGTTAGTGATGTGCGGCTCCGGTCCTGGAGGGCCACTGTCCAGGATCACTGATCAAACAAACCTGCCTGTAATTTTCTAGTAATCCTGAAGACTTTGGTTCGATTTTTTTAAGGTATGTTTGATTGGGATGAAGGAGCTAAACTCTACAGGGAACTGGCCTTTAAGGTCCGGAGTTGCCCATCCCTGCAGTAATTGATATGGTGACGGGAAAAAATTTGAGATGGGAGGGAAAAATGTTTTGTTGCTCATGAAACTAATTTTCTTGTAAACCGTTTGGATCTTGCTTTTAAACTTACATTTCAATGCTTTTGTATCCACTAACGCAAAGTTTCTCAGGCGAACAAAAACCTTTTGCAAGAGAATGTGAAAGTTTTGCAAGAAAATGCAAAGTTTTAGAACTTAAGACTTGCATGGGCTAACACAAAAGCACTGAAATATAATTTCTCCTTTCATTTCAATTTCCACATTAGGGGCCTGTGTAGCTTACAGTTGATTCCTATGGAGTTTGACGTAAAGTCCCTTTTAAGAAAAGTCATTCACTCGGCGGCTATATTTGGCAGCTATTTTGGGTATCCAAGGCAAGCTCTACTTGAATGGAGAAATCCTGGAACCTCAAAACTGCTTGACCCTCTCAGATTTAAATAACATAATTCAAATCTCTTATGAGCTGTCCAAATGTTTTATCTTATTCTTAAATATTAGTGCTAAAAAAAAATGTCAGGTTAGTCTAAGCAGTGCACATGTGCTGTCTTAAGCAGTGGACTTCTAACAGCAGTTCCAGTGATGCGATGACTTTACCAAATGCTGATTGGCCAGGACTTCTTCCATCATAATTTGCTTTGCACTTTCTCCTATTCATAGTATAGTGCATCATCTTGGTTTGATATTTAAATGTTGCTAAATAGTATTTTTAAAATATTTTAATCAGTACTTTAATTATATTTAAAATCATGCAACCATTTTTGGGTGCATTGTCTCCCCTTGTACAGTGGTGTGAATAAGTTAGGCCCCCCATGCTAAAGTTGCCTAAAAAGAGGAATAAAAAAATCATCTTTTGGAAATTGATCTTAATGGCTTAATTGGAAAAATGAGGAAAAATCCAACCTTTAAGGACACCAATTTTCTTTGTGTATGAATAATGTATCATAAATAAATAAATGTTCTTCCTTAAAATACAGGGTGCATAAGTCATTGTTGAATTATGTTAAATAATTAACTTTATTTAATTTATGTTAAATTCCCATACAGGCAGGCAGATTTTTATTTTTAAAGGCCAGTTATTTCATGGATCCAGGATAATATGCATCCTGATAAAGTTCCCTTGGCCTTTGGAATTAAAATATCCCCACATCATCACATACCCTTCACCATATCTAGAGATTGGCATGGGGCATAAGATCATCTTTCAATGCAAATCAAACCAGCTATTAGGCTAACTGAAATAAAACCATGCCAATCTCTAGATATGGTGAAGGGTATGTGATGATGTGGGGATATTTTAATTCCAAAGGCCAAGGGAACTTTATCAGGATGCATAGTATCCTGGATCCATGAAATAACTGGCCTTTAAAAATACAAATCTGCCTGCCTGTATGGGAATTTAACATAAATTAAATAAAGTTAATTATTTAACATAATTCAACAATGACTTATGCACCCTGTATTTTAAGGAAGAACATTTATTTATTTATGATACATTATTCATACACAAAGAAAATTGGTGTCCTTAAAGGTTGGATTTTTCCTCATTTTTCCAATTAAGCCATTAAGATCAATTTCCAAAAGATGATTTTTTATTCCTCTTTGTAGGCAACTTTAGCATGGGGGGCCTAACTTATTCACACCACTGTATGCTTGGTGCACTGCATTCTGGTATTGCCTTCGTTGTGCGGGATATGTGCGATTCGGCTTTGGAATTTGGCCAAAATCATCAGCCTTCACACTGAGAAACTGCCTATACAGCCTTACAATGCTGTCTGGGTTGTAAGCTGAGTAGCCTACCAGAAACACTACTGGTACACTTTTACTGTTAAAAGGTTAAAAAAAATGCCTTCTATTATAAGGCAACAACAAGTAAGCTGTAAAAAGTAAAGCTTTAAGAAGCTGAAACAAGTAAGGATGACCATAGGTGGAAAAAAAGCAAAATTGATTGTGAGCCTTGTGAGCCTCCCTAAACTAATAAACACCTAACTAATACCTAATGATTAAACACTATCTGGTGTTTTCTATGGACCACAGTCATTGTGCGTAGAAACGTTTTGACTTCTAGCACTGTGTATATGTGCCTTTTTCTGTTGTATTTGGATGTTCTTATATTGATAAAGGCTGTGCATTGCACAGATAGACTTTCAGCCTGGACTTTGCTTCTGGTAAAGCTTACATTGATGCCTCTGTGGCAGAAACTACTATTAGTACTGAGAGAATAGTAGACTACAATGTTTATGGGTACACACTTTCCATATTCGCTCGATCACATGCTTGGTGATTAAATTCATATTGAAGAATTTGAGCAAAATCAAGTGGTAGCTATTAGTCAGGGTGTCACAAAAAGGATACTAATACATTCATGTGCCTCTTTTGACCGTCCAGTGCAGAAGAGAGAATGTTAGTGAAAGAAAATACAACTTTTATGTAATAATTGCACCTTCAGTCTTTAAGGCTTTAATGTTTTATGGTTTGTGGAGTAAGTAATCATAGAATTTTAAAAGTAATCCGTAATTTGCTGTAAATGAAAATAGATGTTCAGTCATTGTATTAGTGGTTGTTAATGGATACTGTTAGAGTTAATATTATATGATGGTCTTGTCTTAGTATTTTGTGCGAAGTGTTGTCTTCTGTCATGTGTTTGATACTGTACTGAGAGGAGTCCTTAAATACTCAAACTAGGTATAACCGTTAAGATTTAAAAGCTGCTTTTATAAACATTCCAACCTGTAAATAAGCTATCTTACTGTAGATTTTTTGCATTTTATTTAAGCCATCTGTTATTTGACAATAGTGATGCCTTTGCTTTCATGGTAAATATTGCACCTACGTATATAAAATTGTTTAATTGGATTAACTCAAAAGTTCTGAATATGGAAAATCATAACCTAACCCTTTATCGAAGAAAGCACATTAATCTAAAACAAAATGGAGACGTTTAAGTCTATAAATTATTGTACTTTATTTTTTTTTTTACATGAAGGTTAAAACGTGTTTTTATGAAACAGTTCTGTTAGTAAATTTCTAGTATACTCGACAAAATATACGTGGGATATCAGAAATTCAAAGCCTGTTTAAAATAAACTCAATTTACACATTCGTCACAATGAAAATTACCTTAAATGTATCTACATATGTGTTAACTGTTACATAAGTCATGGAGGACTGTTTCTTTAAATTAATTGAATCATAATGGAGGTAAAACAACTGCCTTGTGTGATTTTTATTTATTTTTTAAAAAAAATCTGATCTAGAAATGCCAAAAGTGAAGCAATTTATGTGAGTTCGTGAAATGTCTATTAATCACAAGTTGTTAGAGCACTCCTTTTTTTCTACTGTTTAAAAAAGAAAGAATTAAATAAAGAAAATCATAAAGAATGCTAGACCTCTTTTTATTCATGTGTTTGTTTTTGTCCAATTTGAAAAGGGAAGACTTAGAGTTCTAAACTTGTTCTAAACTAGCAACATATTCAAGGACCTAAAGACTTGCATGGAACTTCTGAGTTTGCTCTTTGTAGATCATTGATCTCAGACTGTGAACCTTGTCTGTGTACTCACAAACACTGGGCTTTTGATGTTAGAAAACAAACGTTGCTCCAGCATTGTTGTTCTTTTAAAGGAATAGTTCAACCACAATGATGTGTGTGCATGTACAGTGTATGTATATATATATATATATATATATATATATATATATATATATATATATATATATATATATATATATATATATATTCTAGTATAGAAAAGAGCTGTGAAGATTTAGATTGTGTATATAGACATACTGTATATATGATGTGTGTATACACGTGTGTGTATATATGTAGGTAAATGTTTTATATTTAATTTTGATTTTTTTTCCACTTAAGGCAATAGATCAACACTAATATTCAATAGCAGTTAAACCTAGTCTTCAACTAATCTCAAAATGAATGTGCATTTTTTTGTACTGTACCTTTAAGTTGTGATGCCAAAAATTCACTCAAGCATTTAAAATAATTAAATTTATTTCATTTTTTAATTCACTTAGACAAAATAATATAGAATCTCAATATAGGCCATTTATCAGTTCTTGGCCTTAATATGAAAGTAATTAATTTGTCTTTTTTTGGAGCTGTGGTCACTGTGACAAAAAAATGACAGCATACAGGTTTGGAACAACAGGAAGGTGAGTAAATAAAGACATAATTTTCATTGTGAAAAGGACTATTACCTTAACTAGTTCTATAGCGTCTCATTCTACAGTTTAAGTTCTTTAGGCATGGGTTCTCCTCTGAGTCCAGCCAGCAGGTTATTGGCAGCAAGAGCAGACATGGAGTTTCGTGTCGTATAGGAAGCACTGGCAATGTGGGGAAGAATGACTGCAAATACAAACATAAACACAGAATAATTTCAGAGAAGGCCTGCATCAAACACTTCAATAAAATACATACATGCATGCTTACCACAGTTTTTGAGTGTGAAAAGAGGATGGTGTGTGGGCAGCGGTTCAGGTGTGGTCACATCCAGGCCGGCTCCAGCAATCAGACCAGTAGACAGGGCTTCATACAGATCCTCCTGATTGACCACTCCCCCTCTTCACAATAACAACAATCAGAGTCATGCAGTCAAGGGCCTTGTTGACAGTATGTTGCTGAGAGCCATGGGTGTTGTTTTGAAGTGAATGCTTAAAATTTCTATAAACATGAATTTTGATACTTATTGTTTTAGGTTAGTATTCCAAAAGTGAAAGTGATGTATGTCTACATACAGATGCACAATGTATGTCCTGCACATTTGCTCAATTTAAAGTCCGCATGACACGGAAGTTGCGATAGTGTTGTCTTCTCTATTGTATAGTAGGCCATTCAACTGCTCACTTTTTAGCGCTATTCTGAAAATATAACAATAAAATGTAATTCAATAATAATACATACTAATGATAGTATATAAATAATATGAAAATAACACTGGAAAGGATTAGTGATTGGAAGTTCGGGTCATTTTACTGACTCTTTTGTTCGATCTTGTCCATCAAAATGAACGAATCTTTATTCGAGTCATTTCGTTCATTTAAGTGGCTTTAAATATTATACTTTTAACAGCCAAATTCCCCGAACACATCCACCTACGCAATCTTGATAATATTCTGAATAACGAAATCATTATAATGCATTAAAAAATAATTTACAGGGACCATAAATAATTACTCTTTCGTGAGTCTTTCGTGAACATCCAAGTCTTAAAGGGTAACTAAACACTAAAACAACTTTTTTAAGTTAATGATCTGTAAGAATGGAGCTTCATAAATGCTGTTCATTGATTCCAGTAAATTTTTTGACATTTTGGTTTAAAGTGTTTTAATTCTACAATACAGTATATGGTGTAAAAACGTCTGAGTGCTGCCCTCTTCAGGTTGAACGGTGGCTACTGCAGTTGAATTTTCCTATTGGATGTTTGCGGTGGTTCTTGACGCAACGGTTGTTGGTGACGTAGGCAGGTTCAATACAAAGAGATGCGTCTCAGGTGCACGCCCCCCTCCGCTGGGCTCTGCCCACTTTTCCAGCATTTTATAAATATTGCCAGTGGGTCGAGTCAGGCTCTGACCAGGGGTTTAGTTATCCTTTAATGAACGGATCGTTCATCAATGACCCATCACTAGAAAGGATGCATTAGGATTACCTGCTTGTGTTGATGAAGATGGCGTTTTTCTTCATCTTGGAGAAGAGATTCCAATTGCAAATTCCATGAGTCTCTGGAGTCAGAGCACAGCATATGGCTAGGAAATCAGACTCCTTGGCCAGCTCATCTAAAGAGACTGATCACACACACACAGTTCATTTGTTTGCTACCTAGTAACCCAAACTCTCATGAAGGTTCTGTGAAGGTTCGGAGATCTTCCCACCATATTCTGCCTCTATCATATTTGCGAGCTCAGGTCTCGGCTCCACATCTGTGTAGATGAACTTCTTCACCTTAAACGGCTTCAGACGCTCGGCGATAGCCACACCTACACACATATACACACCACACAACCTCAATTTAACCAACACCCTCAACTAATAAGTGAAAATTGTATATAGTCATCAGGCCACCCTATTCCTTACCAATCCTCCCAAGTCCCAATATGCCGACTGTGCTGTTTGCTAGCTCATGACCGCACAGCCATAAAGTTCTCCAAGTTCCCCAGCCGCCCCTAAACACAAGTATGAATCAGTATGGATCAGAGCATGATTGATAAGCAAATGTGTGAGTGCTGTTAGTTTTAGTACGTTTTAGCCTCATGTGTGGCCTCGATGAGTCTTCTGGATGTAGCGAGTAACAGGGCAACAGTCAGTTCAGCCACAGCGTCAGTCAGTACCTCAGGAGTATATCCCACACGGATTCCCCTGGAAACACACAAGCTCACGTAAACAATGCACACTTCAAGAAATTCATCTCTAAATTTGACCTGCACAACTGACCTTTTCTTGAGTTCATCCAGAGAAAGATGATCAAACCCCACTGACATGGTGCTGAGGACTTTTAGATTTGGGCCTGCATTATTGAGACACACACGTCACTGAATTCGTCTGCTTTTGTTTCAACCTAATGATCATGCATTGGAAGCTAACCTGCAGCGTCCAATAGCTGTGCGTCAATCTTCTCTGTGAGTACACACAGTATTCCGTCGCAACCTTTGACCTTTTTCAGCAGCTCCACTCGAGGCACAGGGTCATCAGAGTCCCACATCTCAAACTGCACCCTATATTGTGTGGGTAGAGTTTAGAGAAGGTTATGATCAGTGAGAAAGTAAGAAGAGAGCAGTTCAATGATTTGCATATTTGGCTCGATTAAATCTCCATAAATTGACCAAAACAGGTAATATCATTGTAGCTGCCCACAAATTCTCAAATCAAAGTTAAACAGACTGAAATTACAGATTGTCAAAAGACACTTTTTTTGTTTTCTTGACTCTTGATATTTGTTTTCTTATCTTCTTGTTTTAAAATCTGTGAGACCCAGATGACTAATGTTTGGAATGAGAATGCTCAGTCGGTTGGTCAAAAGTTTTTTATTAACTTTTTCTCCCTCGGTTATCTTCAACTGAGCAGAGGTTCCAGTTGGCACATGTTGAACAAGCCTTTGGTTTGGAAAATATGTACCTTATTACTGCTTTAGTAGGCTAAACTTGGCTGTGTCCATGTTACATAGGCCTACTATACATGCAGTATAATGAATGAAATTATTAGGGTACATTTTTTTATTCAAGAGGATCACTAGTTTTTTAGTAATTCCGAATACGTTAATGAATAGTAGGTTTTGGGTGTGAAAAGCACCTTGATGTTGGGGCCAAAGATCCTCTCAAAAAGTTGAGATTTCATGGGCAAAAAGGTCCATTTTCGATTTTTAATAGTTTAGCGAGATAAGAAACGCAGCTCACACAAAAGTCACTATCAAAAGAAGTAGATTTCTGTTGGACCAACTTAAATCGGGCAAGCGCTTGTTAAGGGAACTCGATTTCAACCACGAAAAACAATGTTGAAGTGTGACCCGCACCTTTATTTTTTGATATAGCTATTGGAAACACGTTACAATAAGGTCTAATTTGATAACATTTGTCAATACATTAAGTAACATATCTAGCAATGAGCAATATTTACATAGCCTACCATATATTAACCTCTGTGAATGTTAATTAAAAGTTCGAATAGGCCCACTTTTGATCTAAATTGAAATGTATTAGTAAATGTTGAATTTAACATTAACTAAGATTAATACATGCTGTATAAGTAGGCTATACTTTAGGCTTATTGTTAGCTTATGTCCACTAATGTAGTTTCCTAAACGAAAGTGTTGTGTTAGGCTACCCATTTTAATAAGTCCATTTTTTACGTTGTTTTGCTCAATCAATAGGCTATTTAAAATATTGTATTAGGCTATTTATCAAATTTGGGGCCAGTTTTTACGCAAATAATAACAGTGGAGTTAAAAACAGATTGTGGTGGATGACTGCTTCAACCTACTGTCCGGATTTGCGGAGAATGTCCAATCCTTCCGGCGGCACCTTGCGCGTCACATAAACTTTGGGTAACATGGACATCGCGCGATGAAATCCGGTGACGGTACACGGGGCGATCTTCTGCAGTCTCCCGAGCGCTGTTCTACTGCACCACATTACGAACAATGGCAATCAATGCAGAGATCTTTGGTAAAGGATGACAAAAGCTGGAAGCGGCAGCAAGTGCAGTGTGTGACAAGCTGTGAACAGTTTAGGGGGAGGGAACCAATGGGTCATCACAACATGAGCCGGGGAGCCAATATGTAAGATATGTTTTTTGTTTGTTTATTTGTTTTACATTCCAAAGTACCATAACTAATCACTAGCACATTGAATGTGTCTCAATTTCTGGTATCAACTGTAGGCTATTGATTTTGTTTCAGTCAATCATTAATCAGGGTCTCAAATAATAGGCAAATGTTGGCCCATGAAGAATGTTGAAAAACACTTTAAACAACTATATAAAGAAATAGAAACACTTTATTTGAACTTGGAAAAGAAATTTATCGAAAGACATTAACTTCACATTAATGCACATCAATCAAAAATGACAAAAGAGAAAGAAAACAAACAAATTTAGGACTGTGGTGTGTTTTAGGAATGTGTGTTTCTGTATGTGTTAAAACCATACGAGTTTAAATATTATTTGTTGGGGTAGCAGTTCAAGGCTACTCCACTTCGATGAAATGTGAGTTCAAATGTGTGTGTGTGTGTGTGTGTGTGTGTGTGTGTGTGTGTGTGTGTGTAAGTGTGTGTGTGTGTGTGTGTGTGTGTGTGTGTGTCTGTGTGTGTCTGTCTGTGTGTGTCTGTGTGTGTGAGAGAGTGAATGTTTGGTTCAGGTTTGATAGGTCAGCACAAACAACTTTTTTTTGTCTCGTTCTGAAACAATGGATCCTGAGTATAAATGAATTCACATCAAACATGCCAACTATTAAACAGCAAATAGGCCTATTGTCCTGTTTCACAAAATCCTCTCTGACCAACTAGATATTTAAAGAGGTTTATTGCAAAATGTATAATATATATATATATATATATATATGTGTGTGAAAAATAAACACACTTTAAAAGGCAACCATGTCATGGCGAATCAAAAGCTGAGATAAACAGGCCTATTATATACAAAAAGTCTTTATTCACTTATCTTTTTTTTTCTTACTATCTATAGTCCTTAAATTAATGTGTATTATTGTTGTTTCTGTGCACTGAAAGCATATTTTGTATCCTATACAAATTCTTTTTATGGGTGTATCTGGTGTTTATACTTGTCAATAAATGATTCAGAGTAACCCATTCTTTCTACTAGGTGGCGGTAGATAGTCTCCCCTCACGAAACCCCAGCGCGCACGCGCAGTAGAAGAAGTGTGCTGCTCCCGTTCCTAGCGCACATTGACAGGTAGCTAATACACAGCTTTCTTTCTATGCTACAGACCTTACTTTAAACCACTACTCACTGAAATCAAGCAATCACAGCCGTAAAGGCGCATTTGGCTGAGTCGTGCCTGCAGATTTGATTGATTTGTTTATAGTTAAACGGATAAGCTAATTTTGTGAACAGCTTAGTTAGCCGATGTGCTAATGATACATATATATGAGTAAGCAATAATAAACTAATGATTTTATTACATGTTTAACGATCTACAATTAAAATATGAGATATTTTGTGATGATGTGATTTTATATTGTTTTCAGATCTTAATTTAGAGCCTGTCGTCTTTCTATGGAGGATATTATACTTGTTATATCTGTAATTTCGTGTGCCAGTGCTCAAACAGTTTGCTTTTTAGAAAGTCATAATGTGTTGATTATTTCATAAGTATATGTAAGTTATGTGAAGCATGACGATGCATAAAACCGAACTGGCACTGCAGGCAGAATTAATTGTCAAGTCATTCAGGGCTTAAATGCTCAGGAAAACCGAGACATATCAGGGGATTTTAAAATGGTGTCATCTAACGGCTGGAAAAATTATGTAAATGAGTACAGTTTTAAAAGGCATTGTTTTTGTTCTGAGTATATTTTTTTCTAAAATGTTTCATTAAGCCACAGAGATTTGCCCATGAATCGTTCTTTTGAGTCGGTTCTTTTGAATGAATCAGTCGAACCGTTTTACAGATTGGTTTGACAGTTCTCCTGAGGTGCTCGTGAGCAGGTCATGTTGATGTAGGGCTACTGTAGATAATATCTGTCAAAAGCGTCTGAAAAGTAACATGCGTGACATACCCGGATCTTTGACTAAAGGAAGTTTGCAGCTGTAAACACTGCAGCTTGTCAGCGCTGAATAGATTCTCTTTATCTCTCCTACAGAATCTTACAGAGGAACACCTGGACACCCCCTCTCCCCTTCCCACTATGGCTGACTCCATGGATATAGATGATTCTCTGTACAGGTACACTGTAAATACTGAAGCTGAAACACTCTGGCCCTGTTTACACCTGGTATCAAATGGGTCTGAATTATTTTGTGTATTTGGTTTAATGCAATGTGTTTACGTGGTTTTAGGTTAAAAAAAGTCATTATTTTACACACAATATACATTATTGTTGCTCCTCTATCCCCTGCCTTTCTGAAATGCCTCGTTTTTTACAAAGCTCATTGTTCTGAAAAGCGTGGTGTGCTTTGATTAGCCCAAAAAAAAAAACTTAAGCGTGTGACGGAAATGTCACGCCCCTTACCATATGTGGAACATCAGCTGCCAAATCAATAATGACAGGTGATAATGTCGGCACTACCTTATCAATTTGAGCCTGAATTTGAACCGGAAAATGCAGATGACCAAGCTGATCGAACCACTTTGCCAGAACAACTGGACCAGATCGTATCAGATTGGTAAGGTTTTATTTCATTTGGGACCCCTTTAAAATGCGTTTTGGTCGATCGGATCACAAGTGGAAGACGTTAAATACAGGTGTAATTGGGGTCTAAAACATTTTGAGCTTGTCCACTTTCGACCACTTCCAGAGGTAGTCGAAAATGCATTCGACCGGATTGCTTTCGTAGTGTAAACGCTCATGTGGTTGAATGTGTTTGAACAGCCACAAAAGACCACCTACTCTACGCCTACTGACCTAATGTGTAAAAATTATGGGAAACGGTCTAGCCAGACGGGATTTAAAGTTTGTCGACTGAACAAACAAGTTTGGTTTGAAGACAAAAAAAAGTACCAAGTTCTCTCACCATTCATGATTTGAAGTGATTTCTAACACGCACTCTCTGTGTTTTGCTTGGTCTTGCAGCTATCAGAGCAGAAACGAAAGCCAATGCTCTCCGTATATTTTTCAGTGGTCTCTAGGTGCTTTCATATGTAAATTGTGCGAGGTTATTTCATACATTAGAAACATCTGAAAAGCCCCATACATTTACGCTCATAAACCCTCCACTTCCAGAAAGCAGGACAGAAGTGGTTGAAAGTAAACAAAAGAGACCGATTAAAACACCAGGTGTAAATGGGATTGTGTCTCCCACATCTAATTGAGATCCTATTGGAAAAAAGCATCTTAATACCAGGTGTAAACCGGACCACTGAGACATGCTTTGCTTTCTGTCATGTATAGAGTCTGATTAGTTAAAGTGCCCCTGTTATGGTTCTTTGAAAATTACCTTTCATGCAGTGTGTAATGTAGCTGTACGTGAATGTAAACAGTCTGCAAAGTTGTAAAGCTGAAAGTGCATCTTAAATAAAGTTAGTTTATCTAAAAAAAAAAGTTGACACTGAACCGCTCAAACGAGTCGTTTAGAGTTTGAATCTATTTCTGGAAGTTCACACGTCACAACTTATTACATTTGCATAATGCCCGCCTACGTTCTGCGTGGACAGGATATCTTGCTCGTTCGTGTGGATATCATGTGACCAAGACTCTATGCTCTCCGCTGTGAAAATAAATTGGGTTTATTTTCCCTTCCAAAGGATGAGGCTGTGAAGAATCAGTGGTTAAAATTCATCGGGGGGATCGCGATGCCGGCTCAACATCGTGATGTTTGTCAGCCATCGCAATGGACAATGGCATTGTCTTATCGGCCCAACCCTAACTTCTGCTAATCAGATGTGGGCCACTATTACCTAAAACTGTCTATGCACTTTCTGTAAAGCTGCTTTGAGACAATGTGTATTGTGAAAAGCGCTATACAAATAAATTTGAATTGAATTGAATTGAATATTAATGCAGATCGTCTGTCGTTCTTACTACTTTGAGTAAAGATAAAGGATGGAGCAATATGTGTTTTACCAACGTTTATGTTACATCAGCCATTCACGTTAGAGGTCGGCTAATGTATGCTCTAGCCTGTTATTGATACAGTTTCAACATGTTCACCGCAATAAATTAGAAAAATACACATCGGTTTGTTGATGGTCCTACACTGGTTAATGCTGATCAGCTGATGGTGAGGAATTAAAGTTGCAACATCTTATAATGTACCTCAAACTGAGTAGTGCATCACTGAGAACATCCTGCTTAAGGCCCCGTTCACACCGCCAGCGACACGATTCCATTCATTTCAATGGAGCGCTGGCGACTTCCAGCGACACGAGAGAAAGTAACTGTTGGCGACAGAAAGTTGGCGTGTCAAGCGATGTGAGATGCGCGACAAAAGTTCAGAAATTTAAACTTTATGCAAATGAGAAGAGATTTTCGTGAGCGACAACCAAAAGGATAGAATACTTTCAGTGGAGCTCACGTCACCGCCTCGAGGGCGATTTCACTGTTTTGTATGATTTGGCTGTAACCACATACATGAATATAATAAAATGATGCATGGAAAAGAAACTGACGAAAGTCTCAGTGAGTTTAATTCATACATTTATAGTTCGAGTGTTGTAATTTTATGATGCAATTTTAGCACTGCTGCAGTTCATTTTTTCAGTTTCCCCAGCATTATGTTGACTATTAGGGACAAGAATATTTATTATTTGTCAAATTCGAATGATGTTTTAGTAATTTATGACAGTATGAGTGAGTTTAATTTGTTGATTGATCGATCGTTAATCTAGTAAATGATTTAATCCACTGAACACTGCTGTGGTAATATAAAAACACTTTCCCAACAGCATACTGTTACTTTTAATTCTTTTGAGCCTAATTCCTAGTCAAATTAAAATTATATAGTTGTATATATCACTTTTGATGGTATTTTGTATAGATATGGCCAGACGTGCAGTCTACCAATAATATTAGAGGTACAGCACTACGACTGCCCACAAGCGACTCGCAGTACAGAGACTAGCGACATACAGCGACAAAGTCGCTGGCGGTCTGCAGGGCTCGAATTTCGGTGCGGGTATTGCGCATCATTTTAATCATTCCCGCAGGTCTTGCGTTTATAATGCGGGAAATTCCCGCAAACATTCATTCAATCTAGCATGTAGGCCTATGAGTAAATTTAACCTAACAGATTATAATGATCAAATCAGTCATTTTAAAACTTTCTGCGAGACGCAATTTCACAAACAGCGTGAGTGATTCTGCCAATGCCGCCTCTTCTCTGTCTCTGAAAATAGGTTACACAAGGCAAGCCAATCGCGCTGCAGCTGCAGGCGGTGATTCTAGACTAGCGTTTCAGGAGTCGGGACGTTTGATGGAAATGTCACTTGCACAATGGTGCCATTGCATCGTCACTACTGTTTATAATTTGTGCGTCTTTTTAAGTCTTACCTATTTAAACATTCAAGTGATTTTAACCCCGCATAACAAACAGCTCGTGAGTAACAAAACTTGAGTTATTTTTCTTGAATTATAGCGCTTTAACGGTCAAAAGCACACAACATTGTCTAAATTCCAGTCTTGGGGAGTATCCTCTCAAACACAATCGGTTATGTCTTAAAAAAATAATACAAAAAGAAAATGCATGTGACACTATAATGAAAACAGTATGGGCCGTTCACGTTACGTCTTTTGCGCGTTCATCCTTTGCTGAAACGTCTTCGTCTTCATGGAGAACGTGGCTCATGATTGCTTAGCAACAGGGAGCCCTTTTTAAAAGAGAAAGTGGCGCGGACTGCGCTTTACACGCAACATGTGAACGTGGATCCGTTCACTAGCTCTTAAACTGAGAGTAGCCTAAATGGGTCTGTCATTATTGTATATAAAACAACAAAAGATAGCATTGTAAGGAATCAGGATTAATAGCCTATGTATTCAAATTATACAGGACTAAAAGACTATTCCGTGTTATTTTACATTTGATTACTTTTTTCCATTTCTTGCATTTCTGAATTCTAGTGTTAGACCTAAACTTTTCTCTTTATTTCATGTATTTATTTGTGCTACTTTTTTCAATTTAATTCAAAGATTGAAATCAAGCTTCCTTTTGTTGTGTAAACTAAAAAAAATGACCCCATTGTAAAAACACAAATACATTGAGTGAGCAAACATTTAGCTAAACGCATTTTTTAAAAATTGTCTTAAAAAAAAACTCCCCCCTCAAATTAAAAAATCCCCCCCATAAGAATTTACCCCCTATTTTCCAAAACGAAATTCTGGCCCTGGGTCTGAACGGGACTTAAGACGTCCTTGCGATGGAGGTTCAGGTTGAATGATAAATGTTCTTCCAATGTTTCATCATCGGATTCGTGCTCGGATTGATATGGTAAAATCGACGTCATTGTTCGTTACTGTCTTTAGTTTACTGTGTACAATCGATGAGCTGTAGGAAGCCTCCGGATGGAGCTGAAGTTTAGTTATGGCAATGGGCGTTTTTGTTTTTCGATGCGCGCTGAACGCGGTAGACCAGTCACAACAGACTGAGCTGTCTGGCCAATCAGAGCAGATTAGCTCTCGGAAAGGAGCGATTTAGAGAGATTGATTCATCCATGGAGTCTTTGAAAATCATGGAAAAATGTGGTTGATGTGGAGTGTTTATTATGAGAAAAAGAAACAGTTTTTTGACCTTTGATGCATGTAAACCTGTATTAGGAGACCTCCAAAGCCAAATTAGGAGACTTTAAATTAGCATAATAGGGGTACTTTAAGAATCAGATTCAATCCAACTTTGCTGCTCTTAATTGTGCGTGCGTGTGTGTTTGTGTGTGTGTGTGTGTGTGTGTGTGCGCGCAGTCGGCAGCGGTATGTGCTGGGGGACAGTGCTATGCAGCAGATGGCTCAATCCTCTGTGCTTGTCAGTGGAATGGGAGCTCTTGGAGTGGAAATAGGTGAGTGGTATATATATATATATATAATTATTATTATTATTTTTTATTTTTTATTTCAGTATTTATTATAAATGATTTATCCAACCATGCAAATATATTTTTTATTTGTTTAAATGCATGTGCTCTGGTAATTTTTTTTATCAAAATAACTTCCACTATCAATGAGTTCTCTTCTCTGATGACGTGTTTACTCGCAAACCACAACAATCCAATAAATTCTCCTTGGACAAAGGAGTCCCGCCCTAAATTTTTTTTCTTGATTGAGAAGCTTTCACTCGGATATACGTCACAAAATGGAAGAAACGATTATCACAGCTTCCGTTTCTTGCCGACTTTAAAATCTTTTAAAGATTTTTTTTTCTTTTAAAGAAATTGTTAATGGCTATACTTGGTACAAGGGTGTTAAAATGATCTAATTTCTAGTATATCATGATCTGAGATGTCAAGGATTCATGTATGTGTATTTTTTTAGTTTTTCCTCCAATAAGGTCATTGCTTCATTATCCTATGAGTTTCATACCATGTACCCCATCTACAGTTTAACCATTTTTTTGTGTTTAGTGTAATTCACACCACTTAATTTCTAATCAAAAATCTCTCATCTTGTGCAGCAAAAAACATTGTTCTGGCAGGAGTGAAGGTAAGATGCATGTCTAGATGTAATTTTCTTCTTGGTTTTTCTATATACAGAAAAATATATATATATACAGAAAATTATACAGTTTTTTTCTTTGGCATACAAAAAATATCATGGATATATTTTTTTTATTTTCTTTATACACTACTGTTCAAAAATGTTATTTATTAATACTTTGAAAGAAGTCTCTTATGCTTACAAAGGCTGAATTTTTTTAATATAAATACAGTAAAAACATTAATGGTAAATATTAATACAATATAAAATAACTGTTTGCTATTGTAATGTATTTTAAAATGTTATTTATTCCTTATTTTTAGCAGTCATTATCACTCCAGTATTCAGTGTCAAATGATCCTTCAGAAATCATTCTAATATGCTGATTTGGTTCTCAGGAACAATTTATTATGATTATCAATGTTGAAAATGGTTGGTTAATATCTGCTTAATATTTCAGTGAAAACATTGATATATTTTTTTCAGGATTTTTTGATGAATCGTGAATTTACCTATTATGAGTTCAGTCTTCAGCTGGCTGGCCGGAGCCGCCACTGGCATGTCACGTGACCTGTCAGTGGCTGGCTGGCAGTCTGATTTTGGCAAGTTTCACAATGAGAAACCATTTATTTTTGGCTGTTTTTGTGCTTTGTGTTCCTCCCTCTCTAGCTCATTTAATATAAGTATCTGTTGATATGATTATGTTCTTTTGTATGATTGATGTTTTGGGGCCGGTTATCCCAATTAAAGCAGTCAAATGGCTGTGATCACGACTGGTTGCTTACTGACGCTCGCTGGAAGCTCAATCCAGCCACTCGCGGTTGAACTGCGAGTATAACGCGTTGTCTGTCACTCTCGACTGGTTGCTTACTGACGTTACTGTTGCCTGCCTCTCATTCTAAGGAAATTAATCTAATTTGTATGGATACCGCTAGTTGTGACGATTTTAATCGTTGTGTAAAAAGTTGTGTGATAATGTATATTAAATTAGATAATGTAGATGCAGAGTAGCCTATTAAAACGTGAATTAATCACAATGACATGAATCTTTGTCATTGCTTTGAGCATTTTCTGCAACAACAGGACAATATATACTACAGCAATGCTTTTTAATAATTCAATAAAAGAAAGACAAATTAAACCGTAAAATCAAAGAGTTATACTCGCAGTTCAACCGCGGCTGGCTGGATTAAGCGTCCAGCGAGCGTCAGTAATCAAACCTGTCGTGATCACGGCCATTTGACTGCTTTAATTGGGATAACCGGTCCCAAAACATCAATCATACAAAATAACTTAATCATATCAACAGATGCATATTAAATGAGCTAGAGAGGGAGGAACACGAAGCACAAAAACTGCCAAAAATAAAATGGTTTCTGAAACTTGCCAAGGCAGACTGCCAGCCAGCCACTGACAGGTCACGTGACATGCCAGTGGCGGCTCCTGCCAGCCAGCTGAAGATTGAACCCTTACTGTATATTATTGAAATAAAAATATTTTAATATTATTGAAATGAAAATATTAAATTGTTCAAAAGTGACAGTAAAGACATTACTAACATCTATGCTGAATTAGAATAATTTCTTTCTAAAAAAAACTTAAAAGTTAAAACTTAAAAGTTGTTATTGAAGTTATAGTGATTTATATTAATTTTGAACACCTATTATCTATAGTATATTGTGTATTCTCTTTTTACTGTTATAGGCTACTTGGACTATTTGCTGAGCAGTTACTTTTCAGTAGTGTTATGACTGTTTTATGAGGTTTGCACATGTGTGTTTGTAGGCAGTCACCCTTCATGACAGTAAGCAATGTGAAGTTTGGGATCTGGGCACCAACTTCTTCATCAGAGAGGAAGATGTGCAAAGCCAGAAGAAAAGGTAGTGTACTTTTGTTAAAAGCTACTTTTGTTACAATTTAATTTAACAATCCCTTAATTCACAAAACTTAATTCAATCCCTTTTTTTGGATTGTATTTCCAGAAGAAAATAACTAAATTGGGATTTTTTTAAAAATGTATTTATATATATATATTTCCCATGATGTAAAATTTTTCAGAAGATTTTGGTCATATCCACCCTTAATGAAGTTAAGACCCTACCTAAGTGTCTCTGTGGCCTTATCCAACTCTAGGTTGTTAGTTTTCTTTGTTTCTTTTTCAATGAAGCTGCACAGTGACCACAATGATTTTCTCTCTCTCTCAGGGTGGAGGCTGTCCATTCGCGAGTGGCTGAGCTAAACCCATATGTTCAGGTCAGTGTGTCTACTGATGTCCTGGATGAAAGCACTGACCTCAGCTTCCTGAAGAGATACCAGGTCAGTCTCCATGAAAACTCTTAAAGGGTTAGTTCACCCAAAAATGAAAATTATGTCATTAATGACTCACCCTCATGTTGTTCCAAGCCTGTAAGACCTCCGTTCATCTTCAGAACACAGTTTAAGATATTTTAGATTCAGTCCGAGAGTTTCTGTCCCTCCACTGAAAATCTATGTACGGTATACTGTCCTTGTCCAGAAAGGCAATAAAGACATCATCAAAGTAGTCCATGTGACCTCAGTGGGTTAGTTAGAATTTTTAGAAGCATTGAAAATACATTTTGTTCCAAAAATAACAAAAACGACCACTTTATTCAGCATTGTATTCTCACACGCTGTAAACAAAACAATCTTTGCAAACATGTCTAAGGATTTCGACACAGGTGAAGACTGGTATATTTTTTTAACCAGACATATTTATTTGAACCCGAATACACGGACGCACCAGATAACACGTCAGCAGCGTCTTACGTCAGCAGGGTCACTGGCCTCGTGAACGCGGATAGACAACAGAACCGGAAGAGAATACAATGCTGAATAAAGTCATCGTTTTTGTTATTTTTGGAACAAAATGTATTTTCAATGCTTCAAAAAATTCTAACTAACCCCCTGAGGTCACGTGGACTACTTTGATGATGTCTTTATTGCCTTTCTGGACAAGGACAGTATACCGTACATAGATTTTCAATGGAGGGACAGAAAACTCTCGGACTAAATCTAAAATATCTTAAACTGTGTTCCGAAGATGAACGGAGGTCTTATGGGCTTGGAACGACATGAGGGTGAGTCATTAATGACATAATTTTCATTTTTGGGTGAACTAACCCTTTAAGTTCAAAGTGCAACAATAGTTTTACATTTATCATTATTCCAATTAGATTATTCTGTATGTTCATATCATACTTAATGTTTCTATTCTTGTATTTATTTCTTTAGTGTGTAGTACTAACAGAAACAAAGCTGAGCTTACAGAAACGAATCAACCATTTCTGCCACTCTCTGCAGCCTCCGATTAAGGTACAGATATTCCCAGACATATTTGCACATAGCTATAACTCTCTGTTTGGATGCTGTAAAAATTTGTTTTTTGGTGCAGTTCATTGGCTGTGATATTTTTGGGATCTGCTCACGAGTGTTCTGTGATTTTGGGGAGACGTTTGAGGTGTCTGACCCTACTGGAGAAGAACCAAAAGAAGTCTTCATCCAAAACATCAGCCAGGTAATGAAAGCACCTCACTGTCTCACCTTCACATTACTTTTGGAATGTTATACTTTCTTTTGTCACATTTAGGGTGTGTTCACACTTGGCATGTTGGGTTCGATTAAAATGATACAATCATATGTAGTCTGCGCACATACAACGAGCGCATTTGTTTCAATCTAACCAAACCTGCCAAGTGTGAACAGATGCTTAGCCTGAATGCTGAACTTAATATGAAACGCTCAATTCTGTGATATGGGTCGCTTTTTAACTTCCTGCTTCAATCACAGGGGAGCCCTGGTGTTGTGACGTGTATGGACAGCCGAACACACGGCCTCCAGACAGGGCAGAGTGTGTGTTTTAAAGAGATCAATGGCATGAGTGAACTCAATAATTCCACACACCAAGTTACAGGTATGAACACAAACTCTACCTTCATCATGCGCAATGATGTACTCTGCTAACGTACTTAACGCTCTTGTCTATGTGTGTGTATTTAGTTCTGTCTCCTTACAGTTTTGCAATTGGAGATACATCATCATTCCAGCCATATGCCCATGGAGGAATCTTCCGCCTGGTCAAGATTCCCAAAACCTTCAGCTTTGTATGTTAACACCAACTTCAGTTGGTCTGTTTAATAGTGGTAAAGTATAATGAGTAACTCTTTTCTTTATTTATGGTCTGTTTAGGAGACAATGGAGCAGCAGTTATCTGATCCTCGGCTCCTCACTGCAGACTTCAGTAAACCCGAGGTCAGAAACACAGGCTCTCTCATTGTTGGAGTCCAGTTATTGTTATTGACATGAGAATCAGTCACTTTTTTTCTTTAAAAATGGTACCCTATCCATTCAGGTCCCTCTGCAGCTCCATACTGTCATGTTAGCTTTGGATGCTTTCCTGGAACAGCATGCTAGACTCCCCAGCATCGGGTAAATAACTGTTTTCCTCTTTCAAGCTGTGCCTAAGAAACCTAGAGAGAATGATAAAGCAAACAGAGCAAGAGGGTTTGGTTTATAGTAGTGATGCACCAAAATTTCAGCAACCGAAATTGTTTTGGAAGGGCCAAAATCATTGACCGAAACAGTCAGCGTCTTTCCGATGATGCGTTTCGACTGTTTCAGCGTCATTTTCGTACACACAATGGGTCTCATTCATGAAACACGAGCAGAACGAATTTCTGTGTAAATCGTGTGTAAAGTGGTTCTGCCGTAAATTTTCGGATTCATTAAAATGTTCGTATTTTCCAAATGTTAGTTGGTGCGAAAGAAATCTACACCTGCTCCTAGCCACGCGTAAATAGTGCTCTTAACATCCGAACGTTTTGCTCATTAATAAGGCTGCATTTTAATTCACCTTAATCGGGTACATATTTACACAGCATTTTGAAAAAATATTATATATAGTAAATACATACGGTTTTTCTTTTTACTTTTATTATGAGAGCCAGTAATAGCATCTGCAAACGGAACACTTTAATCAAATAATTAATTGCTTTCAATAGGGCTGGGCAAACTAATAGCCCCTTAATTGTTACGGAAATTGTTTCCTATAAAATGGCCAAAATCAGGCATAACAAGAACATTTACGATGGCTGATATAGCGCTTCTGCTAGATTTGGCAGATAGAGCGCTGCGCAAAAGGCGTATTTTCGAGATGGTTCTCACTGCGGAACATGAAATCCACGGGGAGGAGTCGGATCCAGATCCAACTCCTCCCACCTTACATACACCTAAACCTAAAACTGACAATTTCTGCATCTGAGAAATTTTTCTTTTTCATTCGTTTTTGAGAAGACATGTTGAAATCGTTCGTTTTGTGTCATAGTATGATGCCCATATATACCGGTAGTTGTCAGTCGGATTTAATGGGCGGGATTTATGGTAATTGCGAATGAGCGTGCACGCGTGTCCCATTTACGACTGTTTGGAGTTCATTAACACACACACATTTCACTATCACATCTGACGTTTACGAAGTATTTGTGAATCAGGAGAAGAGTTTTCGGAAAGGTCTCTTTACGCGCAAATCACTCACATATTTACTCGTATATTTACGAATGTTTCATGAATGAGACCCAACGTGTATTTTATACAGAACCCAATGAAATCTATTTAATTTTTTTCAAAATTCTATTTTTTCCCCCGTTTTAATAGTCAAAAGCAGTATAGTCAATTGAATCCATGAAACCTTTTAATAAATAAAAAATATAAAGTTAAAAAATAAAACAATAATACAAATTTGATAGGGACCTATGAAATGTTTTAATAATAGGGCCCTATGAAATGTTTTAATAATAGGGCCCTATGAAATGTTTTAATAATAGGGCCCTATGAAATGTTTTAATTTTTCTGGAATTCTGTGTTGTCTGTTTTAACTTTTCTGTATTTATGAGTTAAGAATAAAACCCTGAACAGCATACAGTGTTCAACTACCCAAATTGAATTATTCAATTACCAAAACTTTTTTCAGTTTTAGTTTTCTGGCTAAATGGAATCTTAAATTTTGGTTTAGTGTTTCGGTGCATCACTAGTTACTATTTATGCAACATTTTGCTGAATAGACCTGCCCAAAACTGGTAAAAATTGTGGTTCCACATATAATAACTGTACATTAAACATCAAATATTTTCTAATTGGCTGTGTCATTTCTCATTCATTGTGGACTGACAAATTGCTTGTTGCATTTTTAAATTCTCTCTGATTATGATTGACATGGATAATTAAAATTGTGATGTGTTTTTTTTCTGTTCTGTGTGTAGTTGTTTGCAGGATGCTGAGCTGCTCCTGAAGTTCACAGAGGAGATCAGCAAAACACTTAAAAACAAAGTCAGTGTTTCTAAAAACACTCAGTCCCATCCTGTTTTGCACATCTTCACACTACCATCTTTTAATTTAAAATGTGTGTTGTCAGATATGCATAAACCAGGATCTGGTGAGGTGTGTGTCGCGCTGTGCGAGGGGATGTCTCTCTCCTCTAGCGGCAGCGGTGGGTGGTATCGCTAGTCAGGAGGTTTTAAAGGCTCTCACTGGAAAGTTTTCCCCTCTTCAGCAATGGGTAAGTCAAAGGTCAGACGCTCTTTTGTCTTTCAAGTACACTACCATTTAAAAGTGTGTCTGAAAGATTTTGAAGGTTTTTGAAAGAAGTCTCTTATACTCACCAAGACTGCATTTATTTGAACAAAAATACAGAAAAACAATAATGTTGTTAAATATTATTGCAATTAAATTTTTTCTATTTTTATAATATTTTCAATTAATTTCAGTACAATTTAAAATATTAAACCACAAAGTAATTCTAATATGCCGATTTTTGTGCTCACAAAACATTTCTTATTATTATCAATGTTGATGGCAGTTAATGCTTAATATTTTAGTGAAAACCGTGATGCTTTTTTTAAAAGATTCTTTGATGAATAGAAAGTTCAAAAGAACCAAAGTAACAATTTAAATGTCTTTGCTGTCACTTTTGATCAGTTTAATGTATCTTTGCTAAATAAAAGTATTTATTTTTTTATTTAAAAACAATAAAAAATATCTTACTGGCTCCAAACTTTTAAATGGTAGTGTGTGTATGGCATTAATATGAAGGGTATTTATTCTTTCTGATATGTGTGTTTATACAGTTTTATCTCGATGCAGTTGAGGTGGTTCAGCCCCTCCAATCTCTTCCTGCTGATGAATTTGTCCCAAGGTGAGTGTGAAGCAATCTTGTTTTGTTAGTTTGTATGTTTCTACAGCATTTTGAGAATGGTAATATCTCTTAATGTACTTTTGTACTTTCTGACCTACAAACATTTACATTTTAATTCAGAAATTGTATTAAAAGGATTAGTTCAGGATTAAGGTTTTGGAGTTGAAGTACCATGGTTCTCACTTGAAAAACGAGGTAGCCTAATTTTGTGTTACTTCTAGACCTGGAAAAGTCATTTTTAATTAATACTTTTTTTTTTTTACCTCCATGGGCATTTTTTAAAAATTAATATACTTTTTTTTCCTTACTTTTAAATACTTAAAAAAAATAAAATAATAATAATTATCCTTAATTTTTAAACAATAAATCTTAAACAACTGGAAAAATCATGGAGCCTTCAAATATTGTTGTGGACAATGAGGAGTTTGGAGTCAAAAAGGTTAAGGATCACTGTTTTAAATGTTGTTTTTGACGTATGCTTATAGGGGTGATCGGTACGATGCATTGAGGGCGTGTATCGGCGAGTCGCTGTGTTTGAAACTGCACAGTTTTCGAGTCTTTATGGTGGGCTGTGGTGCTATTGGCTGTGAGATGCTGAAGAATTTGGCACTTTTGGGTGTGGGATTGAACAGATGCTCAGGAGAGGTGGGGATATACATCATACAGGACTATTAATTTTTTTCCCTTCTCACTTAAATAAATGGAAAGTTGGTACAATTCCTCAAATGCATTTTTTTAATTCCTAGATTTGCGTTACTGATCCAGATTTGATTGAGAAATCCAACCTCAACCGGCAGTTTCTCTTCAGACCACACCATATACAGGTATCTTAATAATTTGATAGTTTTTTTCGCTCTTTCATTCATGAATTACTTCTCATTCCTTTTTTGCCCATTTTCCTCCCTCTCTGTAGAAGCCAAAGAGCACTACAGCAGCAGCAGCTACATTAGAAATAAACCCAGAGCTCCAAATAGATGCTCATCTGAATAAAGTATATCCTGCAACAGAGGACATTTATAGTGATGCTTTCTTCTCCCGCCTCAACCTGGTGGTCACCGCACTGGACAACGTGGAGGCTCGGAGATATGTGGATAGGTAATCCATGATTGAACAGCAGAATTCATTTTTTTTCAATGTAAAAAGTGTGCTGCTTTGCAAATTCTTTAATGGTTCTTTTGTGAACTCGCAGTCGGAGCGTATCCAATCAGAAAGCTCTGTTAGACTCGGGTACCATGGGTACGAAAGGGCACACTGAGATCATCATCCCAAACCTCACTGAGTCCTACAACAGCCATGTGAGTGTGTATATTATGTGTTTATATAGGCTGTGTGCCAGTCTGTGTATCCATTGTCCCATGTTTGTTTCTCAACTGTGGTTGTGTTTCTTAGAGAGACCCACCGGAGGAGGAGATTCCGTTTTGCACTCTGAAGTCTTTTCCCGCTGTCATTGAGCACACCATACAGTGGGCCAGAGACAAGGTCAGTGACACACACTCTTACAGACATTACCAGGCGTAAATATTAGGTTTTTAAAAAGTGAAAAATGTCATTACCATCACCAATACCAAAATCCACATGAAGGATGATCAGGGACATATTTTTATTCTAGGACATGTGATAAATGTTTTAATATAGACATAGTTAAAATAAGTTTATTTTTAAAGAATCCTTAATTAAAGAATCCCTCATTAACCCTCCTTTGTGAATCTTTTGCACTCTTGATGGCTCACTTCTTAATTTCTATGTGATCTTATTCAACACACATTAAATATAAAAAAAACAGCATAATTTACTTTCATTTATAATGGTTGGTCAGTTTTCACCACAAACAGCTACTTTTATGAAAACTTAGACTTGTTAAATGAAATCCATTTTTTGATTGTTCAGATTGTACATTTAAGGAGGTCACCAAGATTTGAACAACTCAGAGGAAATCATTTCTAATAGTTGGTCAAAAACAACTAAAAAAAAGCTTAGATGCAATCAGTTCGACCGGATCTCCTTAGAACTCCTATCAGTGCTTGGAAATACTGCGAGTGATCTGATATGTGGTCTTGTTTTTGTTGTGTATAGTTTGAGAGCTCTTACTCCCACAAACCCTCCATTTACAACATGTTCTGGCAGAGTCATTCATCACCTCAGGATGTGTTACAGGTGAGGATATATACTACATGCTTACCTAAACAGAATAATTTAGCCTTGTTGTAGTTTAATTTCATTGCTTGTGTGTGCAGAGGATGATGGCTGGGGAGAGTATGGAAGGATCATTTCAGGTCATTAAGTTGTTGAGTCGGAGACCTACTCAATGGAATCACTGTATAGCTCTTGCTCGACTCAAATTCGACAAGTACTTCAAAAGAAAGGTAACTGTCCTGCAGAAGTTAATAGTGTTTATCTTGTACTAATGACCGCTATTATTTTTGGCATGTAAAGGTATTTATAAAACAGTTATAAATGCTTTATATTATAGTAGTATATTTCTCATTGAAATAAAGCGTGTATGTGCAATGTTTGCACGACATAACTCATTTCTACTTTAATATTTCAGGCATTACAACTACTTCACTCATTTCCACTGGACACACGGCTAAAAGACGGCAGTAAGTCTCATGATTTGCTCACTTGTGCAGAGGAGCTGTATTAATAGCCAACAGAGTCACGATAAGTGTTTTTCCTCTTTTTTTCAGGTCTGTTCTGGCAGTCTCCCAAACGGCCACCTTCTCCTATAGAGTTTGATCTCAGTGACCCGCTGTGAGTATCAGAGTAAATATTCTGTTTATAGACTGTTATTCACAGTGAAGGAGAGAAATGAGATAAAAAAAAAATAACAAGATGTAATGTGTGGAAGGTCATGAAAAAATTTCTTTCTCCTACATCAGGCATTTTGGTTTTGTTGTCAGCGCAGCTCGCCTTTTTGCTGGAATTTATAAAATTCCATATTCAGAAGAGGTAATATTTTTTTTTTACATTTCAACATCTCAATGTGGGTCTGTTTTCTTTTTTTCTTTCTTTTACTTTTGTGTTATCTTGAATTAATTTCTTTAATGTTTTGTCTTACGTGCTGTTGAATGATTTATAGAAACTTTCCTATGAGGCTGTTCAAAGTGTTTTAGCTGAAGTGGACGTTCCCGAATACAAACCAGCTGAAAAGGTATGTGTTCTTTCACCAGTTATTTATGTATTTAGTATTCAATCACTATTGAAAATGTATGTCTGTGATGTATCAATTAAACAACCCAATTTTGAGTTGTTTAAAGGTGAACTATTGAGATTTTTTTTCTTACCAAGAAACATTTCCTATTCTTCAAACTGTACACAACGGTCAGTACAGCATTGATATTTAAGGCATTTAAAATGTTCTCGAAGATATATATTTCAAAAAAGTGCTGTTCTTTTGAACTTTCCATTTATGAAAGTTGTTGAAAAATGTATCATGGTTTCCACAAAAATAGCAGTGCAACTGTTTTCAACATTAATAATAATCTGAAATGTTTATTTAGCTCCAAATCAGCACATAGAATGATTTCTTAAGGATCATGTAACATGAAGCTTTGCCATAACAGGTATGTTTTATGCAAATGTGTTGAATTTCAGGAGGTACTTCAAGTAAATATTTTAGGTAAAAGAGGTTTGCCTGAATAAAAAAAGTTTAGAATCGTGTTATTTTTTTATTTTGACCTTAATATTGATTTAAAATCAAATTGCTAGGTCTTTGCTAATTTCTTCCCCTTATAGTTGCAATGGCCTCATAAAATAAGTATCACTTATGGTGAAAAATGCAACAAACAAAGACATCTATTTGATGCATATATTAATAAACAAACAATTAAAAAAATTGCTAGACAGAAATCCAGAAACTGCTATCCTCCCCTTTAAGAAAATAACTATTAAGTGTCTGTATTTGTATCAGCATATAGAGACAGATGAGTCTGTTAAGAAGCCTGATCATTTGAAAATGACAGTGAGCAGTGAAGAGGAGAGAGATGCGATCTCACAGCTACAGGAGGCCATCAGCTCCAGCTTTATAACTCCTGGTTTGTTGATTCTAAACCAAGATACCCAAAATTTCCATAAACTTTTTTTCCCCTCTTATTTTGTATCTTTTCCTTTCTGTTTATGTCTTAGAGAGGCTATGTATGACTCCGCTGTTCTTTGAAAAGGATGATGACTCAAACGGACACATGGATTTCGTAGCGTCAGCATCGGCTCTGCGAGCTCATATGTATGCCATCGAGGCCGCTGACAGACTACAAACCAAACGAATTGCTGGCAAAATCATCCCTGCTATTGCCACATCTACAGCTGCTGTCGCAGGACTGGTGAGAGATAAAAACAAACAACTATTGTTTTCTATGATGATTCCTGTTGTGTTTAGTCTTTTTTTATGATTGTGTTAATATTCATTCTGTGTAGGTGTCAGTTGAGTTGGTAAAAGTTGCTGGTGGTTATGGATTTGAGTTGTTTAAAAACTGTTTCTTCAACCTGGCAATTCCAGTCATGGTGCTCACAGAAACCGCTCCGGTCAAGAGAACCCAGATCAAGTAACAGTAACACTCAGGCACAGATTGGCACTTGTAAAAATGAATAGATATGTGTTTCTTATCTTCGTATAATTTGATCTTTTTGTTTTCACCAGAGATGATATCTCCTTTTCTATCTGGGACCGTTGGACTATCTTCGGTCACGAGGTCTTTACCTTGTCTGATTTCATCAGCGCAGTAAGGGTGAGTACCACTTTTGAGCCTGAAGGTCAATAATGTCAAGGGCACTTTAAAGGGATAGTTCACCAGGAAACTACTTTTTTTTGTCATTATTTACTCACCTGCAAGTTGTTCCAAACCTGTATGAGTTTCTTTCTTCTGTTGAACACAAAAGAAGATATTTTAAGGAATGTTGGTAGCCAGACATTTGATGGCACCCATTGACTTCCACAGTATTTTCTTTTTCTACTATGGAAGTCAATGGAGTCAATCAACTGTTTAGTTACCGACAATCTTTAAAATATCTTCTTTTGTGTTCAACGGAAGAAAGAATCTCATACAGGTTTGGAACAACTTGAGGGCGAGTAAGTAATCCATTTTTTCACAGAGACCAACTGTACCAAATTTTACTTTTTGAAAGTAGATAATACCACCAATTTAATCATGATTGTCACCAATTATGGATTAAACAACTGATTACACTCTGAAATGTAATATGGGAGTGAATATTAAAATATAAAAAATTTTAAAAATATAAAAATCTCCCAGACTGTCACAATATCATTGTCTGCTTACAAATATAGCAGTCTTTTATAAGCATTTTAACCACTTTTTCATAATTCTTAATGTGATAGAAATAATACAGTATATTTAAAAAAATATATATATATTTTCTAAACCTGAACTTCATTGAATCAGCAATGTAACTGCAATTTTTTCACCTAAAATAAAATTTACTCTACTGTTCAAATTTTGGGGTTGATAAGATTTTTTTAATTTATTCAAGAAATTGATACTTTTATTTAGAAAGGATGCATTCAACTGAACAAAAGTGACAGTAAAGGGACTTTTACATTGTTACAAAAAAATCTATTTTTCATCAAAAATGATGAACCATCTCTTCATCAAAAATGATGATCCATGAAAATATGAATCATGGTTTCCACAAAAATATTAAGCAGCACACAGTAAGAAATGTTTCTTGAGTAGCAAATCAGCATGATTTCTGAGGGATCATGTGACACTTAAAGATGAACTGAACTGAAAAAAATCAACGTTAATAACATGTTGTTTATGACAATTAAAAGTAATTTACATTAAAAAATTTAACTAAAATATCAATATAGCTTTTTTTAAGCAGCACAAAAATTGCGTTTGTTACGCTGGCAATCTCGATGACGTCACTGGCATGGTAGGACCTGCGAAGGTATATAGGCAACAGCTGCAGGTCCTATATACATACACGAAAATCAGTAATATTAATGGCATGAGTTACGCATTTGAGCATGTGAGGGACAGGCCAGTAGTATCTGACTACCACCACATGGAGGACGACCAGTTTCAGGCTCCACATACAGTACAGGATCGTTTTGGGGAAGTGACTGGTGCGGGTGTGGGCGCGGGCGCTGCCGGAGCATGGACACTGCACCGGAGTCGATCTGTTGCAGAGAGGGCAACCTGGAACATTTATTGATTGTTGAAAATGCATCTCCATGCACCGTTCATTTCAGATGCTGTGCGATGAGAGAGACGTGTTGAGGGTGGCTATGCTATCTCTAAGAGATGTCCGAGCTGAGACGCTGGAGCGTCTACCCCTATAAGTAGCTAGTATGTAACAGTGTATTTTACGAATTGGCGACTGGGCTGACTAGGCTAACTTATATCCCTTTCTAAGGCTGCTTAGGTTAACAGCGTACCGGCAGTTCACTCTTTGGGCGAGAGGGCATTTGGGAAGGATGAATAAGATTCCGTTCCCATCCTGTGCAGTGAACTAACGTTAACGTTACATCTTTTCCCCTCAGCCGAATATCAAGGATTCTAGTATGCGTTGGACTTGTAGCTAAATAAAACATTTGATATCAGACGCTTCATGTACTCATTGACGTTTTCAACACATCTGTCTCTCGTACCTAGGATTAAACACTAGAAATCACGACTAGAATAATTTTGTTGACAAGGCAGGGGGTAGAGAGAAGCTAGCTCTGCTAGTGTTGGTTAGTAACGGAGTAGCCTACCCACTGATCTATATAGCCTACCATGCCAGTGACGTAGTCGAATGTTGAAATCCAACATGGCGGCGCCCGTGTAACAACAACAGCATTTTCAACGTACCATTTTATCCCTTTTAACAAATTCTGCCATTTTAATAATTGTACCAATGAGAATAAATAAAATGCATCTGTTATATCACATTTTTTCAAATTTCAGTTCAGTTCATCTTTGCTGAAAATTCAGCATCAATCACAGGAATAAATAAAAAAATGTTAAAATAGAAAACTGTTTTTTAAAATTGTAGTATGTTAATACAGAACTGTTTTGATCAAATAAATGCAGCCTTGGTGAATCTAAAATATACATGAACATGATTATTTATTTTTTTACAATAGTCTCCTAAAATTGCATTTAAGATATGTAATTAATTTGTTAAGAATTAATTAATTATTGCTTAGTACATAGTAACAAACAGGTTTTATGCTTCATTTCAGGAGAAGTACGGAATTGAGCCCACTATGGTTGTTCACGGAGTGAAGATGCTGTATGTGCCGGTTATGCCGGGCCATAACAAAAGACTCAAACTGACGTAAGACCCAACTGTAAAATAGCCTATTTTACTTTTGATTAAAAAAATAATCTTAGCCTGTAAAATCTTACGTGTTTCAGCTAATGTAATTTCTGTGCGATGACTATCATCAAATGCAATTCGAAAAATGATGCACAATGCTTTGTGGTTTTCTTTTGCATTACCATAACAATATCTCTATTTGTCTTGTCCTTGCAGAATGCATAAACTGATAAAACCTTCAGCAGGCAGGAAGTATGTTGACCTTACCGTATCATTTGCCCCTGAGGTGGATGGTGACGAAGATCTGCCCGGTCCCCCAGTGCGCTATTACTTCAGTCGAGAAACTGAGAGTGGCGAGACCGCCTAACACATACACACACTCTCACACACCCTCCTCCCTCTTGCTCTGTGGACCACAAGTGGAGTAGCACTTGATCTGACTCAATGTACATAGTGACTTTTTGTTTTCTACTGATTTATTATTTTATTGCACAGCATTGTCTGTGCAGATGCCTTAAGATAATTATATTGTGCTTCAAAGTGACAATAATAATGGTTATTATTATATGAATGCTCTGAAGAGTAAAACAAAAAAGAAAATGTTTACACAACTTCCCCAGGGCTTATTATTCTATGTTAGTCTCTTAAACTAGAAGAGGACTCTGTAAAAAATCAATAGAGGGCTTGTAAAAGAAGAACATTCATCATGAATCAGCTGTAATTTATTTGCACATGTTTTAGGAGGATATTGGGGTTTAAGAAGTTGGTCGGTCACTGTAAGCAACATAAACACCAAAGATTTCACCTCTGGTTTAAAATGTTTATCATTGGCATTCAGCGATGCTTCACAACTGGTTTCCCCTGAATGTGGCTGTCAGGTTCTTCATGATCTTAGCTTTTTGCAAAAACAGATTGAGGTAAAGATAATTGCTTCTGATGTTACACCTACAATGCAAAATGCATTCTGTAGTTCCACTAGAGGGTGCTATAGTTGATAGTATCCTTGTACCCATTTGCTACAATCAACCGCTTCTACTTGAGCGACAAGGCTTAAAGGATGAGACTCTACGTAATCGACACTGATATAGACATCATCCTGTATGTGAAGGTATATTCGTATCACTTTAAGTCCAACCTGCATGTTGACATCTAAAACAGGCTTTTCACAAGTTCCTCGCTGCATTTACAGTCTTGTTGATGTCATTGACTCCTAAAGTGAATCTTAAAGAGTCCTTTAGGCAGTTGGCTGTTGCTTAGCGCACATGTGATTGGCAGTAGTGATCAGAAATCACACACTTGCATAGACACACCTGACCCAACATTCCACTTTGAGCTTACAGTGGATATGTTCGAATGCACAAAGAACAGGAAAAACATGGACAATGTTTCTAGTTTGATCCCTTTAAATTAAACCTTCAGTTGCACAGAATTCCCTGCCATGATGTCCAGCATTTCCAATTTATAAGAAAATGATATCTAAAGGAGCTAAACCAGTGATTGGTAAATATGATGTCATTGTGACTACAGTATTCAACAGAAAGTTAAATAAATCAAGTCAAAAAAGGTCTAAATGCATTTCCCTTTTTTCCTGCTTTCATGTATGTTCCTAACTCTTCTAACAACTTAACTTGTGGTAGTGTGTGGAAAAAATCTGAAAAGTAACATGGATCTCCATTTGATCTATGACAAGATCTCATAGACCACTGGAGGTTTGCGTTGTGCCGAGTGTATATGGTACTATAGTAATAATATAGCTACTGTTATATTATAAAATATACTGTTTACATTTTTAGGGTCAGGAAGACATTACTTTTATTCAGCAATGATGCATTTAATTGATCAAAAGTGAAGAAAGGCTAAAAGTAAAGACTTTTATAATGTAATAAAAGACTTCTATTGCATACAAATGCTGTTCTTTTGAACTTTCTATTCTTTAAAGAATCTTGAAAAAAGTCCATAAAAATGTTAAGCAATATGAATGTTTGACAGAGTCAACTCAGCATATTGATTTCAGGACTGAATTAATTGGCTGCTGAAAGTTCAGCTTTGCTATATTCAGGAAAAAAATATATTTCAAAGTTTAAGGTATATTAAATTAGAAAACCTATTTTAAATTGTAATAATTTTTCACAATATTGCACTGTATTTTTGATGAAATTATTGCAGCCTTGGTGAGCAAAAAAAACTTCTTTCAAAATAAATTAAAAAAATCTTATAGACACCAAACCTTTGAATTGTTTTAGCAATGTTTAAGCTAATAAATGCTAATAGTCTCTTTTTTATTGTGTTTCATATTGTGTACATGTCATGAAACACTTCTATGCTACTTTGTGACTTGGAGCATAAAAGTGAGTCTGCATGCACGGAGGTTTGTGATTGACTCTGAAATGTTTGATTCACGCCTCTACTCTTTAGAACGCAAACAACTCGGCTCTGTCTCTGTTCTTAGCACGGGTGCTGCTTTAAGGAGTGGAGTTTGACCTCTGGGTCACTTGGGACAGCATGTCTGAGCGTGTGCTTTCAGGACACATATGCCTTTTGTTGTTTCTGCAACTTCATGCAACCACTTCAAAAATAAATCTTACATTGGATGGGTTGAATCAATAATAATTCCTTTACCTACCTATTCACTACAACACAATAAAACCATGTTAGTTTAAATGTTTCATAACATCTAAACTAATTTTTTTTTTTGTTTTGTTTATAATTCTGAGTGTAAAAAAAGCACACATACACTAGTTCAGACAGAGGAGGCCTCAGGAATTCAATTTACCCTGCAGTGTCAAATGAACTGCCGTCCACAGTCTGGCGGGTCAAAGATCACACCAAAAGTCTGCACCCTCCCCCTTTCCCACACACACAGTCAAAGACATGTAAGAGCACAGATGGTTAATGGCTATCTTGTTGAACATGCATAGCTACAAGCTTCTCGTTCTCCTCCTGTGACTTCTTTTCCCGAGGAAGATGATGTAACAGAATAGCTGATATAGCAGTCTAGACACTGGACAGCAGCTTGAAAGATCATCATGCAAACTCATTAAAATGGGGGTAACAGGATCTTTGCTGAAATCCATTAATTAATTAATTTAGTTAGACTAACTACAAACTAGCTCTATTAATTAATTTCAACAACGACCCTATTAACGTAATAGGATCTTTATTTTATTACAGCTTAATTTACAAATAGGCTATGATAAGTAACGTTAGACATAAACACTGATTTAAGTGTTCGACTTAAATGCACTTTAAAGTGCAGGTTGACACGATATTCATTATCAGAACTGAATTATTATTTCGGACAGTTTCCGGTTTTCAGCGGTACATTTGCTCCAGTTTAAAATGTGTCATCTCTGAAATTGTGTAAGGTTCTCTCTCCCATTCTCCAAACTTTCCGTCACGCTCTCTCTCTTCTCTCCGGGAATGTGTTTCCTGTGGTCCGCTGTGTGATTGGTCCGTTGCCTTCCGGGGAGACGCGGATTGGAAGACGGAGCTCGACATCTGGAAGGGAGGAGAGTAGTGATGCGAAGTCCGACTCAGTTCTGCGAATCGGTTCTTTCAAGCTGTGTTTTGCAATGAACTAGTTGATAACGATCCATTGGTTCTGTTACGCCATTGCCTAGTACCTGACATCCCAGCATGGCATGTACAGTATTATGTGCTATAAATTAGCCATAATGGCATAGCCTATAGGGTGATGTTTCCAGTACAATATATAAACACGCGAACTGTAATGAGAGTAGAATCACATTTCATCCAATTGCTCATTTTGTAATGTCGTCGAAGAACCCACTTATTTAGAAATTATGTTGCAGTGTGTTTTGCTTTGACTCTCCTTCATTTTGTTAAATGAATGTATCTCCAAACATCTGTAGTAGACTTTTTTTGGTGGCTCTTTGAAAATAGACCCTTTTTATTTGAAGTTTGTAATTATTGTATTATTCTACCTTCCCAGATAGCAGACCAACACTGAATCAACATTGAATCAATGTTAATGCATTAACCAAAAGATCATTGAATCAATGTTGAAATTTAACATCAATAAAATCAATCAAGATGGACATAAAATCAATGTTTTTTAAACCTTAGTTAAATCATTTATTTAAGATTGAATCAACATAGAAACAATATCAAATCAATCTTGCTTTATGTACAGCAGGATTCTATGCCAGTTAATTGTCTATTTTTACTCATTCTAATCAAAACCAACGTAGGGATGTAATTAATATGGCGTTGAATCAAAACGTCTCTCAAAGTAAACAACTTTAAACATTCAGTTTACATGCAAATGTTTTTATTTATGACCCTACACTGTTTGAACATGAATTAACTTCACATTCAAGAAAAACAAGTGGCTCTAAAAATGTGACTAAAACCACATTTTATACAAATAAAACATTATGGCCTGGTTTCACAGACAGGACTTAGATTAAGCCAGGATTAGGCAATTAGGACATTTAAGTAGCTTTTATAAACGTGCCTTGGTAAAAAAACAAAACATTACTGTTGTGCATATTGAGACAAGACAATGACACTGACATATTTTAAGTAGATAAAACAATTACATGGAATTGTTGATTCTGAATTTATTGAGTAAATACCAGGAGAAGACCCTGGAAGACGATGACAACATAAATGCAATGTGCATTTGTAAAATTGAAGAAAATGCAAATTGAAACTCACCAAAAAAGACAAAAACAGTCCTACAGACTGAAACACTACCACAGTTCACTGTTCAGGACTTGAAGCTTTTCAAGGATTGAAGCTACTCTTCTGATGCAAAAAGGATGTCCTTATTGAATTGATACTCTGATGAACTCAGGGGTTTCCACCACGAGCAATGTCCCCAAGCAGGTCAGGGGCATAACGCAGCCATTTTTGCAGTAACAGCAAATACAAAATTTGAGGCTTCCTTTTTCTCAGCCATCACTTGTTGTTGTAAGGCATCTAAAGAATACCAAAACAAACAGGAAGTTGACGGTATTCAAACAGAAATGTGACTGTTGCTTATGTACTACAAAATTAAGTGCGTGATTCATTCAATTAACTGGAAATTTGAATAAAAAAATGTTTAAGTTAAAACACACTGCATTTAAATGTATCACTATTTATTACAAGCTTGCATATTTGAATTATTATAAAAACAAAAATTATTGTGTTATTTTACTATTCTATGGTGTAAAAATTACAAGATAATATTTAGCTCACTTCAGAATTTCGTGTTACCCTCAGTAGAATGTTTAGTTTTTTTGTCTTTTTCCTACGTAGGCTACTCTTTGTTACAACAAAACATGCCTTTTTAAAGGAAGTTGTAAGTTGTAAGTCAAGTGCCCCAGTTGTTGAATTGTTTTTGCAGATATTTTTTAGTTAATAAAAACATAAATATTTTTGAATCTACACTAAATTTAGGCTACATTTAAATAACAGTGAATATCAATTGTCATCATTCGTATGAAAAAAGTTTTTAAAGTTTTAATAAAATGTTCGCTCATTGTTTTTCAACCCTACGAATTGGGGAGGTCTAAATGAGATGAGAAGGCTCTCAGTCCAATTAATCATTTGTTGACTCGAGAACCGAACGCGGTTCCGTGAACAAGCTGTTCAGAATGGTTTTGTGAACCGGTTCAACTGATTCATTGAAAAGGTCCGACTCAAACGATCGACTCGTTCGCGAATCGGACATCGTTAGAGGAGAAGAATATACGAGAGGTAAACCAGAAAAAAAGGAGGAGAACAGGAGAGGGTGGTGACATCTGAGGTGAGTGATGTGCTATGCCAAAATTATTAACCTGGACATAAGGGCAGGTGAATTTATGATTTGAGAACATTTAATTATTTGCCACTTTTTTTGGTAATAAGTTTGAAAGGCTGGAAATATTTGTGGACGTGCTTCGCCCTAACAGCGTTTGCAGACGGCGGATAAACGCCTCGGCAATGGGCTTCTGACTAACAGTATCGGATATTATGCTACAGTAACAAACAAGCTGTGGCTTGATATATTGTAACTATTTTGACGCGTCTTTGATATTGTTATATTATGTTCGTTTTAGTTGCGTTGGAATGGTGTAAACGGGGGTCGTGCGTGTGGTCACAGCCCTCCTGAATATCGCTTGACTTAACGGGTCACTTTGTGTTTCGCGTTTGATTCTTCACGTTTATAACTAATGTCGCTTCAACATTAGGCTGTATATTATTAAATAAGTGCCATTTTTGCCGTTTATTTCGCCACGGTTATTTTTACGCGCCTCGCCTCGCCTCTCCCCCTCTCAGGTCCATGGCAGGCTCCAGCCCCCCGTTCAAGGCCAGGCCAATGGAAAAGTCAAAGCAGCGGGAATCCATAGCGTATTATACGGGGCTGTGGCAAACGCGCTTGTTTGTTAAGTTAAAGCACCAACTTGTGTGTTTGAAATAATCATTAGTGTGAGCGCGCCCGTAGGCCCGTGTGTGCGTACTCGCTGCTGTAGGTGCGCGCGTCGCAGTGGCGAGACTCTAGTCCCGTTTTATGACGCCCGTTCTGCGGCAGGCACAGGCAGCTCCAACAGCAGACATGTTCTCTAAAGACCATTTCACATTCTCCGGTCCTCTTACAGAAGTACAATAGCCAATTATACTGTACACCAGTCACCGGCATAAAACCTTCACACAGTAAGGCCTTTCCGAGCCGTCGTATAATTGGGTTGAAATGTAGAAAGCCAAATGTAACATTGAGAGCAGGTCTGGGAATTGTTGGTACTTCAAAGCTTGTTGCTACATTTCTGGAAAGCAATGTTTGTCAGATGAAATGGTTTTGGTGGCTAGTGGGTATTCGTTTTGTTTATGATCTTGCAAATGTGTTTGTAAATGACAAGAGGTCATTTCCACTGAGTTGGGTCCCTGGGCCTTCTACAGATGTACAGATGTCCACAATAGATGTTGGTTGTGATTGCTTCATGGGTTTGTCTTACCTCTAATTACTGCACTGTTTGTAAGCTAACTGTAGCTTGGGGCATACATTTATAAATATTATTATAATTAACAATCCATAATAGAAATCCTATATATGTGGTTGTGTTCCAAAATTCTAAGACTACCAGTGAAAATGCTGTAGACCTATCTTTTTAATCAAAGGGTTCGTCAAAAAATGGAAGATTCTGTCATTATTTACTCATCCTCGTGTCCTTCCAAACCCACAACTTTCCTTCATCTTTGGAACACAAAAGAAAATATTTTTAATATTCTTTCCTATTTTTTTGTCCTTAATTACAGAATCTAGTAATTAAATACGTAAATTTAATAGTAATTTTAATAGTAATTTAATAGTAATTTAAGTCTTCTGAAAAGAATCATTTTATGTGATTAAGTTTTTCATTTATAGTTTTATTCACATATAAACATTGATGAATGCAGCTCAAACATGCATGCTTAATATTCAAGAAGGTTTGTTCTTGTGTGTCAACCTTGTTCTTTATGCGAACCTTAAAAACTTTCAGTTTTTGGTGAACTAACCCTTTAATATTTTTTTTTTCTGACAAAATTTATATTGTCAGGCCAGCATAATAATATGAGTGTAAAATATTTTGTGAATGTAAAAGGGGTTTTCAAACTTATTCTTCATATTTATATTCTTTTGATTTAGTACCATGATGACAACATTAAAGCCAGTTGTTTAAATTTGGAAACAATATGTTGTTTGTCTTTATGTCACACTTCATATTTTTCACAATAGGACTTACAAATATATAGCTAGCTGCAATTGAATTTTAGGAAGGTGGTCCCTTGCAAGTGATCCTGATTTAGCCTATATGATCGACTCATTTATGTGTTACTGGTTGGTTAGAACTTGATTTGAATATGTTCAGAATAGCATAATCTTTTAAAGTTTCAGTAGAAGCAAGACAATTTGACATTTTGTACAAAGGGATTCACATGATCAGTATCACAAATTTAAATTTTATATTAATAAGTGACATATTAATAGTGCAGAATTTTTGTTTATTTCCTATAAACAATATACAAACTTTCAGATCTGAGTAGCGGATACTGAGTGCAGGCATTTTGAACCATTGTTTCTGTGAAAACTGTAAGGACACATTCAGTATGCATAATGCAGTTAATCTCAGTGTAAATAAAACCTTTTCAGTGGCTCTTTCTCTTCTTCTTGATCTCCTAAACTTGACTTTTATCCCTTCACTCCTTGTCTGTTTGTTGTGCAACAGCAGCTCAGTTCAGTCTGCTATAGTGAAAATACTTGTTAAGGATTCAGATTTCCATGTGCTCTGGCTGGGATAAGGTCTCTGCTTTGGGATTGAGAGTCTTCTGGAATGTTTTTCTGAAGGCTGTTGTGGTCATAAAGTCTTATTTCCAGAGCCTGTGGTCCTCAAAAATGTTTGTATGATGCAATGTTTGTTATAACACTCATCACAGGATATATTTTGGTTAACTGCTGCAGCAGTTAACCAAAATATATCCCATGGTGAGTGTATATATTTAAAAAAAAACAGTAAATAATGCTATGTCTGCCAGCCTATGTAGTAACAGGATTTTGTTGGGGTGTAAATGTGCTTGTTATCACAGGATATTTAGACTGGTGGTAGTCAGACATTATTGAAGGCTTAAGAGTGATATATTTAGGGTATTTGACGACTACCTCATTGGAAGTTCATTAACTAGCATTTTATGGTATTATGTGGCCTAAAATTGTCATACACAGCTAAGATGGAAGAACCCCCAAGGTTTGTCATGGCAGTATGACCCATTTTACAATTTGGATGGAGACCTAAACATTTAATTCATCTCATCTCTTACATTTAAAAAAATAAAATGTGTGAAAAGAAGAAATACATTTAGTGCTAGATAAATGCTACAAATCACTGTCTCACTGTACTGAGTAGACCGTAGCGGTGCCAAATCCTGGCATTTTACAGATGAATGATTTCTGTCTTTTCCAGACTTTCAGAAGTAAGTCCTGCTGATTTTGAGACAAAAAGATTAGTCTGTTCCAGTTTCAAAGCTCTATGAACTCCCATTGCAAGTGCATTACTGTAAATGATTTTTGGCCATTTTGCAAACTGAGGGGCAAATGTTTTTCTGTTAGCACAGATGCTGTAGATAAAGCTTAACCCAGAACATTTATCCCTATGATGCAGCAGCTGCTTTCATTTTCATACTGCTCTGTCTGGATATTTCTGTTTTTCTAATGAGACACATTGCAATATGAAAATTTACCCTGCCAATATTTTCACCTGCCCCACCACAATTTCTTTTTCTTTTAAAATCTTTTTTATGTGCCAGGGAAAAATCTGTTGCATTTTCTTTAATAAAGAAGGGTTTTAATTTAGTATTGGTATCGGCTCTGATACTGCCATTCTTTGCTGGCCATCTACAAATCGGGTATCGGTCGGACAGAATCGATCCTAATCCGATATTGTGCGTACTATTCTGTGTTATTGTTAAGCCCCACAAAAACCATAAACACATTATAAAGCACCATAAAGTTTTTGTGCACTGTATTCCAAGTCTTTTGAAGCAATTCTTTAAAAAAAGCAAAGCTTTAATGTGATGTACAGATGAATATTTAAGTCTTTAAATTAAAGTTCACATAAACACTTCCTAATTGAAATATAAAACTGTTAAAAGAAAAGGCTTACTAACTTTTGCATAGATATAATACACTACGCATCAATATATCGTCCCTTTGTGCTTTGCACTTTTTCAATTTGAAGAGCTGTGATTCGTTGATTCAAGCATATCATCCTGCGCACGGAATGTGCATAAGCGATTTGTGGCGCTCTTTATTGGAGCCTTTCATATTGTAATACTTTTGCACAAATTCACAGCCTTTCTTGTTTTGTCCTTTTTTAAAAGAAAAGTCTTTTAATTTAAATATATTTACTTCTATAGAATTTGTTTTTCATTAATGTATTTTATAACAATACATATAGCAATGTGTAACATTGCACCAGGTTTCGTGCTACGCTTGTTCACTTTGATTTGTTCCCCACTAAATAATTTTTTTCACTAAATGTTTAGATTTCATAAAATTATTGTGCACTCGACATGATTTTTTTGCTGCTGAATTATCCACTAACCTAGTTTATAATATATCTTTGTCATAGATTATGAATATATATTTTTTCATTTGTTGTTTATCTTTATAATGAAGTATCAGTTCTGAAAAAATGGTATTCGGAGCATCCCTTGTTTAATTGTTTGTTTTAATTACTTAGCTGGAAATTACACAGCTATTAACTCCTTAATAAACATAATAATTATTTAATTTGTTTATGTTGTTTAACTAATGCTTTCAATAATTTCTTACAATTCAGTTTTGACTGGCATATTTGTAAGCCTGCAATCTACCTGTTTAAATCCTTCGAATCTCAACAACATTCAATTTATTACAGTAAATGTTTATGTCTACAGAAAATGTTTATGGCCATTTGTAAACTAAATTTGTAAGGCTTCGGGTGTCATCCGCTTCTAGTTATTATTGCAAACTGGTACTTATCATATTGTTTTAATTTATTATCATAAACACACTGGTTTGTAGCGCAAATAGTTTTACTGTTTACATCACTTTAGGCTTGCTACAGTAGTCTTTTACCGGTGTCTCACTTGAAACGGGCCTCGCAACAGAAGGGTTCTCCATCTGCTTGCACTCGGAAAAAAGCTCCGCCCCTCAGCTATCACGGAAATTAATTGGGTCTTTAAAACGCCCCCTAAAAAAATCAAGATATATGGGGCAAAAATGTCCCTGTATGAGTTCTGTTTTTTTTACTTATAACAGGATATACAGTAGAGTGCTGTTTTCCTGAATATCAGCACAATTGCAAATGCAGCCTACTGCAGCCTACTGATTTTAAACAACAGTTCAATAAAAAAAGTGAATGTTAGGTGACTTTCATTTTAGACTTAGAACCTCATCTGTTTTTGTTCTACTTCTCAACAAATCCACAATAGAGCAATTGTGCATCTCAGTGCAACTGAATGAGTTCGCAAGTTGAAGGAATCAGAAGGAATTGAATGAGTCTCTAGTTAAGATAATGACTTGCCGCCACCTACTGGCAGTTTTAGTTTCAATACATTTTTTCCATCGTTTCATTTTATATGTCACGCCTGCAGTTGATAAAATCATACCTGCGGTGCAGCTGCATTAAATTCTGTCCGCACTTGCATCAGCTATTTGTTTGAAACAGGCCTCGGAATTGCAAAGGCCGCCTCTGTTTGGCTGTACACAGCACAGTGCAGCAGAAGTCAGATTTCACTTACCACGTGACGTGACAAAAATTCACTTATCAGATGACTGACTGATTTGGTGCGCAACAGATCCTGAGCATTATTGACAAATGTCTTATCTTGTAACATGTGCAGTCAGTACTGATACTCCCTATACACATAATACACATGATCACAAATTCACAAAAGTGAAGAACCCTTCACGTACCCCATCAGTACCCCTTCCCCCTCCCCCTCCAGTAATAGCAGTGTTGTCGCAAGTTTATTTACTGGTGTGAACATTTCCTAACTATGACATCCCTTCTGCTCTTTGTTATTCTTTAAGTTATTAATCTATAGGAAAAAATAAATTGAAAATCTTGAACACTCACAGAAAATAGCTTACTTCCGCTTTGAAAAATAAGGTGGATAAGGCCTAAAAGCACAGGCTTATTGTTGAGCTTTGAAATGTGCAAGAATTAACCCAGAATTTGCTTGTTCTGTGTTTGTAAATGCTATATGTGTATTGTATATTTCTTCTCCATAAACTGCTCCATAAAAAATGTATAAATTGTAAATATCAGATGAGACAATATCCTACTCATCAGCCTTTTTAAATTATTCCTCATGCTCTGTTATTCCATTGCTCTTTCTTTCTCTGTCTTTCTTTTTTTTACACACAGACACAAAAATCTTTAGCATCAGACTGGAGTGATATTACTTTGTCAGTGTATTGGTGGTAACCATCTTCACACAGGATCTGGTATCCTTATCGCAGCCTGTGTTATTTTTTTAGGTAAGCGATGTGATGTCATTGCTAATAGCAGCTTCCTCTGGGCATACTCTCTCTCTCTCTCTCTCTCTCTCTCTCTCTGTGTGTGTGTGTGTTGGTTTATTTTCCAGCAGGCTGGTGCACTATGTCTCTGTCTCCCTCTTTAAGGGCCTGGAGTTGCTGACTGAGGAAAATGTGAGTCAGAGGGGGATAGGGAGAGAGAGAGAGAGAGAAGGGGGCCGAGAGGGAGGTGCTGTGGAGAGACTGCAGCTGAAGGGGGGTGGGGGGCATGTAGTGCAGGGGTACATCTGCACTGTTGGTTTATTGCTCTGTTATATTGTTTTACAGGATAGTGGTTTTACTGCAACCTAGTGAAGTGTTCATTTAGGATTACATTATTACGGGAATTGAATGAAGGTTGTAAACTTAAATAAGTTTGCAGGGTACTTTGATTTTGTGAATCTAAAGTAGCCACAGGCTACTTTGAAATAACTTAATTTTGGTCAAATTTAATATTTAGGAGCCAAATTTCTTTTTTTTTAGTTGACAAGTTTCATAATAGTTTGAAAAAAGATTGCTATTCAGAATTGGTTTAGGCTAGTTCTCCTTTGATGCTGTCATTGTAGCGATCCTGATTATTTATTTATTTATTTTTTGCACTTGTGGTTTGTATGAACTCGTACGATCTCATTTACATTTTTAAATGATATACTTACTCTCCACTGATGGTTTGGTTTAGGGGTGAGGTAAACGTAAAATAGTAGTATTTTCTCATGAGGTCAGGACAGAGAGAGTCAGTTGAAAATAATAAATATCATTAGTTTGGGATGTTATTTGACGAAACTGTGTATGACTGTATGAATGCACACAACTGTTTCCCAAATGTCACCATCAGTGTTTAGATTTTAAATGACTATGTCACACATTTTAAATTTTTGTTTTCATTTGTGACCATTTTAGACCAAATTTTAGACAAACTGACTCTGTCATTTCTCTCCAAATACTAGGGCTGTAACGATACGCGATATAAAATCGAAATCGCGATACTCAGGTCCACGATCCTGTATCGCGATGTGAGAAGGCAGAATCGCGATCACACCCCTTCCAACTCCCAGAGTTATCCTTCCTGTCCAGAACCAGGGCTCGAATTTCGGCGCGGGTATTGCGCATAATTCTAATCATTCCCGCAGGTCTCCCATTTATAATGTGGGAAATTCCCGCAATCGTAATCCACACAGATAATAAAATAAAATCATTCTTTTAACAACTATCTTCCAGACGCAATTTCAAAAACCGCGTGAGTGTTCAGCGGTGCCGCGCGTCTTCTATCTCTTCTCATAATGTTTTGTGCAAGGCAGGCATCAAGCGCTGCGGCGATAATACACACTCGCGTTTTGGAGTCGGGACCATAGACTGTAAGGTCGGGACATGACGGAATATTCACTTGCACAATCGGGCCAGCAGTGCATCGTGACTGAAGTCTTTTTAAGTCTTACCAGTTTAAACATTCAAGCGATTTTAAACTAATCAGTGCTCGCGCGCTCTCTGAGATTATTTTCTATACGCACATTCATAGAAAATCCGCCTCAAAAACAGCTGGCTAGTAACTATTTTTCGCGGATTATATTGCTTTAACACGCAAAATTGTCAATTTCGGTCTTTGTGAGTAGGCTATACTCTAAATAGGCTATAGTCGGTTTTGTCTTTAATAAACATAAAACGCATGCCAGTATAATGAACACAGGATCCGTGCACTAGCTCTTAAAGTGACGGCAGCCATATGTGTCTGTCATTAATTTTGTTGTCAAAACAACAAAAGATGGCTTTAAGTTAAAGGAATCAGGATTAATAGCCTATGTATTTAATTTATTCAGGACTAAAATACTACCCAGTGTTATATTCCATTTGATTACTTTATTCAGTATCTGTATATAAATACTAGTGTTAGACCTATTCAAAAACTTTTCTCTTTAATTGTCTTTATTTGTATCTTTATTCTATTGTATTTATTTGTGCTACTTTTTTCAATTTAATTAAACAATTTAAATCAAGCTTCCTTGTGATGTGTAAATTCTTAACAACAATAGGCTATTACCCCATTGTAAAAATGCAACGAGCGCAAACATTTAGGCAAGATAAATGTAATAATTTTGTTTGGAAAAAATGCCCCCCCTTTCTCCCCTCAAACAAAAAAAATCCCCCCCATGAGAATCATCTAAAGGGGGGATCCCCCTCCTCCCCCCCTCCCCTCCCCTCAGGCCCATGAGAACTACCACATCTTTAAATTACTATTAGTATTATTTGAAGTTAACATTATAAAATAGCCTACTTAGACCTACACCACAAAACTAGTTGAGGATAAATTATTTAAAATTTGGCAATTTCAGCATTATGGACGTGAAATTTGCAGCCAAAACTTGAAATATAAATTCTCAGAAAGTGCATTAAATTAATCCTCAATTGACCGGCAACACGTCCAACATGCAGATGCATATTACGGCACCATCCCGAAATCAATTTAGTTGGAGTACAGAACACAGCCCAAAAGCAGCAGCCTACACTGCCGTATAGTATAATAATTTGCATAGTTATTATTGTTCTTTGGTGTTTAGATTATACAGGTTTTTCCTAATGTTATTTAATAAAAATACCGGTATTTTTTTTCTTCTCTCAAAATCTCTTTTTTTTCACCACAAGCCCCGCCCCCTCAAGCCCCGCCCCCGTGATAGAATCGCGATACGAATCGAATCGTGGGTCAAAAATCGTGATACGAATCGAATCGTGGGTTTGGTGTATCGTTACAGCCCTACCAAATACCTATCAGGTTGTCATATTTCAGTTGTTCAATTGAGCATCAAATGAACGGGAAGCTCAGGGAAGTTAAAGCAGGAGTACCATGTTAACATACACAATGTAATATGGAGTAAATTTACCCTTTTGATGTGTGTGGTTGTGTATTTCCCTTCTGCTCATCAAAACATTTTCTATTTGTGGCTTTGCGTTTGCTGAATAAAAGTTTGGATCGTATCCGAGAGATGCGGCTCCCTCTGATTCTCAAATGGCTGTGTAAATAAAGCTTACGACTGAAAATCGGCTTAAAAATTGTCTAGTGGGACGTTGGCCTTAGACTAACTTCAGAGAACTGAGGAGGGAGCAGCCAGACTCATCATTCATCCAAATCAGTCCTGCTTTCCACAGAAAGGGGGTGTAAAGTCATGCCACAATCCCACTGTCATTCTTAGTGTGTGTGTGTGTGTGTGTGTGTGTGTGTGTGTGTGTGTGTGTGTGTGTGTGTGTGTGTGTGTGTGTGTGTGTGTGTGTGTGTGTGTGTGTGTGTGTGTGTGTAACATTATCACACTCCTCTCATCTGACCAACAGTTGCCTCGGGGTTGACTCAGGATTGTGAAAGTGCTGTTTCATTCCCGCTGTGTGTGCATGTGTGTCCCTATGCCTGTTTTCTATCCCGGCCTAACAATAGGAGGCTTGTATTGTTATTTCTTGCTCCCTGTTCTCTCCATCTCTCTCTCCCCTTTCTTTCTTACTCTATGTTGCTGTTGAAAGCAGACAACCATGTGGTCTGTTTTCATAAAGAAAGATGATGACAGATGTCTGTCATTTACGTGGGTGAAGATATAAATGGTGAAAAAAGTTTGTATGTGTGATTGAGTTGGGTTGCAGTATTTGCTTGACATTAAATGAAAAACACTGATTTGCCTGATAATTCACTGGCCCCTTGAAATGAATGGTCACAATTATTGACAAGCCTGACATCACTTCCTATTTCCTGTGGATGTTTTCACAGAGCCTGAGTACACACTCTCTCACATTCCTCTGTGTGTTTGTTCAGAGTGATTGTGTGTTGGCATGTCTGTCGAGAGCAGGCCAGGCTTATGTTTCTTCATGCTTTTCTGAGAAATGCAAACGGACATTTTCGGAATGAATTTGTATGTCTGCCTTTCCTTGCTCGACCTTCGTTCTGTGCTGCACTGAAATTAAATCGTGTCAGTCTTGTCTCGCTCTGAGACAAATGCAGAACACTGCACATACATTTTCTAGAAAGTTCCTCTGCCTAGCCAATCTTCTCCCGTCTGTAAGCTCTGTCAACGTCCATGTTGTTTCTTTTTTTTTGACAGAATGATGAGGTGAGATGCAGGTTACATAGGCACATGAAAGTAAATCTGCATTTCCAATTTTTTTTAGTGCGTGTGTGTTGTCAAGCGTATGTTTTGTCAAGGCTGTCAGGAGCAGATGGTAATTTTTATGCTAATTTTCATGCCTCAAAGCAATGCGCTCTCAAACCTGACATGTCCAAAGGTGCGATTGGTGTGCGTAGATGTTTCTCATCGGTCATGTCTGCTGCTGTAAATTCATATTCACCTATCACAAGCCAAAAGCAAGAGGATCACTGAAATATCAAGATGTTTTATTAATGCTAGAGTGTTCTGGGTGGTTGCCAGGGTGACGCTATGCTATCTTTAGTTTGTTTGTTGATTAGTTTCTGGTGGTTACTTTAGTCAAAAGATCCTAAATTATCAGGCTAAAACAGGGATTTGTTCAAATAATGACTGCAATCTGAGGTGCCTTTTTCCAATCAACTTCATAACTAGCTGCTTTACTATACCATAGGGTTGGGAATCTTTTGTTACCTCACGGTTCTAATCAAATTGATTCTTGAGTTCACAACTCGATTAAAAATCAATTCTCGGTTTTGAGTCAAATTTCAGTTTGATATATGCAGAGATTTGATTATAGTTAACTGTTTTGTGTTACTTTTCCTATTTGAATGTGGTAGACAGTTTAATAGGTCTTGAAGAAAAAAATCCCACTGAATTAAATGTCAACTAGCTAGTAACGACTGTTTCCCGAAACCATAACTATGTCACACATCCAATGTTTGGACCATTTTGTTTCATTGATAGAAGTTTTGTTAATGATGTGGTGTGGAGGTGGTGGAGTACACTGAAAAAAATTTGATATACTACAATTTACTTTGATACAGTTTTCACTCAGAAATTGCCAGTAAATTTCACAAATAATTACACAAAGAAACACATTGATTTAAATAGAAAAATTTGAAGTAGAAAGATTGAAATAGTATTTTCTTGTAAAATGTACTCCAGTAATCTTTTTATTAATCTAAAAAGTTTAATAACTTCTGCGAGATTAAAATATAACTCGAGATTGAATGAATGTCAGATTTTAAATAACAAACATGACACGTGGAGGACTACTTCTGTCAGGGATCAGCCAGGCTCCATCACCATCCAATCACAACGATCACTATCACCTGTGTATTAATCACCAGCACTTGCACGCCATCTGCTCATCGCCACAAACCCTTATAAGCACACACCTCACTCTGGCACTTTGTCTGGTCACGTACATGAGTTCCCGCTATTGCTATTTGTTTCATATTATCAATAAACCTGTTTCTCACCTCTGCCATTATTGTTTGGAGTCTCTGTTCCGTAACAGAAGATCAGACCAACACCATTGAGAATGAGTTCCCCTGATCCATTCCAGGAGATTGTGGATGTACTCAACCGAGCACTCACCGGATCCACTTCCGCATCACCCGTCACCTCCTCTCCTTCACCACCAGTGGCCTCCAGTCTCGTGGCCAATCTAGTGCACTACTCTGGTTCGGCGGAGGATTGAGACGGATTTCTCCTTCAGTGTTTGCTGGCCCTGGAGATGCAGTCGCCCCGCTTCCTCACCGGGAGAGCGAAGGTGGCATTTATTATTTCCCTGCTGACAGGGCAAGCGCTCCATTGGGCCCAGACTATCTGGAACCAAAATCCTGCCGTTACACAGTCTCTGAGTAACTTCACCTCTCACTTCCTTCACGTTTTTGGGAGTCCGGATGGCGATTCATCAGTTGGTGAGCAGTTATACTATCTTCATCATGAATTCTGATTATATCATCAAGTTCCGGACCCTTTCGGCCGCCAGTGGATGGAATGAGCGCTCACTCCTCACCATCTATCGGCAGGGACTAAATCCGCGTCTGCATCTCACTGGTTTACTCCATGGGTTTAGAACGGTTCATTCAGCTCACCATCCACACCGATTGTCGTATGCAGCCATGCTTGGAAGACCTACAGGGCCAGCCATCGAATTTCCCACCTTGCCAACCAGAGTATACCAGCACTCCAAAACCAGTCCCCATGCAAGTGTATAACACGTCTCACAATCACTGAGCGGCAGAGGAGGCTGACCCAGGGTCTTTGTTTTGTACTGTGGTGCTGGTGGACATATTACAGCATGACCCATCATTCCACCACAACCTATGGTGAGTGTCATCCATTCTTCCTCAGTCAACATGAAACCCCTCACCACTGAAGTTACCCTTACTGTCTCACATGTCTCTCTTCCAGTACACGCCCTCCTTGACTCTGGGTCAACTGGAATCTTCATCTCCGATTCCCTCTGCTGCCAGCTCAATCTCCAAACAAGGCCCACTGAAACCCATTAGGTTCACTAGATAATCGCTAAACCTCTCAATAAGAAGAGTGTACGTTTCTCCGTGGGACCTCTCCAACTGCAAGTGGGACAGCTGCATACTGAATCCATCTCTCTACTGGTTCTGGAGAATTCCATCACTGGTATCATCCTAGGGCACCTGTGGTCAGTGCAACACGATCCCGTTCTCTCCTGGGTAACGGGAGAAATCCTGAAGTGGGGCAATAGCTGCTCTCCACATCTTCCTGCACAGGCCATGGAGGAGTACGTAATAGATATATCTGATATGTTATTCCTGGATCTATAAGGATAAATAACCTGGCCGAACATCGCCACCACGTTGTGGAGGTCCTCCAACGCCTCCGTGAACATCAGCTCTTCCTTAAAGCCGAGAAATGCTCATCAGTCTACTGCCCAATTTCTCAGCTACAACATCAGTGAACACGGCATCCAGATGGACAAGAGGAAGGTGGAAGCTGTTCGGAACTGGCAAACCCCTTCTACCATCAAGGAACTTCAGCGTTTTCTCGAATTTGCTAATTTCTATCGCCGGTTCATTCACAACTACATCTCCATCACCTCTCCGTTAACCAATCTCCTTAAGAATAAGCATTATAAATTACCTAAAAAGTTACTTATAGTCCCTTTAAGTGAGAGATTTAGTAGTGATTTTTGTTATGCTAATTTAGAAGAATTTCTGTTAATGTTGATTTTAGGAGAGTTACCGTCCTGGTGACAAGTGGTGCATGTAGTTTGGTTTGAGAGCAGCAAGTAGCCTTGGCAATGTTAATGCTTTATATTGCTGTACTCATACAAGTGGTATACCATTCTATTGTAAGCATGATAGCAAATTAGCAAGTTAGTATTTATTGAACTAGCTTGTTATAACTAGCTAAGTTTATAATAACAAAAATGTTCACATTGAGATTACATGAACATTTTAAGTTAAATGTATGGATTAGTGTACTCAAACATTTAAAGTTAAGAAGTAAAATGTATGAGTACAAAATAAAAGTCTGCAAGTTCTGCTTACTTAAACTTTTAATTTCTTAACTTAAATATTTTGAGGCAACTGATTGCCTTAAATTTTTTTAGTTTTGCCAACTTATTCGGGTTTACAATGTACCCTAAGAAAAATAGTTTTTTAACAGGAAGGGCGGACAGCAGTGTGAGTTAAAGTCCAAAGTCTGGACCCACTTCGGTTTTTAAACTATTGATGAGACAAACAAAATCGACAAAGAGTACGCGATATATAAGAACTGCCTGGTAAAAGTAAAGTGCATGGGTAATACCACAAACATGCAAAGCCAACTTGCAACACCATCACCCTGATCTCATTGAAAATGTTCAATTTAATTTACGGACTGAAAAACTTTTTATGCGGTTTTCTAACAGTTTGGACTTGAATAAAGAAAGAAAACCATTTCACAAGCATTTTGTTTTCACATTCAGGCAGATATCGTGATGTATCATAGGATTATCTAGCAATATATTGATTATCGCAGAATTGCTGTATCGTGACAATATCAGTATTGTGAGCCATGTATCGTGTATCATATCGTATTGTGATCGTACCCTGTGATTCCCATCCCTAGTTCATTGGAACTATGGTTTCGGGAAATACTCAATTGTTGAACTATGTTGCTATTGACAGAACTCGCAACCATACTTGGCTAACAATACTTTTGGGAAACATGCCTCTGGGTAGTTAAATGTATTGTACGACCGTCCCACTTTGAATATCCTACAGACTGGTCTAAAAATCTGTTGGCCAAAGCCCTGTTAAATTGCAGATTGCTGGTTTTAATGGGTATTAGTGCAAATATATTGCTACACAATCTGATCAGGAGATACAGAGTTTCACAGAAATGAAATACAGAGAGGGAGAGATAAGCCCTGTATAAGCTGTTTTATGTAATATCGAGACTTTGCTGTGATTTGGTAATGCTTAGTTTAAAATGTATGTCCACAGGTCAACACACAAATTTTTGCATTTTGCAAAACTGTTTTTCAGAGGAAAGACTGGGAACAATGGACTCATCCTGCTGGCTGTTATAGAACATACTTATTTCTATACACACACATAAACACCCAATGTTTCTGGCCAGCTCTTTGTTGTGTCTAGCTATCAACTTCCTTGTTGTGTGTGTGTGTGTGTGTGTGTGTTTGTGTGTGTGTGTGTGTTTGTGTGTGTGTGTGTGTGCGTGTGTGTGTGTCAAGCTCTCATGGCTTCTAAGTCATGTTTATTGTGGCCCATCCGCTCTATTCATTGTTCTGGGATCTATGTTGAAGAATCCTGCACCTATATTTTTTTAAAGGCTATGTGTACAAAATATATAGTTTAAATCTTCAATACTGTACATTTTACTGCTTGTTGTTATGCCTAGTGAGATAAATATATGTTTGTTTGGGTTTAGTAGTTTTTTCTGAAATAATCTTTTAATCTTTTATTTTTATTGATTGATCAAAAGTGACAGTGAATACATGATGTTTCACTAAACAAAGTTCGGGAGGAGCACGTTCAAATAATTGATCCAATTATCACATTCCAACCAGCTGTCGACAGTCAGTAATCAACATGTCTATCCAATCAGCTTGAGTGGGAGACCTATATATACACTCATTTGACTCACCAATGTTCTTAGACAGTTTTTCAGCATCCCTCCACCACCCCGTCTCCTCACACTCGCCTGGTTACTTCTTAAACCAGCAATACGGGGGGAGTACTCTGGGTTCGGGCCCTCTCCCCGGACAGCACGCCAAATATGCATACCATTTATTCTGTCTAACTTATTTGAAAGTGTGGACTTGTGAATTTTAAATTGTTACAAAATGTTTATTTTTTAACTTTCTATTTATCAAAGAACCCTGAAATTTTTAACAGTAATAATTTTTCACGAAGGATAAGAAATAGCTTTAAAACCATGTCAGTGGCAGTAGATTGTCAATACCTGCTCTCTCATCTCCATCACTCTTTCTTTTTCTCTCAGTCTTTTCATTTTGCCCTGTCTCTGCCCCTCCGAAAAATGAACTTTTTTAATTTACTGAAGGCTACAAATTGTATTATATTAATTCTCAACATGTACACATTCATTATTAATCTTGTGCCCAACATGATGCAAACGGCTTTGTTAATGTTTCTTGTCACCTCACAATGACAGTAAACTAATTATTACTTTACATGAATCACGTTACATAAGCCTATTAGTTTGCCTGATTATTTTTGTCAATCGTTTAACATTTATGGCCTAAAAAAACTGTCAAATATGAAATGTTTAGTTTAGCCACTTACATCTTATCTCGCACTCAGTCACTCTGCTAAAATTCGCGCTCCGCAGCTTCTGTGACATAAAGCCCGCCTATTTGATTGGTCATCTCAAATATTCTGACATTGACGAGCAGTGACAGACCAATGAGGCTAAGATGAACACACACACACACACACACACACACACACACACACACACACACACACACACACACACACACACACACACACACACACACACACACACACACACACACACACACACACACACACACACACACACACACACACACACACTCACACACCCCCTGTCCTCTTTTTCTGAGGTGCACTCTGCTCGCGTGCCGCTGCGGATTGAAGATGAACGCGCTGAATCTGATTATAACAAGACTGAAGCGAACACGAATTTGTGTAAATTACACTTAATCACACATTTTTAGGGGGGCGATTCAGAAGTTTAGGGGAATTTGATTACACTATTCCAGATAGCCCGTCGGGCAGTCCGGTTATGCATTTTGGTAGCCCGACTTGAAAACACAATAACCCCGGGGCGTCGGGCTAGCGATTTTGCGAGCCCTGTATATATATATATAAATATATATATAATATTATATATATTTTTAGTGCATGTTACAATTTTTTTTTATAATTTTCTTATTGTGGCTATTCTGGCTAATGAAAATGTTGTCTAAACCAGCCGAAAAAAATGTTGAGCCCTGCTTTAGCTTGAGCCAGTCAGTTCCCACACAAAGTGACACTTTGGGTTCCCCTTCGTTAGTGACGTGAGATGTGATTCTGATGAATGGGTATCTCGCTCGAGAGCCTATCTACTTCGAGTGTAACTAAACGAGTCAATGCACATCGGCATGCGCTGATTGCACCAGCTGCTGAGCATCGCGGCGCGAGCATATAGTGAGTGGCAGGTGCATCGCATCCTTGTCTTTTGCTTTGCAGTCAGGTGGTGAATGCTGTTCTTGCAAATCTTATCTGAGAGTGTTTTAACTTCAAAAGACGAATCTGCTTCTTCAGGAGAACACCTCTTCAAGCTGGTGTTGGTGTTACAGCGCAGACAGCGCTGGCCACAATCTCACAAAGAGCAAAACAGCTGTTTTCACAGCTCAGAATGTTGCGCCTTCAATGAGAACGTGAGTGCTCACATCAGGCTTGCACTATCGTCCTGTTTGTGTAGCCGCAGTCATCCCTGGGTGCTTCAGCACCAGAGAGAGCAGTTTCCTGAAAAAGCAAACACACGTGTGTTTCTGGATGCGGTCGTTTCCTGTCCTCATATGACGGCCACGATCACTGTTTTACATGCCTGGGCTTAAGCGTGTTGAGACTGCGTTCGTGGGTGGTTCATGTTCTCTCATGAGAGCATGACCACGTCGGCACGTTGTTCGTCTCCCCTTTCTCGTAAAGGCCACTCAGTGTGCCGTCGAGCTGTCGGCTGACAGCGTGGGTTGTCATGGCAACCCAGTGTGCGTCATTCGGCACCCTAGATGCGCGGTCAAGACTCAAGTGCCTCAAACTAGGTGGAGTCCCCTTGCCTATTCCCCGATCTAGTTCCTCTTCTGGCGGCCCCTGAAAAGGGCTACTTTGGCTAATAGCAGTGGTGATGTGAGGATTACAGTGAGCCTTCCCCGACGGCACCACCTCCTCGGGCCCCTCACTCCTCTAGCGCATCTCAAACATGCTGAAACTGCATTCGTGGGTGGTTTATGCTCTCTCACGATAGCATGACTACGTCGGCATGGCCTTCACCTTTTTATTTCTCATGAGGGCTTAAGCGCTCAGCGTGCCATGTGCCATCGATTTTGACGGCCACGTTCACTGTCTCGCATGCCTGGCAGCTTTCGGATGGGATTACTGGACCTTCTCATGAGGGACCAAGCATTTCATTCGGGGCTCCAGGGGAGGATTAGATGTCGATCGCTGCATCGGAGAGAGGGCTGTTACGCTCTGGAAATGAAGATGATGCTGAGTTCCTACTGTAATGGTGTCTGTGCTCATGCTGAATCAGATTCAGACTTGACAGCCACACTTTCTCGGGCTACTCTGGGGGTGCAATGCAACGCGTAATCGCCTTGCCCCACCCCCGTGCCTGCCCGGATGTGTGTGAAAAACTTTGGCAGTATGAAAGCATTTTGTGCACCAATATGGCAAGCCAAACATGCCAAAATCTGCAGAAAATGTTTTTCCTCTCTCACTACCCTTGGTGGTGGGGTAGCTTTGCTAATTTCAGACCGCCTCCTCCCTGCATGTGTTGGCCACCCTACAAGTCTGAACAAGTCTGAGGCCAAAACACGCAATGCACGAGGGTATTTCTGAAACAGGGTTAAGCTGCGCATAGTGACTGACCTTGGTTTAAGTCACAGCTCTGGCCCTCTGTCAGACGATGTCCACGCTGGTGGTCCAGAAGCGCCCCAGGGCTAAACCTTGAAGAAGTACGAGACATCGCCAAAGTTCACTTTCTCGATGCTCCAATCTCACGAGGTGGCCTTTTTCGTCGACACTGTTGGATAGTGTGCCCAGTGGTTCTCCACAGTTCAGAAGCAGGATGATGAAACCAAGAGCTTGTCCCAATGTGCTACCGTAGTCACTTTTGGGCTTCCCCTAAGTCTGTTTGTCGGCAAGAATGTCAGTCCCCTAAGAGAAAAAATAATAAGATAAACTGTCACAGCCAGCTCTGTGACGTCGAGCTTTCGCAGGAAGATGGCGCCACGTGTCTCAGCAGCCCTGAGACGGGCGACCCAGAGTCAGCTGCTCTTCTCGGGTGGAGGGCCGGATGGAGAATATTTTGTTTATTCCAATTCTGTTCCGCTGCTGGTGTCTCAGTCATTCTCAGTCAAAGCAGCTTCTCTGGGTGTCGAGGGCGCAGATGGCAGTGAGCGACACTTCCATGCCTTGCCACTCCCATCCCCCTCTGTTGCCAGTGGGCAGTAGTGTGCGGTTCGGGGATGCCACCAGGCCTTCCCACGCACCCTCTGCCCCACCCTGGAACCAGGTAAGTCTTGCATGGCACACTCAGACTCTGCTTCAGGCCACCTCAGTGCCTCCCAAGCTGTGTCCCTGTGTTCTACCTTGCTGTCCCACCCAGGGTACATTTGTGGTTCCGTTGGTCCCGCTTGCACGGTGTCTGGGAGCCTGGCTAGCGATTCCCAGCCCGTCTCGCTGGTTCATCTGTACCATCAGACTTGGCTATGCGATTCAGTTTGCCCGACGCCCAGCCAAGTTCAGCGCCATCCACTTCACCTCTGTGCGGAGTTGCGATGCTCCTGTCTTGCGGGCAGAGATCGATGTCCTACTGGCGAAGGACACGATTGAGCCCGTCCTTCTAGCCGATATGAGGACAGGGTTCTACAGCCCCTACTTCATTGTACCCAAGAAAGGCGGTAGGTTACGACCGATCTTAGACCTGCGAACCTTGAATCGGGCCCTGCACAAGCTCCCATTCAAGATTTTAACGCAGAAATGCATTTTCGAATGCATTCGTCCCCGAGAGTGGTTTGCAGCGATCGACCTGAAGGATGCGCACTTTCATGTCTCGATTATTCCTTGATACAGACCGTTCTCTCTCAAGAGCAAACTCTCCCCTGTGCAGAGGATTTCTTAGCTCGGTATGGAGTTGGACTTGTTCAGCTAGACTCAATGAGGAGCGCGTCCGGTCACTGTTGAACTGCTTGAGTACAATCAAGAGCAGGATAGCGGTCCCACTGAAACTTTTTCAGAGGCTCCTGGGGCATATGTTATCCGCAGACACAGTAACGCCTCTCGGATTGCTTTATATGAGACTGCTTTGCACTAGCTTCACGGCAGAGTCCTGAGATGGGCGTGGCAGAGCGGCACATACCGGGTGCACATCACCCCACACTGCGTCCAAACCTTCAGCCCATGGTCGGACCCTTCGTTTCTACGGGCAGGTGTTCCCCTAGAACAAGTATCCAGGCATGATTTGGTCTTCACGGATGCCTCTGCCACTGGCTGGGGTGCCACGTACAACGGGCATCCAGGCACATCAATTGCCTTGAGTTGCTCACAGTATGCCTTGCGCTGGGCCGCCTCAAAGGGCTGCTACATGGCAAACACGTACTGGTCTATACGCAAGTATGCGTTTCCCCCAGTGAGCCTTCTCACACAGACACCGTGCATAGTCAGCGAGGACGGGGAGCAGGTCTTGTTAGTTGCGCCGTATTGGCCCAACCGGACCTGGTTCCCAGAACTTATGCTCCTCGTGACAGCTTCTCCTTGGCCCATTCCTCTGAGGAACATCCTGCTTTCTCAGAGATGGGGCACTCTATGGTACCCGCATCCAGACCTCTGGAAACTCCATGTCTGGTCCATGGACGGTACGGGGAGGTTCTAGGTGACCTACCCCAGGCAGTGGTAGACACCATCACTTCTGCTAGAGCCCCCTCAACGAGGCTCCTCTATGCACTGAAGTGGAACCTGTCCGTTGAATGGTGTTCTTCCCATCGGGAAGACCCCCAATGATGCCTGGTCAGAGTCATGCTTTCTTTCCTGCACGATGGGTCGGAGCGAAGGCTGTCTCCCTCCACCCTCAAGTGTATGTTGCCGCTATCGCCGCTATGCTCCTGACTGTTCTGGCTGACGAGAGTAAGGGACCTGCAAGCATTTTCGGTCGATGAACCATGCCTATAATTTGGGCCGGCCAACTCTCTCGTTTTCCTGAGACCCCGGCTTGGATACGTGCCCAAGGTTCCTACCACTCCCTTCAGGGACCAGGTAGTGAACCTGCAAGCGCTGCCTTAGGAGGAGGCAGACCAGCCCTGACTTTTCTCTGTACCGTCCGCTCCTCGCGGTTATATGTAGACAGAAAGCAAAGCTTCAGGACCTCAGATCAGCTCTTCGTCTGTTATGGAGGCCAGCAGATTGGAAATGCTGTGTCCAAGCAGAGGATGGCCCACTGGATAATGGATGCCATCGCCTTGTCTTATGAAGCCCAAGGCATGCCTTGCCCGTTCGGATTGCGAGCACACTCCTGGGCGCTGGCTCAAGGCACCTCGCTGACAGATATTTGTAGAGATGCAGGCTGGGCGACACCTAACACGTTCGCTAGATTCTATAGCCTCCGTGTAGAGCCGGTATCTTACCGTATACTCGCCCCCGGTGGCCAGTTGCGCGAAGGACCCGTTCTTAGTGTCAGCTTGCAACTCCTCTCCCGCCCCGCTGGGCCGGATATGTGCGTTTATTTGCTCCTGTAGTGTTCCCCAGAAATAGCTAACCCTGTGAGTTCCTCCGTCACCCCTGCGGCAGTCAGAAGTTGCGGAGCGTTTGACGCCAGGCCTAAACTCGTATGCATTGTGGAACCTGTGCTAGGCTGGGTGTCCATATGTAGAGGTCCCTGCGGCAACCTCATATGTCTATTTCTCCATGATCAGCTCCTCTGCAGACGAGCCCGTGTTTTTTCGTCAACAGAGCCCGCTCTGTAGTCTCTGCTGGTGTTCTTCCCCCCTATAACTAGCCTGGAACCACCCCACAGACTACCATATGTTGTACTACCCTGCTTGGCTAGTCCATATGTGTGACCGTCACAGTGCCTCCCTCCGTGGAATGATGTGACTTCCGCAGCTTTCCTTCCCCAAGGGCACACTTTCCCAGCGTTATCCAATAAGTCACACTGAGTTGGTCTTGCGGAACAGCAGTGACTGACCTTCTCTGCTTAGAGCTCCTACTTTCTGCCCAACACTACGGTCAGGCCAGGAGGCTCAAGCGGAGCGCTGGAAGGGCCAGCAGCAGTGGCGTTTTGATAGATATCCCCATTCGTCACTTCTGAGGTACGTCATGGTGAGCCGACGAAGGGGAACATTTCGGTTATGTATGGTAACTCTCGGAGACGTACGTCCCCTCGCCACAGTTGCTGAGCTTCCGCTGTACGGCCGAGTCACAAGTCCGGCTCCTCAGAGGAAAAACAATGATGCGATGCACCTGCGGCTCATTATATGCTCGCGCCACGATGCACAGCAGCTGGTGCAGTTATCGCATACCAATGTGCATTGGCTCATTTAATTACACTCGAAGTAGATAGGCTCTCGAGCGAGATCCCCATTCGTCAGAATCACTTCTGACTTACGTATCTGTTCACTCCCCGAGGGTTACCTTAAGTAACAGAGACGATATTTAGTATCTATTAAATTGGGGTGTCTTTGAATGTAACACACACAGATTATGGCATCACTGAACCAGGGCTGTGGAATGTCTCTACAACCATAATGAGTTGCATGTCTTCATGCTCTGTGTGTGTGTGTGTGTGTGTGTGTGTGTGTGTGTGTGTGTGTGTGTGTGTGTGTGTGTGTGTGTGTGTGTGTGTGTGTGTGTGTGCGCGAGTGTTTGTGTGTGTGTGTGTGTGAGAGAGAGAGAGCTAGAGAGAGAGAAAGCCCACTCCAGATGTTTGGCATTGGCAATCATGTTTGAGGAGGATGGACTGTTTTTTAGTGATGCCCACCATCTCCCTCCCTCAATTCCTGTCTGCTGCTGGAACAGGAAATTAGTTTGGGGCTCTTTTCAGTTCTTGTGCTGTGCCTCTGGCTCTCACACAACGAGAGGGACAAGAATGCTCCTCCGTGTGTGTTCCTGAGCCAGGCTACGTGCCTTTTTTCTTATGCATTGCTTTCTTGCCCTAAATCTTAGACATTTCTCATACACTTAAAGGGATAGTTCACCCAATAATGAAAATGATGCCATTATTTACTTATGAAAATGATGTCATTATTATTTAAATTATTGTCTTATGGTTTAAATTATTGTTGTAAAAAATGTGGTGGTTCACCGTGGTTGCTATTTTTTTATTCAGTTTCAACAAATAGGGACTGAGGCTTTCAAGTTTCAAAAAGGATGTAATAGCTGTATAAAAAGTTTAATAAAGTAATCCATTTGACTCATGTCCTATAACATTCTGTGTACGTTTACTAGAACATTTATATAAACAAGGCAAAATGTTTTTAATGAAAAAAAAAAATTGGATGTTGGACATTCATAGAACACTTAAACAACATTAACAATAAGTTGTGGCCTTGTGGGTGAGTAAATTATGAATTATTATTATTATCAGTATTATTATTATTTTAGGTAAACTTTTCCTTAAAATAAAATTGCTGGAATGTTTAATGTAAATAGTATTTCCTCCACATTTTTCACAACAAAGTCAGTCAGGAATATTCGTCATCATATTCTCACAACCTTTAGCTGTGTGTTTGTGTGGCGTGACAGCATTGATTTGTGTTGTTTCATCATGTTTAATCTTGTGGTGGTTATTAGGGAATGATATAATCTATGCATACTTGTCACTCTGTATATGAGCAGTATAAGAGCAGCCTTCATCTGAGCTGTGTTTGACGTATGTCAGCATTTTCTTCTCTGATCAGCAGCGGCACAGAAGATATGGACTATTAGCTGAAGTGCTGTATGTGCATTTCTGATCTACTGTAGCTGTACTATTGGGGACAAATTTCTGAAACTTTCCTACAACAACATTTCTTGTAGTCATTATAATTAGCTAGCTTCAAGATGACCTATTATGCCCTTTTACAAAGTCTTGATTTTGTTTTTGGGGTCTGCTAGAATAGGTTATCATGCTTGAATGTTCAAATTCAAAATATACATTATTTTTCACATATTTTACATTGTTGCAGCACCTCTCTTCCCAGTCTGTCAGTAACGCTCTGGGCTACATTCCCCAAAAGCATCATTAGCTTAAGTTGATCGTAGAACAATTGCCACCAATAGTCTCTACGATCAACATAGGCTTACTATGCTTTTGGGAAACACGGCCGGTTTAGTTCCGGTCTCTATGAAGCCCCTCCTTCCGAAAAGCGCAATGTGCTCTGATTGGTCAATTGCTTTGAGTGGGTTTTGGAAATGTCATGTCCATTACCATAATCAAAGTTTCAGCACACTACTAAGGCATCTCAACCAGGCCTTTTGGGGTCTCATGAGACTTCAGTGATTGCCTGTTTTATTCATCAAATTTGTGTCAGATGTGTCTCCTAAAATAGAAGTAAAAACAGACCCAAATTAGATAATTGTTGATTAAAGAGTAAGAGTAAAGAGTTACAGATAACACTCTGTAAGGTTCCATTTGTTAACATTTGTTAACTATGTTAAAATGACCTAACAATAAACAATACTTCTGAATTTATTGATATTGAAGGTCGTATCTGTTAATATTAATTAATGCACTTTGAACTAACATCAAAAAACAATGAACAATTGTGTTTCTATTAACCAACATGAACAATGATTAATAAATGCTGAAGAAATGTGTTGATCATTGTTAGTCCATATCAGTCCTGCTCGAACAGTAAAGAAGCAATAGTGACGTCAGTGGGTTTGATTCCCAGGGAATGCATGAACTGATAAAATATACAGAATAATACAATACAGTACAGTTAATAATTTAAATAGCTTCAGATAAAAGCAGCTGTCAAATGTATTCATGTAATCTAGTGTAATGTATATTCACTAATCACCAATCACCTGCCCATTCAGCCTTAAAGGTTAATTGTAAACTAACTTGGTTTGCTGTCCTTGGAGGACGCTCGAACCTGAGGCTCGGCTCGAACTCCGAGTTTAAAACCCCCCTATAGGAGGAAAAAAACAATTAGAGGAGGAAGCAGGGAGGAGGAGTATTTCTCAATGGGATGACGCAGAGTCTGCTGCTTATATAGTATGCTCGTAATGATGATTGACGGGACTGAATGTTTAGGCTCCTCCCGAACCTACGTTTGGAACTTCATTTCATAAAGCGTTATCTAATGTTAATGAATGATATCTTATAGTAAAGTATTACCTAGTTATAAAATGTATGTGAATAGCATAGCTATTCTGGGAGACTTTAATGAGAAATGTTTGAGATGTGATATTGAAATCTCTGACTTTTGATTGCAGAAATTATTATTTTGGTAAATCTATTTTGTAACTGATGAAATCACATTTAGGATTACTTGGGTCTTCATCTCTAAGCAGCAGAAGACTTAAGCAAAAGTCTCCAGTTATTCTCCGTTTAATCTCATTGCTGTCTAAGAGAGACAATCGGCTTATTAAATAATCTCATTTGTAATTTTCCTTTTCTGGTGGGTCATTTTTAAAAACCCCTCTCCATATTCAGAACTCAGATCCAAAAATGTTCTTGATGTTTCTTCATAAGTTCATCTGATCAGTGATCAGCGTATTTGTTCTAGGTTCGTTTAGGTACTTCAATGGCAATAAGCTGTAACCCTATTGGCAAGCTTAAGAGTACATGGGGGAAAAAAGAAAGGTAAATCAGGTAGCAAGGTAAACGTGTGTTGTTGAAGGAAGTGCAAACTGACCAACTAATAAGTGCGTCTCAAAGCTTCTAGTTTGCACACAGATTGTGTATACAGATGTTGATGGAAACCCATAGTGCTGTGGTTTTCTCTTTCTTCTTTTTCTCTCTGTTGCCTTTTGCACTCGTTCTCACTATCTTGCTCTCTTTTCCTCCCTCTTTTCTTCTCTGTCATTTGGCAGCTATTTTCACAGTGCAATGTGCTGGAAAGCAAGTCTTTGATATGAAGCCTTTGTGTGTGTGTGTGTGTGTGTGTGTGTGTGTGTGTGTGTGTGTGTGTGTGGGTGTGTGTGTGTGTGTGTGTGTGTGTAAGATTTCTCCCCTCTGAACTGTGATCTCGAAATGCCTCTTTCCCAGCATTCGTCTGCGTTTATGTGTATATGTTTTTTGTACATTTAATAGTGTTTTATGTTTGCTTGTTTTTTCCATGTCACTGATTGGATGCTCTTTTATGGCACTTTTGGATGCAGTTATGAGCAGCAGTTTACTCTGACTCTACATGTTCCTCCCTGTTTCTGCAGCTAAATAAAAGGCTTTAATCTAACCAGTCTGTCTGTTTGTGAGCACAAGCGTCTCTCTCGCTTTCTCTCGCCCTCAGCGGGATGTGCTTCACAGAACTGTGCTCTCTGTTTTTGATTTATACAGTTGGATTATTTAGCAGGTCATATTTACTTCTGTTCTGTGTGTTTTGTTTAACATTTTATTTTCAGCTGCTAAAACTGTCAGTCAGAGTTTGTGTTGTGAATGTTGGCATTTCTGTCTAATATTATTTATATTGACTTAATGTGAATTCTCAAACTAACTGAATTCTAAAACTAACTTTTTCTCTGTTATGCAGGTAAGAACCTCAACTGAATGTGAGAATCACCTCTACCTGCAGATATACAGGTGTGTGTGTGTGTGTGTGTGTGTGTGTGTGTGTGTGTGTGTGTGTGTGTGTGTGTGTGTGTGTGTGTGTGTGTAAGAGAAAGGGGTGTGATGTATTTTTCACAGATGGGTAATTAAAGACTTCTGAAAATGACATGCCTAGAATTCTTCAGTTTTCCCTCACATTCCTTTTTTTAAACTCCTTGTAAAAACTGGATTTGAGGGTGTGTGTGTGTGTTATGATTATAGCTGTTGTGTCCAGACGCCAAACTCTGTCTGTTCTAGGTTGCTGCAGAATTAATTTCTTTAAGTGAAGTTAGGGGTGGAAAAGAACTGAGCTATAAAGTGTATTTCATTCTTTTGTTTTGTGTGTGTGTGTGTGTGTAATCTGGCTGCAGTTCTGTGAAGATGGAGTCTGTCCTCCCTGAATTGTCAGTTGCTGCAATAGTATTCCGTTTCACACATTCCAGGGAACAATAGCGGGAACAATTTTCCAAACAATAGAGCTTTGAAAGGTTTTATTTTATAGATTGCGAATTGCATTATTGTTTTGAAAGGAATCATTGACACACAATTAAAACTGTCATCACCATCACCCAGATGTCATTATTTTCTTTGTTAGCACAAAATGTTAAGCAAAATACCAGAGCTGATATTTTCTATAGAAGGAAAGTGGTGTTAATTTATTTATCCCAACCTCAAAAAAGACAAAAAAAAAGCACTATAGAAGTAGGCCTGCTATGAAAATAGTCAACATTTGGAAACAGAGAAACAGACTCTGTGTTTTGAATATTCCATCCATTGGAAGTTCATGCAAGTACAAAAAGATATCGCATAAGCTCTATGCATATGCATTGATCAATGTTTTTATATGACTAATGTTTTTCAGCATGCCGAATTCGATTAAACTGCTCAATTCACATAATTACTTTTTTGATGTCTTTTTTGTACTTGATATGTGTACATATACTTTCAATTGAGGGACAAAAATGATGACAGAATATTCAAAAGTCTTATGGATTAGGATGAGTAAATGATGGCATAATTTTCATTTTTGAAATCTGATGTAAACATATTAGAATCAGATAAAAATTGCTTTGCAATATCACACTTCATTCCAGCCCAAATGCTTTATGAGCGTATTTTACTGAAAACAACACTAGTGTTCACTGAAATCTTCACTTGATTCTTATGGGTAGTTCTGTAAAGCTTGCCTGCAGCGTACAACAGTAAACAAGGAGCGCAGAGTTTAGCCGAAGGGTCAATTACTGTGGTCAGGTTCAATTCATGTACTTAAACATACACACACACACCCTTTCTTTAAGGTCATAAGTGCGGCAGCCTCCTGAATGAGAGAGAGATGCATGATTATGAAAGCGGGATCTCATTGAGGTTAGCCACCACTTTGACATCTCTAATTAAAGCTCACCACACTCTCACACACACTGAACTGCTCTGCTCTGTTCTGTTTGTTTTCGGTTCTTGGTTATGCATGGATACAAAATGGCAAACCAAATCAAAATATCAGCGCTTATCTGTCTTTCTTTCACTCTGTATCTGTATTTGATGACATGCAATAGCAGTATGTCTTATTATTTATGTATTTGCTCTGAAATTACTTAAAATGTATTTATTTCAGTTTGAGAAACCATATCAACAAAGTGAATACAGTAATTAAATTTTTTTCCAAAATATATTCTAGGCAGATTTTTCACTGTTTTTTATTAAGGAACACAAAGAAGAACTAAATTGAATCATTTATATGCAGCATTAAAACGTGTAGTAATAAATAGCAAAACGTTTTTACACATGCTTTTGCTAAAACATCTGAATCCAAATGGCATCCAAAGACATTTGAGTAATGCCTCAAACTAACTGTTGAATGAATCAGAGTTAATGGGTGGAATAATTGAAATGCGTATTTTCATGATATTTAAGTGCTCAAGATATTAAAATATCTATCTTATCACTTATAAGTTGCAGTCACATTTAGCATTGTTTTGTGAATTTTTGTGGACAATAACCTTTTCAATAGGAATCCACTCAATTGCAAATGTCACATGAGGGCGAAAGACTTTCAGACACAGACTTTGCAACAGACCAACAGAAAGCTGCTTTCTGTCTTTGAGATTTCACAGAAATTTTGCTAATGTCACAGCACCTACACTCACCTAAAGGATTATTAGGAACACCTGTTCAATTTCTCATTAATGCAATTATCTAATCAACCAATCACATGGCAGTTGCTTCAATGCATTTAGGGGTGTGGTCCTGGTCAAGACAACTTCCTGAACTCCAAACTGAATGTCAGAATGGGAAAGAAAGGTGATTAAAGCAATTTTGAGCATGGCATGATTGTTGTGATTTCACAATCTGCTCAGTTACTAGGATTTTCACACACAACCATTTCTAGGGTTTACAAAGAATGGTGTGAAAAGGGAAAAACATCCAGTATGCGGCAGTCCTGTGGGCGAAAATGCCTTGTTGATGCTAGAGGTCAGAGGAGAATGGGCCGACTGATTCAAGCTGATAGAAGAGCAACTTTGACTGAAATAACCACTCGTTACAACCGAGGTATGCAGCAAAGCATTTGTGAAGCCACAACACGCACAACCTTGAGGCGGATGGGCTACAACAGCAGAAGACCCCACCGGGTACCACTCATCTCCACTACAAATAGGAAAAAGAGGCTACAATTTGCAAGAGCTCACCAAAATTGGACAGTTGAAGACTGGAAAAATGTTGCCTGGTCTGATGAGTCTCGATTTCTGTTGAGACATTCAGATGGTAGAGTCAGAATTTGGTGTAAAAAGAATGAGAACATGGATCCATCATGCCTTGTTACCACTGTGCAGGCTGGTGGTGGTGGTCTAATGGTGTGGAGGACGTTTTCTTGGCACACTTTAGGCCCCTTAGAGCCAATTGAGCATCGTTTAAATGCCTCGACCTACTTGAGCATTGTTTCTGACCATGTCCATCCCTTTATGGCCACCATGTACCCATCCTCTGAGGGCTACTTCCAGCAGGATAATGCACCCTGTCACAAAGCTCGAATCATTTCAAATTGGTTTCTTGAACATGACAATGAGTTCACTGTGCTAAAATGGCCCCCACAGTCACCAGATCTTCGTGCCCTGTATGTGCATCCCACAAATCTCCATCAACTGCAAGATGCTATCCTATCAATATGGGCAACATTTCTAAAGAATGCTTTCAGCACCTTGTTGAATCAATGGCACGTAGAATTGAGGCAGTTCTGAAGGCGAAAGGGGGTGAAACACAGTATTAGTATGGTGTTCCTAATAATCCTTTAGGTGAGTGTATACACACTAATCATGAGACAGGGAAGGATCGTGAAGCTATAAAACCAGGGTTCCCACACCTTTGTTAACTTCAAATTCAAGGACCTTTCAAGGACTTACCAGTTCCAATAACCTCAACTTCAAGGACTTAATATGGGTACTCATTTCAAGTGAGAGCAAGGTTACATCGTGTTACCCTGTAAGATACATTGTTACCGTTTTTTTTATGTCAAACACAACTATGCAAAAAAGTGTATTTTTTTGCATTGATTTATGGCCATATGACAAAGATCTGATATTCTATTTGTCGTATTTCTGTTTTGCATAAAACTATAGAATATTCGGTACATCCTATACTGTATTCTAAAATGATCTGAAATGAACTTTTGCATGAAACCATGAAATGCTTAGGGTACCATCGTAGTAGTTTCGTGCGAAAACACTTAACGGGAAACACTTAACGTAATGCGTAAATGTGCTTAACTAACGTAAATCAAGCAAAGCTACAGTAGTATGCATAGGCCATGAAGTGTTAGCGAAATAACACATTAGCGGACTTGAGGTATTAATATGGATTTTTTTCCAGAAAACTTCACGCACAAAATAAATTTAAGCACTTTCAAGGACCTGTATCTATGCATGTTCATTTTCAAAAACTTTCCAGGGCCTTGGATTTTTTTGCAGATTCACAAACTTTCAAGGATTTCTAGGACACTGGGGAACCCTGTAAAACACTCTTTAGGAAACCTAAAACCCCCCTGTGTGAAAAAAACAAGTTTTTAATGTTGTTTTTATGTCTATGTGGTGTTTTTAATATGCTTTAAGACAAATCATGTGCAAATTATTTTCTATTGTTATCAATGGTGTTTCTTACATCACAAATTACCTTGTAACCAACCAATTACCAGGCAGGCGGGATTTAGCATATTATTACAGTAACTGTGAAGCAGAGGAGTCTCAAGAGAAGCCAGGTTATCCCGCCGGCCAAATGACACTTTAAAATCAGTCAGAGCTATAAAAATTTATATTCATATTTACAAGTAAATATTAATATGCATGTTCATAAATATTCATTAAACTCCCTGTTATACCTACCTTGATAGCACACAAATATTTCTGCCCGTTTTCGCTCGTGTGATCGCCAGCCATTTCAAAAATACAGTCATTTCCTGGTGTTATTTTTTGAATTGTTGTGGAATTCTACAGCCCTTCATCAAACTTCTCAACATACAGCTTGCCTCAGATTGTTTTTCATCAATCCTCAAATCATAATTAAAAAAAAAAAAAAAACAGATTAACACTATCTGTGCCTAAATTCTGATTGGGTGGGTTCAGCCCACCCCTGCCCATATCTAGATTAAAATCGTTGTATTTTTTACCGAAATCATCACAAATACTTGATAAATCGCCCAGCCCTAGTTATTTTTGGTTATAATGTTTAGACATGTATGTCCTTTGATCTGTGCAGTGTAAAATTAGTTAATTCATATTCACCAGCCGGTTAGGTGATTCCCCTTGAGATTGAGTGTGTGTTTCTGTTTGTGTCTCCACCCTGACAGTTATTTTTGTCATTGTGATCCAGATGCATATTTCCACCCCATGCTGTTTACATGCACAGTAGGAGATGTCCCAGAGGATACACACACTCACACATTACTAACCTTAGATGAGGGATGGGTGTAGTGAAAATGCATTAAGTAAAAATGTACATATACTATCTAATTTCTGATCATATTTTTTATTACTGTGTTCAGAACATATTTCTTGAGTGCTTCCATGGTGATATACTCAGTTGGTGCTGATTGGCCAAAACCTTGATGATGCGCTGATTCTACACCATGGCCCAGGAGGCTCTGTGGAAATACCCACAATCCTCAGCTCCCTGGTGAGTATGACTGCCTGCTCATTGAATGTTTGTATTAACCTTTGATTTTATACGGATATTATGTGTTGTGCTTTACAAAAACTAACATTGAAGCTGCACATTTTTAATTGTGAATAAATGCATAAAAGTTACAGCATATATTGAAATCATACTGTGATACCTTTGCATCTGTATGCATTTGTGTTTGTGGACGGTCTGCGGATGATAAAAGAAGATTATTGTATTATTATTTTTGTTGTTGTGGCAGATTTACATTGGCACCTTCTCTGGCTCAACAAGAAATCCCGTACAAGGTCAGACAGCCCTCTTTTTCAGGACATGATTTTGTGCATCAATTAGGGAGCAAATTGCTATTAAATTGAATCTTTAAGGAGACTAATTGCTTTTGTCAATTGCAATTTTAAAGAACCGCTGTATAGATGGTTGAATATTTTTGCCTGCTTTAAAAAAAATGAATGTTGCATTGATCCAACATTGTCTAACAGCGTTATTCCCAAACAACGTAAATTCAACCTTAAATTTTTTGTTTCACTATGCTCGACAACAACCAAAATATTCAGCTGCAATTTTAAATGTTTATAGAATTCAATTTATTATTTTATTACTATTGTGAATCTGTATCTTTAAATGTTTTTATATTACCATTTCAGTAAATGGACAGACAAACTTAAAGTATACTCTCCCAGTTCTTCTCAGTTGATTGAATATTGAACACAACCAAAAATGACAAACAGTTCAGTGAGGAAATCAGTTGTTAATTCTGTAACAGCTCTAAATAATTCACTGAATAAGTATGATTCCTGACTCATCACAAGATGTTATTTGATTACATTATTTGGAGGCATACTGTTGCCAATGGTGACTTGATTTTAAATTTAAATTAAATCTCAATTTTATTTTACTCAGTCTGGAGCCCTGTTTGTGTTCATCTGTCTTATGTGCTGCCTCTGAATCTGCTCTTTGAGCATTACAAATCATCTCATCTTTTGGCATGAAACTGATTTAATTTCCCACCCAATCGCATCATAGTATGAAGCACTGAGATGTAAATCAGCTAAAATCACATTCAATTCCTTCCAGATTTAGTTGATTTTAAATGTGGTTATTCAGTTTGGTAGCACAGAAGCAGCACAGTGTGCAGAACTGCTTGAGCAAAGACAAATAAGCTTTTCATGAACGTCAATGCAGATTGAGTCATAGGGCCCTATCTTGCACCCAGCGCAATTGACTTTGTACACCGACGCATGTATCATTCGAATTTTGCACCCGCGCAAAGCGGACTTTTCCCTCCACAGACGCACGCCGGCAAACTAGGGAATGAACTTGCGCTCCCTGGGTGGTTCAGCGCAAAAAAGGAGGCGTGATCCGGCGCAAGAATCCCTGGTGCTATTTTGCAGTTCCAGAAAACAATTGCACCACTGACCAGAAAAAACCTAGTCTAAAGTCAGTGGCGCGTTGTGCGTACATTCGGATAATATTTTAAGCGTGCATGCTTGGCCATAATACAGAGTGTGAACAACGCACATACACTGTAGATGATTCTCTCATCTACACAGATACATCTTCCTTTTTGCAAATGATACATTATTTTTATTATTTTCAAGGAAAAATATTAAAACACGAGGGAAATCATTGTTGTGTCCATGACGATGGGAAAAATAGGCATAAAGCTTACACATTTACCCAAATTATTATATGCATGTTTAACCGAAGCTAATTTGGGTGGGGTTGTCCAATCCCCAATGTCACTTCTCTTTCTTTTACGGCCCTGACGAGAACATTGATCTCCTCGGCTGTGAACCGATTCTGAAGCGCGCCTGGTAAATGCACCGTTATAATAGTATTGCGCCATGGAACAAGCGCACCTCGTTCATCATGCTCTTAAAGGGAATGTGATATAAAGCTCGTATTGGTTTGTTTCCAGTTACGCCCAAACCACACCTATGAATAATGAAGCTACTTCAGACCAACCCCTTTTAGATTTGCGTCGAGCGCAAGAGTCATTTATCCCGCCGGTTAAATAGCAACAGCGCCGAGATCCGCCCACAAAGTTACTTGCGCTTTGCGCTTGACACTTGCGTTTTAGATCGTTAAAATAGGGCCCATAGTGTCGAATCTATCTGCAGTATTATTATCTTTTTATATTCCGTCACATTTAATGAAAGAAGGTGTGTATGATCCACATTTAAATTGTTTTTGAATTGCTTTATTTTTATAATCTATCTTGATATGACACGTCCTGACCAACATCGAAGGGCAACCTACTCATCTGTCAAAGAACCACGGGACAAAAACAAGGGCTTTAAACTTTTCCAAAATGCAGCTTTAGTTCAATTAATAGAGGTACTTGACCTAAAAATCATGGAGAATTCTGCTTAGATTGAAAAAATCTAAAAATATTGTAGATTTTTTTTACCTTTTGCATTTGCCTTTCTATTGTTGAATGCAATGTTAAATGTTTAAGTGTGATTTTGACTGCTTTTTCACTTTTTACCACTTTAGCCATGATGTCAGTCTGCGTGCCCTCACCACGTAACCCCTCCCCCTCTGTGGACGTAGCCAATCGCAACGGCCCCTCTGCAACTCCGCCCACTTCCCTCAGCCTACGTTCCTCACACAATCAACTGCTAAGCGGTGATGTCATCAAACAGGGCCAGGCCACGCCTCCGAAGTGCCGGAAGAAGTACGCACTCACAAGCATTCAGAGTGCAATGGGACTCGGCGAAGGCGTGACCCCACCATCGTCATCTACAGCAACTACTGCCAACCCTAAACTGGCCAAAAATGGTGCAAATCAGCTACGTAAAGCTGCGGAGCGAGAGGATCACAACAAGAACACCACAGAAGAAGACGAAGATGGAAACACAACTGGCGAATCAGAGCTCAACATCAATGATGAGTTGAGGAACGTTGAGGAATTAAGCCTCGACAGTGAGTCTATTGTTGACGACGTTCACAGTGACTTTGACACCAACAACGAGCTTGTTGACGAGGATGTAAATGAGTTGGTTGATGATGAATCTAATGAGGAGGATCATGTGGAGTATTGTGACGACTTGCTCATTCTGTCTGAGAAAACTGAGATTGTTTCAGACAGGAAGTCCCCTGAGCTCCTTAAGACCAAAAGTTTCCTGGAGTCATGTCTGGATGGCCTGTCATATGAACTGACTGATGTGCAGGATGATGATGTCACTAAGCCTTTGCTGGAGAAAGAGAAGAATCCCTGCCCCTCATCTACACAGAAACCACACAGTCCTGAGGACACACCCCTCCTGTCTGTCGGCTCTTCATCTTCCTCTTCCTCACCGGAGACAAAAAAAGACAGACCACGGACGGGAGCCAAGACAGACCGGGCACTAAACCGCATCCAGAACCTTCCACACAGTGACGAGGAGTCCAGCTGGACCACGTTGTCACAGGACAGTGCATCACTGGGCTCACCAGAAGAGAGCGGTCAGTAGTACACATTTAAAGCGTTACGTCTGTAGCTTGCTGGTCTCCTCAGTGTGGTTTGGTGTGTGTGTTTTGGCCTAGTGTAGTGGATATGGTGCACTCATGTGGTATGTGTGGTTTTCAATTTGAATTAAGTGCGTTGGCTGAGAGGTTTTTGTGTGTTTGTACTTTTCACTTCACTGGACTGTGATCTAGGTAAATGCAGCACAGTGTCTGTCTGGTTTGAGGCTGTGAATGAAAACTTGTCAAAAGGAAGTTTACTATTTTGTGTGTGTGTTTTTATGTAAATTTTTTCACTGTTTACTCTCTCTCATGTCATTCCAAACCTGTAAGATGTGAACCACAAAATAAGAAGTTAAACAGAATCTTTATGCTGCTCTTTTCCATATAATTCCATATAATGTGGACAGTGACCATTGGCTATCAAGCTCAAAAAAGTACAAAATAGCTCACAAGTGAGATTTGAGTGTTTAAGTGAGGGATTTTCAGTGCTTTGTGAAGTTTGACATGCACCGGTTATTGGTAAGTGTCTGATTTCAGTTGGATTAAAATAATAATTAATCTTCCAACGTTTTGTAAACAACACTATTTTTGAGAAGTGGACTAACAGACCTAGAAAACGCGGAGTTGTTCAACGTGTATAGAAGTTAATTACACTCCAGGTGGCCGAGGTGACTGAAAATAGAATAAAATAAAAATGTTAATGCTGATTTTTTTCCCATTCATTTGAAGTAGACACTATTGTATTACAGAGAAGAAAAATCACACAGGTTTGGAACAGCATGTAACTCTCCGCTCGCTCATTCTGCTAAGGTTATTGAGTTCAAATATTGTTTTAATGAAGTTGCGAACCTTATTCATAAATGCACAGTAAACATCAAAGTTAAGAAGTATGGAAAATAAGTAATTGAAAGAAAATGTGGACTAGCAAAAATTAGTTTTTTTTATTATTTTCTTAGGGGTAAAAAGAAGTTTGAAATACCTTTGCAGTGATATACTGTTAACGAACATCCCAACACCGCCTGCCCTCGCTGATGAGAGCGTAGTTTAGATCATTATGTAAATATGTGCTGCATGCTTTCCTTTCAATAACAAAATCAACAAAAATAACAGCTGTGAGAAAAAAACAGTATAGAAAGTGTAGATATGATGTAGTGATGTAGATATGTTTGCACCAGCTCTGCAATTGGCAGTATCCAGTCAAGTCACGTCACTTTATTTATACCACTATCTGTTATCTATATCTCACTATATTTATAAATGTTATCAGTAGGCTTATTGTAATTGAGACCTTTATTCAAGTTCATTACAAACAGAAAGACATTAAGTACTGTACATAGAAATGTGAGCAGTACATGAGTGGAGCGTTCGCTTGGGCTACGAGCGATTAAATAAAGCGCAATGGCATAGAGTGGAATATTGAGCGGAGCCGCTAACATGCTCTGGTTTGGAACAACATGAGGTTGTATAAATCATTTTTATTTTCGGGTGAACTATACATACAACCCATGTAGTACATGTTTTTGACAATGGTAATAAATTGTGCTGAATTTCTTGTAGTACAACTGGGGTGAGTCAAAATGGCTGTTTCTGTGGTAAGGAGTCTCCTCTCTGTCATCCGACCGTCAATCAAACCAGTCTACCATTGACACAGGGTCTGTCAATATCTCTCTCAGTAGACAGGAAAACCTCACAGGTGTGTGACAGGTCTGTTCAGCCAGCATGGTGGGTAATGGACAGATACGAACTGGTTTTACACCCAGATGTTAGCTGGCATCACCGGAGCAGGCTATTATGCACAATTCCTGCACATTCATCCCTCTCCCACCATTTCTGTATCTTGTCATACCAAGGTCACATGACCACGCTTTGGGTGACACTTTAGGAAAAATGATCTTGGGGTTGCCGGGGTGAAAGATCGTTCAGTGATCTGAAAAGAGGTGGGTTTGATTGGCCTGGTGACTAATTGCGTGTGCCGGACTGACAGGGAGCTGATATATCTCTTCCTGCAAGATTTAGATAAAAAATATACAGCATATAAACAGAGTCTGTTGCTCTCGCATTCTCACCCACCCCGTCTCTCCCTCTCCCTTTCTCCATCAGTCGCTCGCCCCCTCTGTCTCTCTCCGCCTCTACCTCTGTTTTCCTCTCTCTTCTCATGTCATCCTCTCTTCTTGCGGCTGCTCAGTCATGATGCTGGGTAAAGACTACATGTTGGCCATTGTTATAGTGAATTACGAGGGTAGGTACTTTGTGTCGGTGTGTCTGGTTGTGAGTCAGTGCTGCGCATGTAGCTACGTGTCTCTGTTGCGTGCATGCTCATAAATGCAGGCGGAGAAGAGAGATAAGGAAGGAGGGAGGATGCAGTGAAGGGTGTCACGAGCTGTGTGGTGAATACTAAAGTTTGTGCATATGTTCATGGCAACTCAGTCCGTTCTTGTGTGCGTGTGGGCATGAATTTTACAGCTGTCCTCCCCTCCCCCTCTGCCCGCCACATGCTTTATAAAATGCAGAAAGAGAGAGACATTATCGAAAGTGGGTCAAATGTTAGATCTAGCATAGAAAACTAGGCTTAAGATAGTAATTACAGTATAAGCTGGCACACTGTTTACCTGTGTTTAAAATTAACTAGCTGTTGTTGTTTTTTTTGCTGAAAAACCCACAAAATCATTAAATGTCAACTTGATTATTGTCTGTATTTCTTTGTATTTGATTCTGCATGAAGGTTTTGTTGTCTCTGCGATGAGGTTTTTAGGCAGCTGTAGTGACCCACTTATATATCAGGGACTACAAGTCCCATAATGCACCTTGGCATAATACTCAGTATTAAAAGAACACTACAGCTCCTGTACTGCAGTGCCTTGTCGTCTTACTAAAAGGGAACTTCGGTACAGGAGACATTTCTAATAAGCACTCGTGTTCACCTAGCATACATGACTAGTGCTGGCTTACAGCTGTTTCACTCAGTTAGTCAGTTCTGTTGGCTAATTATTAAGTCTCATTAAAGTGAAACATTCCGGAGAGCAACAGTGAGGCGACTCAACTCAAGCTTTCTTCCTCAACATGTTACTCACAGTGATACTATTTATCATAGTTAACTAAAACTAAATCCATAAAAACATTTTCGTTATTTGAAAGAAAATCAATGTAAAAATTAAAACACATTTTATTTCAGCTAGTTGTCAAGGTTAATTTAGTTTAACTTAATTTAGGCTACTAAAATAACTTAAAAACTGAACTGAAATAAAATAAAAATGAATATAGACATTCAAAACAATAATAAAATGACAAATAAAATAATAAAAATGACAAAACACAAAAAATACTAAAATAAATTGAAATGGAAATGGAAAAAATAAAAATAAAATCTACTTAAAATATGAATAAAAATCAAAATAGTATTGTATCAAAATAGTAATATGTCGTATACCTTGAAAATAAAGATGAGGGAAGAAACCTGTATGGTAAAATGTCTGTTTTAGATCACAGTAAAATTAGCAAAAAAGAATTTTGTGGCCAAAAAAGGGTCATTTTCAAGAATGTAACGAAGTATGAAACATTAAACATTAAAAAGCGTTTAATCTAACGCACTACATGTCATTTTTTTATTTTCTGGATCAAGTGCTGCCGAAAAAGATGCGTCTTCAGCCGTTTCTTGAAAGTGGCTACGGACTCAGCATCTCTGGTTGAGTTAGGCAGATCATTCCACCAGCAGGGAACAGTCATGGTAAAGGTCTGAGAAAGAGATTTTGTTCCTCTTTGAGATGGCACCACAAGACGACGTTCACTTGCAGAGCGCAAGTTTCTGGATGGCACATAAGTCTCAAGTAATGAGTTTAGGTCAAAGGGAGCAGAGCCAGTGGTTGTTTTGTTGACAAATGTCAGTGACTTGAATTCGATGCGAGCGGCAACTGGCAACCAGTGCAGTTTTGTGAGCAGAGGAGTGACGTGTGCTCTCTTCGGCTCGTTAAACACCACATTAGCTGCAGCATTTTGGATCAGATGCAGAGGTTTGACAGTGCAGGCTGGAAGACCAGCCAGGAGAGCATTACAGTAGTCCAGTCTGGAGAGAACAAGTGCTTGGACAAGGAGTTGTGTAGCATGCTCTGATAGGAAGGGCCTGATCCTCCTAATGTTGTACAAGGCAAATCTGCAGGACCGGGCAGTTCTAGCAATGTGCTCTGTGAAGTTCAATTGATCATCAATTACAACTCCAAGGTTCCTGGCTGACCTTGATTCAGTTATGGATGATGAGCCTAGCTGAATGGCGAAGTTGTGATGAAGTGTTGGGTTGGCCGGGACCACAAGTAGCTCTATCTTCGTGAGGTTTAGTTGAAGGTGGTGGTCCTTCATCCAGCCAGAAATGTCTGTCAGGCATGCTGAGATGTGAGCAGCTACCGTCGGATCATCAGGCTGGAATGAGAGGTAGAGTTGTGTGTCATCAGCGTAGCAGTGATCAGAAAAGCCATGTTTCTGAATCACACATCCTAGTGATGTAGATGGAGGAGAGAAGTGGTCCAAGCACTGAGCCCTGAGGCACCCCAGTATCTAGATGTTGGGTCTTAGACACCTCACCCCTCCACGGCTCCTTAAAGGACCTACCTGAGAGGTAAGACTTGAACCATTGAAGTGCGGTTCCAGAGATGCCCTTCATCTTTAGGATTAACAGGAGGATCTGGTGGTTAACTGTGTTAAAAGCAGCAGACAGACAGACAGACAGGCAGACTAACCCAGCAGGATAAGAACTGTGGATTTGGAATCTGCTCTTGCCAGTCTCAGAGCTTCAATTACTAAAATGCTGTTTTAAAGCTTTTTTTTTTTAAAGCGAATTCTTATCACTCACATTCACTTGACAGAATGTTTAACCAGCAGTAATGCAACAAGTTATTTTTATGTAAACAGTGAGAGTGAATTCAACACCCATATTTAATGCAGCTATGTGGAGCAGGATTTTGGACCAGGGTGGTACTACATCTACCATGTTGGCTCTCCACTTTGACCTATGTGACCTTCAACACGTCAACAAATTACTTTGTTGTTGTTAAGAACAATTTATGAATGAAGAACAACTTTCTTGGTACTTATAGCATGTAAACTTACATTTCCCCGCCATTGGTTTACCTTTTCAAATCAAATGGCTACTGTGACCAAATGGGATAGCAAAGTGTCCACTGTCAGTAACTCTTCAGAACAAATCCAGTACACATCTGGGTTTTGTTTAACCACATTTCCACTGCCGGGCCGAACGGTTTTAAGAATAGAAAGGAACGGTTACAGTTATATTTCCACTTTGGTTAGTGCACAGCACGATTGCAAACCTTTCGTGTCCCGGGTCATAGAATGTGTGTAGTGACGTCGCCACTCAAGATTGGTCACTTGTCTTTTGTCTGGCTGCCATTTTCATGATGCATTTTTATTAAATTCCAAAGAGCTCTGTTATCAGCCCTACAGTGTAAAATGAAACCATATCCGTATCGGCTGTGCCTGATTGGCACGGAATGGAACGGTTAAGCAATGGGAAAGGTTTGGCCCAATGGTGGAAAATCTGCTTATGTCTACAGTAGGCCTGGGCGATAAAATATATCATATCGTGATCGCAATAAAATTAACGTTGATAACGAGGATAAGCTCTGGACATTTTTCCTCGATATGGATTAATCTAACAGAAATAAATGCAACAACATCCAGTCAGTGCATGTTGCAAATAAGTGAAAAAGTTAAAAATAAAAATGCAATATTTTGTTATGTTAATTTTTATATTTTCATTTGATTACATTTTAAAAGCTTGATTACATTTTTTAAGTTTATATAAATTTGTATTAAATCATAAAATAAAGAATCCCCCAAAATTAAAATGGATGGGGCCCTAAATTAAAAGGGAGCTACTCTGTGGAGTTTGATTGTGAACAAACAAGTTTACATGTTTACATTCATTTTCAAGGTCTAACAAATATGTAGAAAGCATTTCCTTCCACATTAATGGTTTATGAATATTTAAATATAATAAAAATCGATATCGTATGATATTAAAAAAATATTGTGATAATATTTTTGGCCATATCACCCAGCCCTAGTCTACAGTATCATTAATACTGAGTATTTGGACATCCTACTTATTTGACATAGGCCTAATGTTTTTTTCATGCTATGTGGCTGGGAATAAGTAGGAAAGCCTAGAAACAACTGTACATCAACTTGGAACATGAAAGAGATTTTATCATTTGTGTCTCAGGCTCTCAGCTGTTTATTTCCATGTGGCAGTTAATGTTTCTTTAGTTGTTAGTCATTTTCTATATTCATTTTGTGGTGGTAGATTTCGTAGATTATGTGTAGATTAACAAAAGGTCCTTTGAAAATCTCTTTAGAGTTTTAAACACACACTGAATGTCACAGCTTCATGGTTTTGGTGAGGACGTGTTTCCTGGCTTCAATCTGTTCAGCATATGTGTGAGTAGCAGACTGCAGTGGTTTACTGTGTGTATGTGTGGTTTTCCTCACCCAGATTGCATTGTGTGAATAATGCTCTTACTAACATCTTAAACATGAAACAAACATTCCCAGCTGCTGAGCGAAGACAGACAGAACAGTAGCAAGTTCCTGTGTGAGAGAGACAGATTTTACAGTATGATAGTCTTCCAGTTGCACAGAAAAAGACAGATATTCTTGGTAGTAACAAGGCAGTATTACACAAAATGATTTTAGTTTTTGGTGTCGTGTCTTCAATGTTGGGATGGAATATTGCAGTATAAATTTATAAATGATTAATTTGTGCACATGATTATTTTATTTTTAATTCTTGTGCCCTCATATTCTTTAATCAAATAAAAATTGTATATATTCTTTAATCAAAATAAAATAAAATAACTTCTCCTCCTTAAAAACCTGTTACTCACATGCCAGCAATAACAAACAAAAAGCAACGTATGTGGTGAACAAAATCAAGTCCCATCCTACATTTTTTCTTATTAAAGAAGCTGTTTCGCTCAGATATATATCAGAATAGGGAAGGAAAAAAATCTGTTTCATGAAGACTTAAGTGTTTAAGTTTTATTTTTTATTTTTGTGCCATAAACAATGAACAGTTAAAACAAAATCTTAATAATGTCGACATAATAATGTATATTAAAGTGCTCTCATATCCCACAGAAACACACTGAGATAAGGTGACTCATTATTTAGGCTTCAGCAGTTTTAATTAATTGGTTGACATGGAAATGTCCATATAAACAGTGTCCATGTGTTGGGAAAGCAGTATGACGGTACCATGCTACACTAGAAATGTGTTAACCAATGGAGATTTTTTTGTACTGTTTATACCATGGTAGATATTTGGTTAAAAAAATATTTTTGCAAGGCAGGACTACTTCACACCATTTACACATGAGAGCGACAAAGAAACATGGAGAAATGCAAAAATACAGAGATTGATGTATCTCAAACACATCATGACGTAATACAAAAAAAATGTAAGGTGTGTCATTAGGCACAATGTGAAGTAGTTTCAGAATTTTGATTTGATCTTTTATAATATTAGATTTATAGACTTATTAATTTATGATGAATAATATTATCTTTTGGTTTACATTCATCAGATTCCAAATATTGTAAGAAGTACATCTTCACCAACTTGATTTTTTTGGTGTGGCAGTAGTAGCATCGTTATCTTCTTTTCCAGCATTTTTTTCCCAGTTCTGGAACTAAAAGTTGTATGGAGAGATTTTGGCCGTACCACTCATAGGAGTCTTGGATATCTTGGTTGACGGGTGTGTGGATCACACCTGACCTTGTGTATTTGCATTTACAGATATCTGGGGGGAGCAGTCATTTCAGACAGACCCTGATTTGCCTCCAGGATGGAAGATGATGACAGACATGGCTGGTATTTATTACTGGCACATTCCAACGGGCACCACACAGTGGGAGAGACCCGCCCCATGCCATCCGGTGCCAACTGGACCCAGCCATGCCAGCCGCAAACACTCCCTGGGCTCCCTGTCGCCTTCGCCCACTCCAGATCACGAGGTAACCCTTTGAAATCCTGTGGTTACAAAAACTGGACGTGTTAACTCAACTTAAGCAAATTAATTGTTAATTTATCCACATTGACTAATGTATCTCTTTGTTTTCCTCTAGCTGATGTCTCATGCCGACGTGTTTTTCGGGTCGTCAAGTCGTTCAGGCAGCACCACTTCCGACAGCTCGTCTGACCCCGCCCCCGTCCCGTCTTCTTCATGCCTGGAACCTACCCCTATCCTGTCCTCAAACTCTTCCTCATCCTCTGACGGCAATGTTCCTTCCTGTGGATTTGTCAACAGCTGTTACTTTGTACGTATTTTCATCAATGTTACATTTTACAGTAAGAACAATAGTCTATGGATGTATCCTGCCATTCTTTGGGTTATTTAGCTTTCATAATGAGTATGATTTAGTTGTGGAGAATTAATAGATAATACCTTAACTTAACACAAATTATAGTTCATGAAAGAATTAGAATTCAGAGAATTGCCATTTGTGACAGTACTACAGTTGCCATGGATTAAATAGAGCGGAGTAAATGTTTAATATAGTTACAGGTTGCCATGACTGTATTTACTGTATCTTTGATGATTTGAAAGTTTAACGGAACAGCTTGTATATGAAATTAAATTTTTTGTAACAGTTTAAAAGACACTTTTGATTAATTTAATGCGTCCTTGCTGAATAAAAGTATTAGTGTCTTGGTTATTGGTCATACATAATAAAGCTAAACCTATGTGTATTGTATGTTTGTGTATATAGCCTCGGTCCTCATCCCTCCAGATAATGCCAGGAAAGGACAGACACTCTGAGACACGCTATCGGCAAGAGGACAAGGTAACAACAACTCCTTCACTCTCAGAATGTTGTGGGGAAACATTTTTTGGTCTCCTCTGATTCTTGCAACAGAGAGTGAGATATCAACATCCATATTGCATCTAATCAAATAACCAAACACCCAACAGCCAGATACTGTACACACACACACACACACACACACACACACACACACACACACACACACACACACACACACACACACACACACACACACACACACACACACACACACACACACACACACACACACACACACACACAAACACACACACACACACACACACACACATTCTTGTTGAGTGATCTAACAACCCTGTCTTGTCTCTCTCCACCCTCCCGCCCTTGACTCCTCAACCTTGTCCTCCATGTTTGTGTGTGAATAATGGTGCAGAAACAGCCATGGAGTGATTTTGCAGTGGGAAAGATTGACAGTGAGGTCTGGAAGGTTAGTATCTCAGGCAGTTTTTTATTGAACCAAATACACAGTAGAGTGTCACAGGGAACTGCACTTAGAACAACACTTGGTTCTGCTCTTCACAGGGTCCAAGATATATTTTTATCTGGCCAATGGCAGGTGATTTGAGCCCATATTTTGCAACTGTATTTTATATTATAAAAAGAATTCAAAGAAAAGTCTGTACCTGTAGATGTTCTACTGGTGTAGTTGTGCTCTGAGATCCTGTACTGCTTCATACCTTCCTCACCTTTTGACCTTTAACCTTTCTTCTAAGCATGGATTTCGTCTTTTGTCTGCATGCAATGCAAAAATCATTTATCTATAAAAAAAATAAAAAAAAACATTCCCCTTTTTTCAAATGTTTTTTATTTTATTTAAGATAAACGTCTACATTTTTTTATTATGCATAAAACAAACATAAATTGCCAAATTGGGTGAAAAGTTTTTACATATATATATATAGTTTAAAAAAATTTATATAACAAAATTTACTGAGGTTTATGCAGATAATTTATTAAGAAAATGCCTTTTGCTCAATCACTTTTCATTTCTCCTCACCCTCCTAATATATTCCTATTGTAAAATGTGTAGGGTTCAACCTTTGTCTGATTTAAAACCGCTCAGCCCACTGGCTCCATGCTGTATATTTGTATATTTTGCTGTATGGTTGTGTTTTCGTGTTAAAGCATCTCTGCTTTATCTCTGCTTCAGGATCTACAGGCGGCCACAATAAACCCTGACCCCAGTCTGAAAGAGTTTGAAGGCGCAACTCTCCGCTATGCCTCCCTCAAGCTACGGTGTGTGGAAGAGAATAAATAAATACAAATGATAAAATTACGGTAAAGTGAGATGTAAAATGTCTCTTCTGACTGCGTGTCATCTGTGTTTAGAAACCCTGCTCCTGTGGAAGATGAAGATTCCAGCAGCATTAACAGTGACCCTGAAGCCAAGGTGAGAGCAACCGAGTTTGTTCTGCACATACTGCAGCTATTCAAAGAAAACAACTGTACAGGGAACTTATTTTAGCCCTGAGGACAGGATCCAACTTAACAGTCACCAAGCTCTGCAATAAATGTGTATAATATACTGTATAATGGAGCTGGTGTTACCAATTCTTTGGTGTTTCTTTTTTTAGGCACTGCAACATTATATGGTTTAAGTCAAATTGTAAGAACGATAGTCAAACTCAAATTTTTTTTGACAAAAATCAAATCAAAGACATACAAAGATGTACAAAAGAAAAACTTTGTCGATACTGTTATATCATATAACACAATTTCCCTCAATGTAAATTTTATTAGTAGACACAAATGTGTAGTGTTCCTTACATTAAGACACCAAAATGTCAAATTTGCATTTTATTGGACAGATGCAAGAGACCGATTTCAAGTATGATTCTGCCAGTGAAGTGACTACTTGTTTGTCACATATATACTAAGTTATATCACGAAACTCTAGATGCCGTAGGCTAATGGGTCCTTAACGCAATCTGCTGACAATTACATTGTTAACTACATGGCTCAAGCTGATTTTTTCATGTTGCATCTGCAGTCAATGAGCTGGTTGCTAAACATTTAAATAGTTGGTCAGTGTTTGCTGTAGCAGTTTCTCTGAAAACTTCCACCATCCCCAGCTTCATCTGTACAGATCTGCTATGAGTAATTTCATATGCTATTTTTGCAGTCTCTGTACTTGCTCAGCGGCAGCGTAGCAGATCTATTCTGCCAAGACCAAATAGATTAATATTGTCATATCCATTACCATCCTAAACTCTTCTAAGACTTGTCTTGATAGAAATGCAAATAGAAATAGAATAGCTAGCTAAAAATAAAAATTGTAAGCCCTGTTTAAGAGTACATAATGCATTGATGTTCTCTATTACTGTAACATTACTGTGTATTTGCTGCTAGTGAGATTGTTTGTCTGAAATAAGCATGATAAATGTACGGTTTAACCATGAAGCAGGATTGGCACAAATTCATTTACAAGCATTGTTTATTGCTGTTTGTATATTAGTGGAAATTTGGTGGTTCTGTCAGGAGATTTCAACTGGTAGATATACAGTGCCATCTGCTGGCTGCTCAAAGAAATGCACATGCATGTCATGCTTGAGAAATATAGTAGTAGGGTAAACAAGACAATGCAAAAACATATATATACACACAAATAAGAGTGAGTTAAATCCTTAGTGGAGCCCTGCTGTTTTTTAAAGCACTAAACAACATCCCTTCTGTCAAAAGACTATGCCATAAATACACATGCATTTGTGTAACAAAACACAAAATGTGACACAAATCAGTACAAAATTACACAATTGTAATGTACTACACTTATTAAAAAGAAAATTATACAATACATAAATGTCCATATTGCTTTTTACTTTGGAATTAATGTTGATGGGGGGGCATCAAGCTACAAAATGGTCAAAAAAGTATAGTAAAAGAACCTATTTGACTTTTGAGGTAAACTATCGCTTTGACAAAAGTGTTCCACATTCCAGTCCAATCCTTCGAATTCTGCCAATTCCTTTTTTGTGTGTGCAATTGTTACCTTTGATCTCATTGTTGTGCACTTGCTCCACGTGAATTGAATCCTTCAGTTATGCCTTGTGTCACATACACCACTATTTAAAAGCTTGGTGTCGGTAAGATTTTTAATGTTTCTGAAAGCATTCCTTTATGCTCATTAAGGCTGGCTTTATTTAATCAAAGATACAATAAAAACAGTAATATTTTGAAATATTATTAAAAGAACTGTTTTCTATTTTAATATATTTTCAAATGTAATTTATTCCTGTGATGGCAAACTGGAATTTTCAGCTTCATTACTTCAGTCTTCAGTGTCACATGATCCTTCAGAAATCATTCTAATATGCTCATTTAGTTGTTATAGTTTATCATTTGGGCCTATTTTATTATCATTTTTATTGTTTTATTATACGGTTCCAAGTAAAAAATAACATATTAAGCATACACTGTAAGTGAAAAACAAAACAGAATGAAATCATTAATCAATTAGCTGTATCATTATTAATTGTCAGCACAACATTTATGATTGTGACAAGCCTACACATGTGTTGGAGTCTCATGATCCTTTAGTAATCATTTTAATATGCTGATTATGAAGTAACATTTCTTGTTATTATCAATGTTAAGTTGCATCAACTGTTAAGTCAAATGTTAAGATTCTTTGATGAAAAGACATTTTGGGGAAAATAAAACGACATTTATTTCATTTAAATGACATTTATATGCAATAGATATAATTTGCTACATTATAAATGTCGTACTGTAACTCTTGATCAATTGAGTCCTTGCAGAATAAGAGGATGCATTTCAAGCATCCCATTGTCTCTCAATTTTACCTGTAATATCTAGGTTACCCCCCCCCCCAAGTTGTGCTATTTCTCTCTTGCTATCTTCCTTTCTTTCTCCCTTTCTGTGTGTTTCACACTCTTCCTCTTAAGGATCTGTTCTTTCAGCAGCAGTTAAAATCAAAAGAGATTTTAAACTGAAAGAGCACGGCAACATTCTGCCTATTATTAATCATTCTCTCTCTCACACAAACACTTTCATAATGGAGGTGCCTCATCATCACAGATTGTTAGAAAAGAAGAGAGACTGAATGATGGATGAATTTGCTCTTGGAGTGTTGGGTATGAGATACAGATGAGTAAGGAGGAGGGGAACAAGTGGAAGATGAAAGAAAATATCTTCCAGTAAAAAGGGTCTTCTTGTTTGATCTCAGTGTGTGTGTGTGTGTGTGTGTGTGTGTGTGTGTGTGTGTGTGTGTGTGTGTGTGTGTGTGTGTGTGTGTGTGTGTGTGTGTGTGTGTGTGTCTGTGTGTGTGTGTAAATTATCATACGTGTAGGAATGCTGTCTCTTTCTCACTTGTTTTAACAGCAGCTATTCTTAGAAGATGCCATGTGAAAATTTAAAGAGGTGTTTCCTCAGTTTAGTCTCTAGATATCTTCCACTATAGAGAAGGAGAATTTTGGATATGAAGCATAATGTTATAGCATCATATATGTATGTATGTATATATATATATAACATGCTTCATATCCAAAATTCTTAGGGCATCCTGGCACCGCAGGAATAACGCTAAGAAATATATATAGATACAGTATATAGATAGATACAGCATAATATATATATATATATATATATATATATATATATATATATATATATATATATGTATATGTACACGTATATTTTTGGTGTACTCTTCATTTGCATAAAGTGTGTTGTTGTAGCGCAGTAGTTATGTTACAGTGTTTGTGCTTAATCAGTGGGTTTGTGATTATTACAGTGTTTTGCTGTGCGCTCTCTCGGCTGGGTAGAGATGGCAGAAGAGGACTTGGCTCCAGGTAAAAGCAGTGTCGCTGTTAACAACTGCATCCGTCAACTGTCCTACTGCAAGAATGACATACGAGACACTGTGGGCATCTGGGGAGAGGTGAGACACACACACACACACACACACACACACACACACACACACACACGCACACACACACACACACACACGCACACACACACACACACACACACACACACACACACACACACACACACACACACACACACACACACACACACACACACACACACACACACACACACACACACACACACACACACACACACACACACTAATAAATGCACAACTACCAAGACTTCCTCTGTCAACCAGATTTATAAGAACCCATGCTGGTTGACCAACCACGCTAAGATTTATATGGTTCTTTTGGCAGCTAGACCAGCACTAAACCATCTTTAGTGCCAATCTTTTTAGCAGGGCACACACATATTCATTAAAAATACACACAATGTTTCTAAATATGTGTCTTGGATCATCTTTAAAAAAGAGATGATAAAAAGAGAGGGACAAAATGAGACAATACAAGAAAGAATAGAAGTAATGAAAAGAGGGAAAGCTGAAAATGTCATGCAGAAAAAAAGCTTAGAAGAGAAAGAGAGTTTAATGTGTTGTGACAGGACACAGGAAGAGAGCCTCTGTTCTCCTTCTGCCTTTTATTTTCTGGTCTGATATTTTATTCATTACTTTCAACACACATACAAGCACTTGCATCCTTAGACCTTATAGTAGCTTGTGACATCGATTCCAAAATAGAATACATTTCATTCAATACAAAAAAGCAAAATTTAAACACGTCAGTCGAATTAACAAAATTCACTGTTTTACCCATTGTTCCCCTTTTGTCGCTCATGTTCGACGTAATGTCGACGTGACGACATAATTGGGATCGCCTTGAGAGACCAATCGCCTTCGAGAGTATTAAAACGAGCCAATGTACATTGGCATGCGATAATTGCATCAGCTGCTCTGCTTGCAGCGTGAGCATATAACGAGCAGCAGGCGCATCGCATATTGTCTTTCGCTTCAGAGCCGAACGGTTCTATTGTTTCTGCTGTTCAATCTTCTGACACTGTTAAACTTCAAAAGAAGAAAACGAGTCTGCTCTTCAGGAGAATGCCTTCAAAGCTGGTGTTGGTATTACAGCGCAGACAGCACTGGCCGCGATCTCACAGAGAGCTGGCAAAACAGCTGTTTTCACAGCTCAGAATGTTGCGCCTTCACTGAGAATGTGAGTGCTCACATCAGGCTTGCACTATTGTCCTGTTGTGTAGCCGCAGTCATCCCTGGGTGCTTCAGCACCAGAGAGAGCAGTGTTTCTGATAGAGCATAGACGGTTTGACACTGCGTTTTTTTCAAGACGTCATTCAAACCGCGTGTTTCTGCCTGGATTCGGTCGTTTCCTATCCTCATCTGATGGCCACGATCACTGTTTCACATGCCTGGTCTTAAGTGTGCTGAAACTGTGCTTGTGGGTGGTTAATGTTCTCTCTGAGAGCATGACCACGTCGGCAAGTTGTTCGTCTTGCCTTTCTTATTAAGGTTTAAGTGTTCAGCGTGCCGTGTGCCGTTGAGCTGCCCGCTGACAGCGCGGGTTGGCAACCCAGCATGCGTCGTTCGGCGCTCTAGATGCGCGGTCGAGACTCAAGTGCCTCAAACGAGGTGGAGTCCCCTCACGTATGCCCCGATCTAGTTCTTCTTCTGGTGCTCCAGAAAAGGGCTACTTCTGCGTATAACCAGGGTGACCAGAGGATTATAGTGAAGGCTTCCCCGGCCGGTAACCAATCGGTGTGGGCCCCTCACTCCTCTATCGCATCGCAAACATGTTGAGACTCTGTTTGTGGGTGGTTATATTCTTATGAGAACGTGACCACGTCAGCACGTTGTTAGTCTTGCCTTTTTCATTAAGGTTAAGCGATCAGCGTGCTGTCGAGTTGACGGCCACATTCACTTTCTTGCATGCCTGGCAGCTTCTGAATGGGATGCTGGTCATTCTCATGATGGACCTAGCATTTCATTTGGGGCTCCAGGGGAGGATTAGATGTCGATCGTTGCATCAGAGAGAGGGTTGTTACGCACTGGAAATGAAGATGATGCTGAGCTCCCACTATAATGGTGTGTGCATTCTCATGCTCAATCAGATTCAGACTTGACAGCCATGCTTTCCCGGGTTACACTGGGGGCGCAGTGCAACGCGTAATTGCCTTGCCCCGGCCCTGTGCCTTCCCGGATGTGTGTGAAAAACTTTTGGCAGTATGGAATCATTTTGGTGCCAATTTGGCAAGCCAAACGTGCCAAAAGCTGCAAAAAGTTTTTCCTCTCTCACTACCCTCAATGTTGGGGCGGCAGTGCTACTGCAGACCGCTTCTTCCCTGCATGTGACAGCCACCCTGCTGCTGCAAACAAAAACAAAAAAAATTGTGGAAGGCCAAAACTGTCACAATGCATGAGGGTAGTTCTGAGTTGGAGGTGAGCTGTGCCTGGTGACTGACCAGTTTAAAGTCACAGCGCTGGCCCTCGACCAGATGATGTCCAGAAAACCAGCCTGGCTTCCTTCCTGGCTAAACCTTGCAGAGTTGTGAGACATCGCCAAAGTTCGCTTTCTCGATGCTCCCATCTTACGAGGTGGCGTTTTGGCGACACTGTTGGAGACTGTGCCCAGCGGTTCTCCGCAGTTCAAAAGCAGGCTGAGGTAAACCAAAAACTTGCCACAATGTGCTCCCTGAGTCACTCGTGTGCTGCCCCTCAGCTGCTCTTTCCCCGGAGGAGGGCTGGGTGGAGAACTTTTGTTGAATCATTCTGTTCCGCCTCTGGCGTCTCAGCCAGCGGTACCAAATTCTCAGCAAAAGCAGCTTCTCTATTTCTGGGTCCAAAGAGCGACGTTGGCAGTGTGCGATGCTATGCCTAGCCACCCGCTGCCCACTCTTGCGTCGTCAGCAGTAGCCTGATGTGTTCAGGCCGCGCCTATGCCGTCTCACTCATCCCCTACCGATTGGTGGAGTCAGGTTAGTGTTGAACACTCAGACCACACTTCGGCCGCTATGCCGTCCGAGCCGAGTCCCTGCATTTTGCCATGCTGCCCCACATCAGGTACGTCTATTGTGCCGTTGGTTCCGCTTGTACGGTGTCTGGGGACCTGGCTAGCACTTCCCAGCCCGTCTCGCTGACTCATCCGTACCATCAGACTCGGCTATGCGATTCAGTTCGCCCGGCATCCCTCAGCTTTTTTCAGCCCATAGAAAATGTTACTTTTTTACCCATTATTTGCATGTTACATTTTATGCTTATTATAGTATCATGTTTTTAGCTTAAAAAATGTGCTAACACCAAAGCCGAGCCTAGTGTACATTTTGTGAGAGGCGTGCTACTTGTATGGCGCCTTAGTAACATTAGCGTTGTTAACCACCACGCAACCCACGCAAATGTGTATGGCTCCGCAAGTTTGAGTACCCCTGCTGACCAAGCAATTCTATCAATTGATGACCGCTGTTACAGCAGCACTGTTGACTTCATTTATTAAATATAAACATTGCTTCCGTAACCAAATTTAGAATGCTGCAAACATTGTTCATGAATGTTTATATGTGAACAAGCCTAAATTAAATCTGCTCATTTAAAGCAATCATGTCTCTTCTTTGATTAATCTGCTCGATTCATGATTCTCTGACGTCTTGAAGCGTCAGAGTTTCAATGGAGGGACAGAAATCTCCAAAATTTCTTTAACTCTTCGGGGTTGCCGATCACGCCGGCGTGATCAAGTTACATGACCAGTTTAAGACGTTGAAGCATACAAACAAAGTCACGTTGAGCGCTGCCGTCCACTTCTGTCGAAAGTGCTGGCTTGAAATTCTATTTTACTTTTTGTTTTGTGTTGATAGACCAAGTAAAAACGGAGATATGATCATTTAAACTTTATATAAAAAAATACTGACGCGTTCGTAAAAGAACGCAAGATGGGATGCGACAGGCGTTGCATTTATTCTAATAACTTCGTCGGTTTTTGTCATAAAACAAAACGGAGAAAAATGTGTGAATCTGCTGACTCTGCTCTTCAGGCTGCACATTTTAGGGAATGGAGGAGGAGCCAACTGAGCTAAGACGCAAAATTGAAAGGCAGAGGATTTACGGAGTTGATAAAGAGAGACATATATACGTTATATATAGAGAGATTATTGCTAGTTTTTGGAAGAGTTTGAGTAGATTTTGAGAGTAGTTTAGGAGTAGTGTAGATAGTTTAGGTAGTTTAGGAGTAGTTTAGGTAGTTTAGGAGTAGATTTAGCTAAACTGTTTTGAGGAGAGGCACAGATAAAAAATAAAAATAAAAAAACACCTGATATTTGCTGTAAATAGTTGTATGTATAATTTGATTTTGTGTTCATTTTACCTATTGTATGGTATATTTGCACTTTTGAGGAACCTCTCTTACTCAAGGAATGAAAGCCCTGTAATGTAGCTATCTGTGTAATTGTACATGAATTGTTTTGTAGAGTTTCTAAGCAAAAAAGAAAAGAAAAAACGCCTATTGCCACACCTGCTTTTTGCTGCATATAGTTTAATTTTATCTCAATTTTAAATTTTTTATGTTGTATTTGCACTATTTGCGAACCCTCATACTCTGGGAATGCAAGGCCTTAAATATAGCTCTCTGAATAATTGTGTGCACAACATTTTTTAAAAAGTGGCTGAGCTAAAAAGAAAAAGAAAAGCCTATGGCTACACACGCTTTTTTTTTGTAAATCATATTTTTTTTGTATATAGGTTGATTATATCTGAATTGTACCTGTATATGTTGACATTTACAACTTGTGTTTACATTTTAAACCTTTTAAAATGCTTCATTGAGCATGTTTGTGTTTTTTGTAGTAGAAAAGCTATAATTTTTCTATTCGGATTTTGTGTTTTTTGTGTGATTTTGGGTCCAGTATATTGATAGAGTACATCAAAGTGAAAAACTAATTGTCTGATCATATAGGTGATGTTGTGCTGAAAAAAATTATACCAAACATTGGTATGGTAAACATTTTTTTATGTTGCAAAATTTAAAAAAAATAAAAGTACTCAAAAACGGCCAAAATAGCCCAGGACTCCGAAGGGTTAAAATAAAAATAAATATTTGTGTCCCGTAAATGCACGAAAGTCATATGGGTTTGGAACGACACGAGGTTGAGTAAATGATGGCATTTTCATCTTTGGGTGAACTAACACTAACCAAATCGGCATTGTTTTAGTCACGTCAGAAATACATTGTGTAGGTAACTAAATAGTTTATTTTTATTTTTATTTTTTATCCTTCTCCCAGTTCACCGGCCACTTACTTTCATGTCTTTCGGGAGATGTGAATGAATTTACGTGTTGTAAATCTGACAACTCTGATTCTCTGCGTTGAAGAGGAAACTATTACATGGCGGCACCTACCACCCGTTATCATCTAACATAATCAGTGTTTAAAAGACAAAATACAGACACTAACACATATTTGAGAATCGGAATATCAGCCATATTTCACAATAAGAAGACAATCGCTCAAGCTAAAAACGAAGAGGTTTATTTTCTCATAGCTGAATGGATACAGTGTAATTTTGAATATTGAAGACAATGGACAAAATGAAGACTCTTGATATCTTAATGCTTAAGGGAGCAAGTACAAAAGTGTAGAAAATTTTTGGTATACAGTTTAATAAATTTATGTTTTTAAATGTCTCACTTAATTCTATTCAATATTACTGTTGTGCAATTCAGAGTGAAATGTTATGTAATGTTGGGGTGTCGGGGGGGCCTGAGATCCTGACTTTGCTTGGGGCCCCCTAAATGCTAAACCCACCCCTACTTAGAAGGTAGCTGCCTATGTAGGCATTAGACAGCAATAAAGCTCACTAGGTTTTGAAACTGAACTCTCATCTTGTTCTCTGGTGTTGTGCGTGTGTTTCCAGGGGAAGGATATGTACCTCATTCTGGAGAATAACATGCTGAATCTGGTTGACCCGATGGATCGTAGCGTTCTACACTCTCAGCCAATCGCAAGCATCCGTGTGTGGGGTGTCGGCCGCGACAATGGAAGGTAAACGCTGGTTGTCATGGCAACGGGTATTTTTATGGGTTAGTTAAGGAAAACATGTTAAATGATTAAGGGTTTATAAAATGTTTAATAAATGAAAGAGATAAACTGAACAAAACTGAATGTTTAATAACTCTGTATTTATGAAAATATGGAAGGTGTTTCTAAAAATCTCTTAGTTCATAAATATCAGAGTTTTTGAAACCGCACAGATGGGGCAAAAATGGATTTTATATCAGTTTAAACATTGCAGCTGCCACAGACCTCATCAGGGTCTTATTCACGAGGAGCTAATTTTCTACTTTGCTGCACTTGTTCTGCTGACTGGTCATCTACCAACACTAATAATGTTTAATCTCTGTGACACACTGAATGTTGGCTCAATCTTTTCGAGTAAGTACTTTCTCTGCCTAGTTAAATCAGATAAAGGCCATTTCAATCACCGAAATGTCCTACAAAAGCTATTGAATGTAGGTGAAGTAAATTTACATTTCACCATTACAATACTTTATTGCTGGGAAAAGGAAATACTATATATAAATAATAATTAAAATAAATAAGTGTTTTTCAGCCAATTGATTCTAATTGAGATATATCAATATTTTCAATCAGTCAGTGATTTTGATATTTAATGACTTCCTGTAGGCTATTATGAACCGATATAACAATACGCAATAGTCATCATTTATTTTTTTAACCTATCTTAACTAAATATGTTTTGCTAAGTCATTTTAAATGTGAAAAATAAATAAATAATTTGACAAGACAAAGACTTGAAACTGACAGTTTGTCTCATTCACAGAATATGTAAGGAATAATTGACGACGAACCGTTGAATTATTAGAAAAATAAAACGTGGCCGTTACACCTTGGGTGTGCATTCTTTTTCTAATAATTCAAAGGCCCTGAGTCAATTATTCTGCTTATACTACGGTTAACCTCAAAAATGGTTCAGATGATGTATTTCAAGATGTTTGTCAAGTTTTTGTCCTTAAAACGCTCTTGTGTGTAGGACTATTTGCTTACGCATCTCATCCCAAGCCTCCATTGCTAATTCCAAAACGTAATTTTAGAGCTAGTAAACGGAGACTTCGGCACCTGATAGCAGACTAATGCAGTTATAGAGAGAGAGAGACAGAGATTAAGTGTGTGTGAATTTTACCTCAGTCTGTGCGTCTCTACCAGTGTAAACTAATAGCGATAGTGAAACTACGTTTATCTGGACCTTGTGAGAAACGTCTTGTAGATTTTGAGTTGGTAAACTATTTTACTGATAAAATCATCAGAGCAGTGACAACACGAGACCGTGTGTGCGTTTAAGTGGGAGAGCGAGAGAGCACGAGAAATATAAGTGATTTCCATAATAACTAATAAATGCATAAATAATAAAACATAATTTTGTGACAGAAAACTTGGGAAATAATTTGTTGGTTTTATCCTATTGTTTACTATATTTATTTACTCAGTCAGTGTCGTTGTGGGTTTTGGTTCTTTTGTCGTTTTAGTCTGTAAGGACCTTTGAAATAACGGTGAAGTGATATGGAAGTGTAATGCGGCCAAGCCCTGCCTGGAACTACTTTAGCCGTGCGTTTCCTTGAAAATAATTGCACACCTTAGACGTCTCAACCAATCAGAATCAAGCATTCAACAGCCCTGTAGTATAATGCTTAATTTTATATCTCTAGCAAAATTTGAACAAATATTGTGACTATTCAATATAACCTATTGTCCAGTTCTAGTGGCTGATGCATGTGCTGTGAATTCTTCACATTTCATTTTAATTAGTGATTTATATCTGCAAACGTCAGCATCTCTGCACCTGTGCCTTTCCTCATGCGTTCATTACTTATTACACTCTGTAAGAGATTCACGTAAAATGTCTGTGTTAATGTATTCTGATATTGAGATACTCCTCCAGTCCCTTCACGCTAAAGGTCATTATAATGATTCTGGATTGAAGAAATCATGCCAGTGAATGGAGGACAGAAATAAAAGATTGATGATTGAGAGACTAATGAAAGTTTAATCCAGTGTTATAGGGGCTTGCCCGTATGTGTAGCTGTGAGTGTGTGCCTTCATCCAAATGTTTCATATGAATCTCTTACACACTCTGAAGAGCTGCACTTTTCCTGCTCAAGTCCCAGAAGAGCTGATTGGTGTGTGGATATGTGTGTGTGTGTGTGTGTGTGTGTGTGTGTGTGTGTGTGTGTGTGTGTGTGTGTGTGTGTGTGTGTGTGTGTGTGTGTGTGTGTGTGTGTGTGTGTGTGTGTGTGAATGATGCAGGGGTGGAATGCAGCATACTTCATCAGGGATGCTGAATCACAGTTTAGTAAGCAGTACCACACTCTGACCAGCAGATGGCATACTTCATATGTTCACTCAACAGCAACCATGCTTTAGGCTGGGCTTTTTCAGACTTTTTGTGTAGTCTGCATGTGTAAGTATGTGCTTGTGTGTGATCATTGTGTCCTCCTATGCTAATATTGCACTAAGCCCATCAGTAACATTTTCCTCCCAAGACCCTGGAGGAGGTTACCGTAGCGACAAGCAAAGCAGGAGGGGGAGGGTAGAAGGAACGCTGGGATTGGATGGAAAGAGAGAGAGCGAAAATGAGAAGGGGGTAAAAAAAGAGAGAGATCCAGCATAGAGAGGTGAGCTGCATGTTTTTAACAGAGCAGGGGATGAGACGAGGAGGTGAAAATCTGTAGAACAGGGCACGGCAATGCTATAGCAGGAAAAACACATTACTTGAAAAGATGTGAGTATTTTTCTCTCTTTCTGTCACTTTATTTTATAACTTGAGACAATACCCATGAAAAAATGTAATGCATTTTTTTCTACAGCATGACATTTGTTGTTGAGTTGTTTTCAGTGGAAGTATGTATTGAAGTGAGAAAGGAGGAATAGTAGAGCAGTTAGAAGGTGGAGTGGGTGGAATTGCTCCAGATGGTGTGGATGAGTAGGTGGAGATTTCAGGAGAGAATTATAGACGTACTCTACGTGTTGTTGTCATCTACTGTGGACTGTGGTGAGGATAGCATTGTGGAGTACTGTGTGCCGTTATTAAATTAGGTCACTGCGAGATGTTCACATTTGAAAGAGACTGCAACTTCCTTGTGTGTTCCCTCAGATCAGGCCTTCCCTCTGATACCATCCCACACATCCACGCAAACTAGAACACATGCCTTTTTTCAAATTCCTCAGGGGAACCTCAGGGTTCTGTTCTCGGTCCATTTGCTTTGTTCCCTGTACCTCCTTGTAGATTCTCCTTGACCCTCCAGCACATTTTTCTGTCAAATCCTGCTGAGGTGCTGTAACATAGCCCAGTTTGAACAGGTTTACCAGCCTGGGGTTCATTCTGGACATTATTGAGTGCACTGATTTCATCTGGTTTTATTCTCTCTCTGCCTGTTAAATCTCTAATTACCACACTGTTACATATTCATGTTTTCTTCTGGCTGCGCACAGAGAGCCTCATGTTTTGAGGTATCACATACATCTTGATAAATGTCTAAATTCTCTTGTCACACCTGGTGGTCTCGTTTTCTCTCTCTTCTCTCTTTCTTTCATACATTCATACATGCACACACAGAGATATGACTTATTATGGAGGTTTGGAAAATGCAAGACTGCTAGAAAATTTATCTTTTCTTGAAATGACAATATATTCTGTCCACAGCAAGTTCTAGCAGTTGTTAAGATGCAATTCTTGTCCTAGCAATTTTTTTTATGGTCTATTTGTTATGAATGCATTGAAATACTTGCACACATTGGAACTTATTCCTGAAACAAAAACAGTGTTTCTGTGCAAATCCTTCATAATACATCTTTTGTTGCATTGAATTGAATGTGACAGTTTTGTTTTGTGAATGATTTATGCAGAAATTTGTTTTACTCATGTTTCATTAATGGGCATCATTGTGTGTATTTTCTCATCATGTTTATTTTTTCAATCTTTTACTCTACTGCTTTCCGGGACTCAGAGAGAGGTAAATTGATTTACTCTTTTGTTATTTTTTTTATTTGTATTCTTCCCATTGCCCGGCTGTAGTCTGTTGCTGGTCATTTTGTTCATAATGGTTTATTTTTAGCTGAAATGTTATAGAATAATACTGTATATGATACAGCTGGAGGTGTAAGTATAGAGATACTCATTCATCTTAGATATCCACGTGCACCTGGCTGCATATAGTATATGAGGTTTGTGTTTTTTCTCCACTGTTATATTTACTTCCTTAATGCACATTCCTAGACTTAATGAGCACTTTATTTACAAGAAAATATTTTTCTTTGTAAATATTTTGTAAAAATGTAGTAAATCAATAGTACCTTTTTGTGGCCCAATCATTTTCCTATGGATAAAATAGTGACCCTCTACATTTTTCTAGTTCAGTATTCTGTTTGGTAACACAACAGATTATGTGATTTAAATGGGTTGTGAAATGTGACTTTAAACAGCTGTTTACATATAAGTTTAATCGTCTTTCATTTTAATTGTGTGCAAACAGGGATTTTGCATATGTAGCGCGAGATAAGGACACCAGGATATTAAAATGTCATGTGTTCCGCTGTGACACCCCTGCCAAAGCCATCGCCACCAGTCTGCACGAAATCTGCTCCAGGGTGAGAACTACACACTATACAAACAACATCCAACACAATTATCCTCAATGGCCCGTTCAAAACAGTTTAACACAAAAATTGCAGAGAAAACCACTGACAGTCTCAAGTATGTGCGAAAGGATAGAACACAGCTGAGAAGGAAGAAACAGAGTTCACATTCTGTTTAGGCTGCTGATTTAGGGCAGCGAGTCTAATGAGTTCGATCTCTGTCTAATAGATCATGGCAGAGCGCAAAAATGCCAAAGCTATGGCTGGAGGATCCCTACAGGACAGAACACATGCTGGGCTCGACGTCCCACTACAAGGTAACACAACGTGCTTATACACTACTGGTCAAAAGGTTTGTTTCATGTTTTTGAAAGAAGTCTCTTATGCTCACCAAGGCTACATTTACAAAGAAAATACAGTAAAAACAGTAAGATGATAAAATGTTATTACATTTTTTAAAAGAACTGGTTTCTATTTGAATACATTTTAAAATGTAACCAGCCTTGTTGTTCAAAAACATAAAAAAATGAATTATTCCAAACTTTTGAAGGGTGAATGTGTATTTCTTCCCTGTTAAATAATAGGTGTGTGTTAATGTGTAATTTGTGTGTTACCCTTAGCAGAGTTCCCCACACCAAAGACTGAACTGGTGCAGAAATTCCAGGTGTTATACGTTGGCATGATGCCGGTTGCCAGACCTATAGGTGAGCAATCACTCTCACTCGTTGTCTTGCACTCATAGTTTACATGTTCTTTCTCTTTTTCTCACATACACTTATATAATGTGTAATATATGTTTGGATACATTACTGTAGCTCAAACAGTAGAGCATGGCACTAGCAATACCGTAATGGGTTTGATTTCCAGGGAATGCATGAACTGATAATATTTATACTTTCAATGCAGGTGAGTCACTTTGGATGCATAAATGTAAATGAATTGGTCATAAAATTTGCAATCCTAATCCTTAACAAAATATAAACACAGTCTGCTTAAACTGACAAACAATCATTCTTTTTTATGTGTTTATTGTAAACATCGTGTAAATATTTACAGTGCAGTGTGGAAAAAGTATGTAAATCCTTATTTAATGGGTAGTTATTATTTTCCGAATCAGCCATGCACATCTGTCAGACATTTGGCAGCTTTCTTACTTGCAAAACTTTTTCAGTTCACTTTTGAGCTGTCTGGTGTGCATCACATTCTTAAGGTCACGCTTTTGTAACCCTTTTCAGCTTTATGCAAATTCTTCATCTTAGGTGTTTGAGATATCTTTTGTTTGACAGTGATTGCCTTGCAAATAGCAAACTTTGTGAGTGTTGTTTTATAGGTCAGGCTGGCTCTGACCTCCATTCTCGTCTTAAGACTCCAGGTTAGATGACTCCTGACTCCAGTTAGCTTTTGAAGAAATCATTTTCACCCTACTTGGGGCCAGATTTACTAACAACTTGCACCGGCGCAAACCCTCTTTTGGCTTTAAAAAACTACTGTCAGCATTTACTAAAGACACGCAATGAAAAATTAGCGCTGAAAAGGCGTAGACAGGGTTATTTTTGCAACTGACCTTATTGCATATGCATTTGAAGATGTTTCCCTTTCAGATGCAAATTTATCTGAGAGTATTTAAATGAATTACGCAAGGTGATTTACTAAGGTTTGCGCTACTCAATTAACTGGTATTCGTGCAATTATTTACCGTCTTTAACCAGATGCTAATTGGCATTTAGTAAATCTGGCCCTGAGTGTTTAAAAAAGACATGAGAACGCATCATTGTTTGTTATTTAAGTAGACTGCATTTGTTTATTTTTTGCGACTGTTGTAAACTATGGCTAATTTATTCAGATAAAGCCTCTCTTACTTTTTCTTGGAACTGTGCATGCTATTACAAGGTCAGATGTCCCTGTTTTCTAGGCATGGATATTCTCAACGGTGCAATAGACAGTTTGATAACATCGTCAATCCGAGACGACTGGATCCCAGTGATGTTGAATGTAGCCGATGCAACAGTCACAGTCATCAAAGAGAAGGCAATTACAGATCTTTTCACCTGCTAAACCCAATAACATCATTGCCAAAATAGCTGTGTGTTTTGCTAAAGTACTACTAATTCAGGTGTGCTTATCAACTTTGAAATGTTGATTTGTGTATGATTCTTGGTGTCATAACCTATATTAGGAGGAAGAGGAGGTCCTAGTGGAGTGTCGTGTGCGTTTCCTGTCCTTCATGGGAGTAGGAAAAGATGTGCATTCATTCGCGTTCGTCATGGACTCTGGGAACCAGCACTTTGAGTGTCATGTATTTTGGTGTGATCCCAATGCTGGCAGTGTATCAGAAGCTGTTCAGGCAGCGTGCATGGTGAGTTATAACACCGGAACAACGGTTTTACACCTCGTCAAATGAGTTACAAACTTACTGCAGCAGTCTTACTCTATGGGCACTATAGCGAAGCTTTATAACTAAACACAATCATTATCAAGACCAGAGCTGGACAATACAATGTAGCTACAAAAATTATATATTAATATTTTTCAGCTTATTGAATACAAACTGGCATTCAAATGGTAAGATTTTTTTTAAATGTTTTTGAATTATGTCTCTCATGCTCACTTAGGCTACATTTATTTATTGAGAAATATAGTAAAACTGTAATATTATTGTGAAATATTTTTGCAATTTAAAAGAGCCCTTTTTGAAAAAAGATAATTATTTTAATATATTTTAAAATTTAATTTTATTCTTATTTTTGGATGAATTGAACATTCAAAAGCTTGTATTTGAATTTATTTGAAATTTGAAACCTTTGTAACATTATAAATGTCAAAAGATTTACTGTGACTTTTGAACAAATGAATCCGTCTTTGCTGAACAAAAGCATTCATTTTTCATTTATCAAAAAAGTACTTATCCCAAACTTTTTAATATATAGAAGCGCAGTTCAATAGATTAACATTTTTAAGTGTGCTTAATTAGTCCATAATTCATACATTTTTGGAAACCAAAGCACCCATTTAAAAAAAACTTTTCAGAATTCACAGTGTATAGTATATGTTCAGTGCAACAGCAAAGAGCTTGTTTACATTTTAGACAAGTCAAGTTACGATAGCGAACAGGACCACATGGAGAGTCCAAAAATAAATAAATAATGAAACTGGATCTGAGTGTACTCAGATCCATTCAGAATTACTAAACACAGCAAAACATGAATCATGACAAATCAAAACATATTTCTGAACGTGTGGAGACAATGTGAATATACTGAAATGTGCATAAATACAGTGTGAGGGCTCGCGCTCTTCAGAAATGATCACAGAATATGACAGAGCTCGTGTTTTAAAGTGAATCAGACACTGCAATGAATAATTCACTGAGAATGCAACGTGAGTCTCTATTCTCTCTGCCATCTCTAATCAGCATGGTTTTATTTACATTATTGCTGTTTTGGACTGATTGTTTGAATGAATTCGCTTACTGGATCATTGGACTGAACTTTTGTTTGACGGCTTAAAGGGATGCTCCACTCTTTTGGGAAATAGGCTCATTTTACAACTCCTTTCAAATGTAAAGTTGCAATTTTCTAGGCTGATATGGCTAGGAACTATACTCTCATTCCTGCATAATAATCAAGAAACTTTACTGCCGTACCATGAGCAAGCCCGGATTACCCAACGGGCATTATGGGCACGTGCCCAGGGGCCCATGCGCACTTGGGGCCCTAGCGAGGGGAAGGGGAAAAAAACCTATTTTTTTTACATTTCCGAAAACGGATCGTATATTTGCACTAAGTGCCTGTCTTTTTAGCAAAAAGATGCCTGCCACTCAATATCTACAGTGGTGTAGGTCGTAGGGCGTGGGGTGCTTGAAAGCAGCTTTTGACGCGTTCGAGGTCGAATCCGCCTTTTGCCGAACTCGCTCTTCTCCCTTTTCCCAACACATATGAGATGTAAAATGTATAGCCTAACATAAAGGTCTCTAGTGTCATAGTGCCAACGAACTAAAATCAAAACCGTGATATGGCTTTGTGCCTTTATAAAACAGCACAAGACTTTAATTAAGTAGCCTATATAGGCATTCAGTTTGTGCTGCGTGATTTAAAGGAAAGTGCAGACTTTGCTCACGCGATCAGCATGGTGATCTGGTGTTTTCTCCAAAATAAAAGCTCAAGGGTTTATTTCTTGCAAGTGAAGAAATTAGGACAAAAGTATTGTAATTTTCCTATACTGTAATGTAAAATATACTTTTGAAATATTCATTTTCGATTATACAGGTCATTTATAGGCTATATGGATTTTTACTCATAGGAATAATTATATAAATCATTATTACATTATTATAATAATTGTTTGGCATCCTAAAACACCAGTGATAATGTGATGTAGACTGAGACTCTATATCATAACTAAAAAGATGTTTGAGCCCTCTTTAATGCCCAGGTACAAGTCAATGCTTTTTCTTTGTTCAATGTGCACAGTTCATGGATTGAAGCGGGTTGAAGCTCTTAATTTTGAGCTCTCAAAGTGCTCCAGATTGATGCTTTTAACCTTAAAATGTATAAATTTTCTTGCGGGGGAGCATGTCCTCAAAGAGGGACAGTGCTCCACCCAACAGTTTTACAAATCCTATGGGAAAGAGTGATCATTTATGAACTTTACTCCAGCATAGTACAACAAAGTTCCTTTTAAGTCAGTAAAACTGTTAATGCCAAAATAAAATTGGACAAACTATACATTTGGCCTCCCTAAATGGGTCTACAAGACATTGTGCCCAGGGGCCTCTGAATCCTTAATCCGGGCCTGACCATGAGTGCAGCAGGCGTAATGATATGACGCAGCGCAGTTGACGGAAGCTAGCCTATTTTCAGGAGCTGCGTCATATCATTGCGCCTGCTGCACTCATGGTACGGCAGTAAAGTTTCTTGATTATTACGCAGGAATGAGAGTATAGTTCCTAGCCTTATCAGCCTAGAAAATCGCAACTTTACATTTTCCGTCGGTCTTAGTGCACGATGTAACTACAGAAGAGTCAAATTTTAAATAGGAAAAATATTGAAACACTTTGGTCATTTTTTTTGTGGAGAAATGCTAATGGTCTTGTCCACTTCAATGATGTATTCTAAGCTATGCTAGAACTGGTACCGCCAGAACCGGAGATCGGCTGAATGGATTCAAAAACGGTAAAACTCAACAGTTTAACTCTGGGGGAGTTGTAAAATTAGCCTATTTCCAAAAAAAGTGGAGTATCCCTTTAAAATGATCTGATCGCAAACAGAGAAGCGAAATCGAGTTAAATGGTTAGAATATAAATTTTGACCTACCAGGGTTACAGGGTTACTTGTGCCATTGTAGATGCTTAGTGTAATAAACTCCCGACTCAAGATCATCTAACTGCATGACGCTACGTTAATGACGCAATTCCACGTGCTTCAGTAATTTATTTGTGTTAACATCGACTGCCCTAATATATATATTACAGGGCCATAAACAGGGCCATAAAAATATAGGGCCATAAACAGCTTCCTACTAAAATTTAGCACAAAATATTTTTTTATGAAAAATGCCCCATTGAGACTTCTGTGAATGAAACTTCATGGCCACATAAAAAATAATAATGTTAAAATCATTGCAGTATTCACAATATTGCTTAATCGTTGTAAACATTACTTAGGCCTCGTTCACACTGCAGGGGCTTAATGCTCAAAAAAAAATCTGATTTTTTTGCAAGGCCGTTCACATTTCGAATTAAATGCGACCTTTTGTGATCTCCTGTGTGAACGTGAACGTGAACGTGAAATGACCCAGAAGTGACCCGCATGCGCAGAAGAGTACTCAACGGTCAACGACCGGAAGTGTTTGCGGAAGTAGCTAAACATGGCCTGAATAGAGCTGTCCCCCCAAATCTTAATTAAATCAGAAACCTCGCTTCCCTTCCATTGACTGGTCTCAGCATCGTCCGCCATAGTTATTGTTTATCTTCTCATTCCCGCCTACTTCAACGCAGAATTATGACGTTTGTCGCATATCAATGACGTGCGGGTCGGATACATGTGACCTGGCCGTTCAGATTGAAGTTGCATTTCAAAAGATTGGATACATATCGGATTTGGACCACATACCCAAGTGGCCTGGGTCGCATTTGAAAAGATCGGAGACTGTCATGAAAAGATCAGATACAGGTCGCATAGGGGCAAAAAAATCGGAATTGGGTCGTTTCAGCCTGCAGTGTGAACGTAGCCTTAGTCAACACTGTAGGTGTAGTGTCCAAACTACCACCCAAACTTTTCATAATTTAACAAGATCAAGGTTAAAAGAAGATCTTTTCCAGCCCAGCCTGATGCAGTGCATTCGACACATGAATTCATCCACTCACTCGTTCTTCTTGTTTTCTTCTTTGTCTCTGCAGTTGAGGTATCAGAAGTGTCTGGTGGCACGCCCTCCATCTCAGAAAGCCTGCTCACAGGCGCCCCCTGCTGACTCAGTCACACGCCGCGTCTCCACCAGCGTCAAACGTGGAGTTCTGTCCCTCATCGACACGCTCAAACAGAAGAGACCTGTTACTGAGCTGCCCCAGTGATCTGACACACAAGCACGCATACTCACCGTCACGCTCTGCATGCTTATAACTATCAGAATGTCCTGTAAATAATCTGTCCAGTCACATGATGGAGATGAAGAGGAACTCGAGGAAAGCTGAAAGAAAAGAAATCTGAAAGAAAAACTACATATAATTATAAAAATGCCAAGAAAATACTCTCGTAAACACATACACCTGATCAAGCCTCTCTCTTCCGTCACACATATGTCAGTCATGTGTATATCTGCATGGGATGACACGCTTCTCCAGCATGACAATAACCAACAGGCTCCGCCCATCGATAAACACCACTCCACCTGGACAAAGCCTACTGAAAGAGATAACTTAAACCGAAGAAAGTTTGTGTAATTCAGAAAGAACAAATATGACACGCAGTTCTTCAAATCGTCACAGTTCATGTGTGCGGGTGTGTAGAAGAGCTTGATGCTGCTTCATTTGCTAAAGGATGTTCGCAAGTGTCATAAAAACAAGCTGTTTTTTTTTTGCATTCTTTGTTATACTGACTAACACAAAAGAAGAAGAATGGATGGCTGAGAGGAAGTAATGTCATGAAACTCAGAAGATTATGAAGGGTTTTAGTCTGTTCCATTTAAAGTCAGATGTTGAATATTCCTACTTGACATCTTCTGACCAAGGTGCTCCAATGTTCAAAAGATTGTGTAAATCGTCAGTGATATTTTACTGAAATTTTGCAGGCAAAAATGTCCATTGTCAATAGTGTAGTGATGTATGAAGCACAGTCCACACAAAAGTCACTTTCATAGCAAGCAGCTTTCTGTTGGTGAATGCAACGAATTTGCCTGTTGCAAGTGGAGAAATACCAGTCACACGGATTCCTATTGAAATGGCTTGATTTCAACCTCAAAAATCGGCCAAAATACAGTGAATGTGACTGCACCTCAAGACAACAAAACAACAATGCTAACTTTGCATTGCTTTTGTTCAACGTCAACAATGCGCAAGATGGGAGTTCGACTTCAAGTGAAGTTCCTTTGCACTTGTCCAAGTAGGAAGTGGAATTTTAGTCGAACAATGTCAAAACACATCAAAGCTTTCACCAAATTATTTTTTTCTTCTTCAAGAAGCTCTGCTTGACACGCTTGTCTTCACTGGAAGTCGATGAGGAGGCTTGTAAAAGATGCGGACATAAAATGAACAACATTGATAAATCAAACATCCCCACTGACTTGCCCCGCATTAACACAGTAGGAAGGACATGACCTCTTCATTTCAGTGTGTAGATGTAAAGTATGAATGCTTTTTATATTTCCTAAGTGAAATTGCCTTTTTTTTCTTTTGAAAGAGAGAATGTTGCAGAAGAGAACTGAATTACTCATGGAGCGAAATACAGGAGGCGAGAAGAACTTTGCTTAGAGCCAAACAGTTCAATGGTGTCACTTCTGCTTTGAACCCCAGCGTAGTGCTTACTTCCTCGAGAGGCTTGAAACTCAAAAATATCTGCAGCACATCCAAGTTAGTGAAAAAACTAAAGAGCTATTTCAGTTCCAGCATCCGTTCCTCACGTTCGGATGTCATTAGTGGCTCTACATGTCCTGGTTGCGCTTCACAAATGTTTTTTTTATTTTTTTGACCCGCACGCTTTACCCACGTGGCTTTGCTGTGCTCTGGCGTGCCACCTGTATTCCTAGACTTACCCTTTCTTTCACAGGGGTTTTGACGAATCACTTATGTGTGTACATACAGTATCTATATATAGCAAACATCATATCATAAGGCTTTATTTTTCAAATTTCAGATACTTTTATTTTGTCATGTTTTCGGTTTTATTTTGGTTGTACTTGCCTTGGCATGTCTTGTGATCCCATTTGTTCTGGCCATACTGTAAAAAACAACAACAAAAAAAACTCATGTATGTGTTGTAGATAAATCAACTGACAAAACAAAGAAAAGAAGAAGAGTGAATGATGGTAGAAATTGTGAATATGAATTTATTTTATGGTCCTTTTTAGGAGAGCTAGCTCTAGGGGAGGAGATGTGAACTGTAAGTGTCTATCTATGCATTCTTTTAGCTCGGAAGATTTGAGAGAGAGAAAAAAAAAGACACTTTGCCTTGCATGTCCTGGGACAATTTAAGAAGAATAACTGTACTGAACAGAAATGATATTTTTTATTTTATTTATTCTATTTTATATCGGTATATACTGGTTTTATTGTGATGTATCATATGCTTAGGCATTCTTTACCCTATCTCGGACAACAAATCAAACAAGAAATGTCAATCAACACATTGAACTGTACTCTGGTGACTCTCAAAGAGCTGTGTGTGCCCAGACGCTCCCTGCCATGGTAACATAACATTTGAAAGGCCTTGTAGGACCTTCACGTTCTGCCCAAACCAACATTTGATACTGCTTTAGAATATACTAAGGGCCAGATTTACTAAACAGGGCAAGTTAGCATGAGAGCACAATTCCAAAAAAAGCATGGGAGTGGAAATATCTATGTGATTTACTGACTACGTGCAAATTAAAGAACACGGACGCAGTCAGATAATTTCCATAATGACCAACGCAATCTACCAATTAGTGTCTGGTTGAAGACATGCTGTTTTGGGCGGTAAATAATGGCGCAAAAAACAGTATTCATTTAAAGGTTCTCGTCCCATAATTTTTCCGTCTGAAAGGGAAACTCCAACAAATGCATATGCAATAAGGTCAGCTGCAAAAATAACCCTGTCTACGCCTTTTCCGCACTAATGTTTCACTGCATGTCTTTAGTAAATCAGTAGTATTTTAACGCAAAAAGAGAGTTTGCACTGGCGCAAGCTGTTAGTAAATCTGGCCTTATATGACCAAAAGTTTGTTGAACCTAACAAGTTGCCATTTTAGATAGCAACAGATAATAACAGGCATACAATCAATCGTACAGCCAAACAAATCACATTTTGGGACATTTACACAAAATGCATTTTGTGACAATTTGAGAAACAATGCAGGAAATTGGCAACAAACGCAGGGTCTCAATATTTTTTTCTTCCCTATTGTGATGAATATCCAAATAAAACAGCTTCTCAGACAAGAAAAAAATGTATTGCTGTGATCTCATCATGTGAGTGCCAGGTTGTCCTGCCCTCACCCCAGTAAACACGTCATCAGAGATTACGAGGGCACATGAATTAAAAAAGATATACATGATGTGCACACATAAATTATAATAAACAATATTCCATTAAAAAGAATGTATTGTCAGGTTTGGTCTCATGGTGACTTTAAAAGTTTTAACGATGAGTTTTAAAGATGGGACGCCCATGTGCAAGACACTGAAAAAGCTCTGAGACACGACACAACGATAAAAGAGGTCCTTCTAATAATGCGTATTGCTATTCAACAGCAATTTTGTAGCAAAACCGGAAGCAGGGAAACCTGTTATAGCAGCAAAGGGACTTTTGTTCTATTAAAAAGGTCTAGCACCCTAATAATGATAACTTATATTACACACCATTTTGGTCATTTAGTGTATGTTCCAAAATGTCAATTTAAACAATTTCGTCAACAGACACATTCGTCAAGATTGTCACAATCATATTTTTCACAATAACCAAAATTAGAATGCATTTGTTTGGGCAGCATGTAGATGTTCAGCTAGCTCCACTATAACTCTTGTATCTTGACACACAAGGACCATCGTGTTCTGCTTTCACCCTGCAGATAATCAGAAATAAGCGTCGTCTTTATAGATTTGTCAATCTGTCTGCGTACTGCATCCCCTCTTTTTATCTCTTTTGCAGTTTTGAAGAAGTGCACGTTGGTTTTTGTTCAGTTCTTTCATGTGAATTTCACTCTGTGATGTTGGGTCTTATAAAATGAAATGTTTCTTTTGGGTTATTTTTTTTATGGGTGGGGGGGGGGGGGGGGTTACAGTGAATAAGAATTAATCACACTTTGTTTAGAAATTAATTCCCTGGCAACTAGCAAAGTCAGCTGTTGCATGCTAGAGAAAGGGGGCTTATGGGTAATGTAGTCCAGTACAATAATTCAGCATAGAATCATCATTCTCATGTTAGCCAAAAGTAGTGTGTTTGATTGACTCTAGTGTTTTTGAATGGTGATTGACGACTATCAGGGGAAATCTCATCACAAGAATTAACAAGCTAAGAATGAACACTCTATTGGTGAAGTAAACTCAAATACGTTTTTGTGGAAACATTGGCTTTTTCTGCTCTACACTAATTTGTACACCATATAAATGTAAACTGTTGTGAAAATAAATAGCATATCACAAAATACATCTAAATGTTTCTGACTGTTAATTGATCTCATACGTTAGTAGAAATAATTGTCCTAATGATATTCATCTCATGGCAGCCCGTAAATAATGTAGGTTTTGTCGGATTTGTGTTTTCCTATGATCCCACTGAGGTTTTGTTTATGGGTGGACCTTCATGCTTAGAAACCTAACAGTATATACTAAGAGTTAGTTGACATGTAGTTTCAAAGTTACTTATAGGTAGTAGAATGTCTAAAGCGGACCATCAAAATAAAAGTGTTACCGGATATTCATATTTTACGAAATATGGGTCAAAAAAGCTTTAGTGGCATAATTGTAAAGCCACAATTAAACAGATATTTTCTTTTATATTATTACGTACATCCAAGTGAAATAGTTTTTGGTTCTGTCCATTGGTTGATGAGTTGTGACATTTTGATTAAGAACAAGGTCAAAACAAACAAAGAACATATGGTGGATAAAATAATAGTGGGCAAAATAAAGATGATAAACATTTTATAGGGATATAAAATCTGGTTTAAATTAAACGAATAATGAATTAATTTAAATGCATAATTAAATGAGATTGTTTACATTAAAGCTCCGGTAGGTAACTTTTGTAAACAAATATTTGCTAAAACTGTCATTATGTCCTGAAAGTAGAATATGAAACAGATAATCTGTGAAAAAAATCAAGCTCCTCTGGCTCCTCCCTGTGGTCCTATTGCCATTTGCAGAAATACACCGCTCCCGGTCAGAAACAACCAATCAGAGCCAGGAGGAATGTCTTAGCAGTGTCAATCATGCTCATGTACGCGCTGATCACCCCTCTCTTGCACAGCTCGAGCTCGTACCGTCGTTCGTGACTCTTCTGTTCGAACTCGTTCATCCAAATGAACGAATCTTTTTTCGAGTCATTTCGTTCATTCAACGAACGAAATGACTCGAAAAAAGATTTTTTCATTTTGAACGAGTCTTTTTCTGAGTCATTTTGTTCATTCAACGAACAAATGACTCGAAAAAAGATTTGTTCATTTTGATGAATGAGTTCGAACAGGATCACGAACGTGCATCACAGAACAGAGCAAGGCGAGCATTTGTGCTTGTAAAATTTAACGTTTTTTATTTATTTTTTAAATGACGATCGTTTCGCTAGATAAGACCCCTATTCATCGCCTGGTATCGTTTAAAGCCCTTTGAAGCTGCACTGAAACTGTCATTTGGTCCATGGAACATTTGTGTCCTGTTGAAGTCAATTATATGTAGAAAAAGCCTGGAATTATTTCATCAAAAACCTTAATTTCTTTTCGACTGAAGAAAGAAAGTAAATTATCAGTAAAAGTTTTTTTAAAAGTGAACTAATCCTTTAACGTTATCTTACTAGCTATTTATAACTTATAGAAAGAGTGCAACGTTATAAAGTTACATGTATTGCAAAATACATAATGAATTGAGGACCAAGTTTGTAGTCAAAGTATGGGCAGGCCATAGTCAATGTAAAGCATATTGTTGATGTTTCGTCCCTATTAGTGAATGTTCCATAACTGTTTATAATCCGCCGTCATCGGTGGTCCTGCTTACTAGCCTATGCGTTCACGGCAGACTCCGCTGTGGGGGAGGAGCTGTGGAGGGAGGGCTGTAGCGCAGCAGAGAGCAAGGGGGTTGGACCTGTAAGTTGTGCTTGTTCAAATTTTCAGGCTAAGTCAACATTTTCTCAAAACTCCCTACTGCAGCTTTAAAAATAAGATACAAATGGTTTAATTTAAAAGTAATACATGACCACCACAGATTTTTGATACCAAACCATCTAACACTCAATACAATTAGGACTTTCCTCTGCCGGTTAAATATCACAAATAAAATAATTTATTCAACATAGCATACATGATACAAACAGTTACAGGAATGCGAACAAACCGCATATATCAACATGAATAAATCAACAAGACTGTTATAGTCATGAGATCAGTAGGCTACCTTGCCTTAATCTGCACACATTGTTTCCAACAATTCTACTTTAGTTTGGAAGCACACAGGATGTGTATGTATGAACAACAGGTTGTAACTCAGCGCCATGTCTGTGAACGTAAAATGATAGAGCCTCTGCCTTTGGCAATGCTGCTGGAAGAGGAAAGACTGCTGGAGAAATTGGAAGAGTTGGAGGAGTATGGGAACGAAGAGAGGTGTGAAGGACTGAGCGGATAAACGGGAGGGAGACTGAGCTCTCTTGACCGGGTTTCCTCCCTGTAAGGCTCGCAGGACTCTGATTTGATCATTTCCTTTTTCGGTTTAACAGATTCTCGTTGAGACGTGGCTCTGCTGTGCAGATGTCTGGATCTATACGGGGACGCTGGGGTTCTGATGGCAGCAGGTTTGGTCTGAGGTGGAGTTGGTTTAATGGAGTTAACAGTGGCGTGTTGAGACGGCCGAAGGTGCAGGGGTCTCTTGCGTGGAGGTCGAGACCTGCTCTGGCGTTCTGTACGAGTGTGGGATTTAGACCTCTTTTTTCTCCCAGACTGCTTTGCAACTTTAGCTGGAGGCTTATGACCTTTTGGTCGCTTCTTTCGCACAACGGAAGACTGGTTGTCCGATGGGTCTAGAACACTCAAATGATTTGGAATGCTAAATGTGGCATCCATAAATGTGGAAGTTTGACTTTTAGTGAGGGAAGTGTGATCTAGGATTGTGGAACTGTCAGTCAGGACTCTAGAAGTGTGTTTTGGAGCGGCTGCTGTCTGACTGACAGCTGGAGGACTCAGACTGATCATCACTGATGCAGGAGGCTCAATCAGAGAGGAAGGCGGAACAACTGATGTTGATCCCTTTTGTTTTTTCCTCTTTTTCGTTTTCTCTCCATTCAGGGGGTCAGGAGGCGTCAGCCCCCCCAACAAACCTTTAGCAAGAGCTCGAGCCAAAATGTCCTGGACAGTTTCTGCCTCTGCTGGGTCATGCTGTTAGAAAGAAAACACACACATGTACATAGTGCAATGTTATTATGTATTGTGAGACCAGGGCTAGTTATCACAAGGGTGTAATCGCAATAGTCTCAGCCATAGACGGCACATCCAAGGTCTTTCGATAGTCCGTTCACATTTTGCTCACAAACCTGGAAAGTACAGAGATGTTCTAATCTGATAGACAGATTTTACACAACTTTTGTCAACTTTAAAATGAAGGTTGGGGCAAGTTGTCACGTGTTTTCATCGAATTCAATAAAATTAATGCATTTATTTAACATACACTATTGTTTGGGATCGGTAAGATTTAGTAATTGCATGCTCACCAGCCTTTATTAGGTCAAACATATAGAAAAAATTACATATTGTGAAATATTATTACAATTTGAAATAACTGTTTTCTATTTTAATATATTTTAAAATGTGATTTATTCCAGTGATGGCAAAGCTGAATTTTCAGCATCCTTACTCTAATCAATGTCACATGATCCTTCAGAAATCATTATGTTGATTTGGTGCTCAAGAAACATTTATTATTATAATAATATGATTAACATTATTTATCAATGTTGAAAACAGTTGTGCTGCTTAATATGGAAACCATGATTTTTTATTAATAGAAAGTTTAAAAGAACAGTATTTATTTGAAATAGAAATCTTATAGATGTCTTTAATTCACTTTTGATAAATTCAATTTGCTGAATTCAAGCATTCATTTCTTTAAAAAGAAATAATAGAAATATTACATATTATAAATATATTTATTGTCCCTTTAGATAAATTTAATGCATCCTTGCTAAATAATAATTACTAACCCCAAACTTTTTAATTTTATATTCATTCCATCCATCAATCCATCCATAATATAGTTTAAATATTTTCATTATTGTTGTGTGTTTCACAACTGTTTTACTATCAATGATTAATGGCAGATTCCCATAATTACAACATTTGGGGGCAATGTATAATAAAATAATAATAATAAAAAACTACCCCGAAACATATTCAATGTAGTACAAAAACTAGCCCCAGTCTATATACTGTCTAGTGCACATGCAAGCTTTCACACATAGGGCTTGTTTCTCTTGCTGTGTGTGGTCTTGTGTGGATGCTAATGTGATCAGACACAAGTGTTCATTATTTAGTGTGAACCGGAGCTACACTGCCAGTATTTAGGACAGCAATGCATCAAGCTCTGGATTAGGGTGGTGTGTGTGTGTGTGTGTGTCGTGCGCGCGAGCTCTCATACTCACACACATAAACATTTCAACATATATGAATCACAGCGAATCATACCTCTCTTTTCATCACACAAAGGAAACAGCCATTTGTGACGTCAGATGATTCAGTTCTGAAAAACTTCTCTTTCTCATCATCCCATCCTGCACTGACCAGCCTGTGAGAAACATGTAGAAAGAAAAAGAGATGTTTTGTGTTGTAAATTCAGTAAATTCAATCCAACTTATATCCATTTTCTCATTACTCAAACATTCATAATCCTTCCCCACTTGCTTGTCCATGGATTAACTGCTGTTTCCATGGATACAGCAACTTTAAATCCATATAGTTAGTGGCGTGTGACAGGGAGGACTTAATGCTTGGACAGTGTGTGTGTGTGTTTGTGTGTTTGTGTGTGTGTGTGTTTGTGTGTGTGTTTGTGTGTGTGTGTGTGTGTGTGTGTGTGTATGTGTGTGTGTTTGTGTGTGTGTGTGTGTGTGTGTGTGTGTTTGTATGTGTGTGTGTGTGTGTTTGTGTGTGTATATGTGTGTGTGTGTTTAAATGTGTGTGTGTGTGTGTGTGTGTGTGTGTGTGTGTGTGTGTGTGTGTGTGTGTGTGTTTAAATGTGTGTGTGTGTGTGTTTAAATGTGTGTGTGTGTGTGTGTGTGTGTGTGTGTTACCTGAAGGGCAAAGCTTTTGCTTTGCTTTCTGCGTTTTCAAGCACTCTCTTCACAAGTTGTTCATTCTCCTCCGGATATACTGAGCACGTGCAGTACACTACGCCTTTCACTTTAGGAACTGCAGTTAAGAAAGTCAGGTTAACCCACATGATGTGATTTAGTCAATGTATGATTATTAAATAAACAAACACTACAAAAAAAATGGGGTAGTAATATTTTTTTTCAAGTTTTTGAAGGAAGTCTTAGCCTGCTTAATATTTTTGTGAAAACAATGAATTTTTTTTCAAGATTCTTTGATGAATAGAAAATTTAAAACATTTATTTGAAAAAGAGCATATATTTTAAATCATTTTATTTTAGTTACATTGGTACATGTACTTACTACAGTAATTAAATAGTAACAGTAAATTAAATACAATTACAAGCAACTAACCCTATGCTTTAGTAAGTACATGTAGTGTACTTTTATTTTTACTCAGTACTTAATTGTATAATTACACTGTAACAAGACCAACTTAAAATGAATTGTAAGCAAAATCTTTTGTAATATTATAAGTCTTCCTAATTATACTGCAAAATGTATGCAGAAAACAATTTTATCAAGTTAATGCATAAACTGTGCTCATCAAGAAATAATCTATATATTGTTTACATGATTATTATTATTATTTTTTTAGCTTTTTACTGAAAAATAACACAATTACTGAATAATTGTTTTTAATTGTTATGAATTCATTATTATTAGTCAATTATTTTTGTAGTGTGGGGAGAGAAACACACGAACACAGATAAAAATTAGGTTCAGTAAAACAAATGAATATAAAAAGCTTTAGACATGGAACTTTCCAGTGTCACAAAAAAAAATTCAGGTAGTAGGCCTAAATGAATGTGTGTGAGAGTGAGTCTGGTCCCAGTAAACTCTACATTGTGGAGAAAAAATGTCCCCAATAAAGATGGTAATTCCAGAAATCTTTGACTGTGGCGACATTTTTAGGTCCCATGAGAAAAAACGTTATCATTCTAAATATTCTGAAAATGTAAAAATGCAGAAAGTAGTGTTGTTGAGGTTGTGTTTAGGGGTAGTGTTAGTGTGTGGGGGATAGAATATACAGTTTGTACAGTATAAAAATCATTATGTCTATGAAACGTCCCCATAAAACATAGAAACCCAACGTGTGTGTGTGTGTGTGTGTGTGTGTGTGAGAGAGAGAGAGAGTGACTCACAGTTAAGTGCATGGCTGAGGTCTTGTGTCTGCTTAGCAACTAGTGGCTTCAGTTTACTGTCAGAGATGGTTCCTTTAGATAGGTCATGCAACAGCCCTCTGTCTGATAAAGAGCAGTGTGTTATCTCGAAATGTTGTTTCAGTTTGTTTTGGTTAATTTACCTCTAACCTGGCCACAAAAAGAGAATGTTTCAAATGATTAGACCATGCATATTTGTTGCTGTACCTCCATTCTCATTGAGGATAAACTCAACAGGGTTACAGAGCGCTGAGGCAGAACACCGTGGGAGCAACACAATCACCCGAACCTTCTGAATACGCATATCCCATTCATTAAGCTCATTGAAGTACTCAGACATCAGTTTCACATCTATGCAAAAAGATAGAAAACACCCGAGTAGCAATGCTTCACTACTGGCTAAACAGGAAAGGCACTATACTATGGTATGTAGACATTTAATCATTATAAGGTTAGGCAGAGTAACACTTACTTTTGCAGCCAGTAGAGGTGAGGATAGTTTGTAATTCCTTGTTGAAGGTGGAGACATTAAGGACCCCACATACATGTACACAACCAGAACAGGCAGTGGCCTGGAGAGCCACATGAGCCACAGTCCAAGCAGAGAAAGACCCCACCATCAGAACATCACCACCCTCTACCAATAGCGGGGCAACCGCACATGCAGCTAGACTGCGAGATTTATCCTAAAGTCATACACACACACATTAATCCTGGATATGTGTTTGCACCATCAGAATGACATGGAAGCTTGTTTCACCATGATAATATCTCACAATTCTGAGAGAAAAGAAAACAGAATTGCGAGTTATAATCTCGCAATTGGGAGAAATAAAGTCAGAATTGCGATATAAACTCGCGAGTTTAAAGTCAGAATTGCAAGATAAAAAAGTTTTTTTTTTTATTCTAAACGAATGCTTTCATAGAATGATGCTTGTGTGTCTTTATTACCTGTATTATGAGTAGATGTTCTGTCACTAGTTTGGTTATCTCCAGTTGTTTTGTAAGCCTTCTGGGAAACAGCAGGACATTAGAACAGTGTTTGTCCTTACAGAACACATTTCCCACCAGCTGCATGTGTGAATCGACCTGAGTGAAGCCCGATGTCTTCAGAGTCTCACACACGTTTTCAATGCTGGATGAATTGGTATACAAACCCAATATATATCAGGTGTTGTATTAAATAAGAAGAATACATTTGTGTTCATACACACAGACACACAATACCTGGATTTGAGGGTGTTGACCCAGGCATAGAGTGGCACTGTTTGTGATCTTTGTTGTTTAGCCCTCACAGCTGGAGGCAGGTAACTGTCAATTGTCAGCAAATTCTGCTTTATTCTGCACTGAGCCAGTGAGGCTTCCAGTTTGGTCTTGAACCTGATACACACAAATATACAAGCACCATTTATAACGTCCAATGTCTTTAAAGACCTGTGACATATCACCAGAGGTTGAGGTTTTTATTTTATTTTATTTGAAGTTCAGGACATTTAATGGGGTTCTCAGATGTGCGAAATTTAAGTATTATCTTAGCCTCAGACTTTCTTCCCAAAACTCTATTTTAGGAGCGATAAAAATGGGAAATTTATTTCTATAAAATTAATGTTTACAACAAACCAGGTAATTTAGTCCTTTAAAAACTTGATTAATAAAGTATGAGTTCTAATCTATGGAAATTCTATGTCAGAGTAAAAAATAGTCACGAATGCTATATATGAGGTCACATTATACAAAGTCACAATTAGAGGACAGAAAGTCGAAATCATGAGAAATCGCAATTTTGTGGACACATTTTCTCAGAAAATACTCCTTGCTGCTCACCGTTGAGATTTTTCACTCCATACATGGGATTCACAGTGATTCAGTCTAACTTTATAAAGGATGAATTTTCACAGGGCAGACCTGCTCATACTGACCTATAAAGGCTGTCCTCCACCTGTCTCACTTCTTTTATAAGTCCTTCCTCTACTCTTTTGATTGGCTCTCTGGGCTCGAACTTCCTGTCCAGGAGGTCATAGAGTACGACCACCACAAGAGCCATGAGGTCATCTGGCTGAAGAGAAACACAAACTCACACATCAATTTCAATCCTGTTACCAACACAAAAGGGCAGATGTCAGTCAACAGACCCACCATTTGCTGAGAACGGTAAAAGTAGCTGTCAGTCAGGATCTCCTCCAGTAGATCTTGGTCTGTGATGGTAGGAGGAGAGAGTTTGGAATATTTAGCTGTAGAAGATGAAGGAAAACATCCCTATGCTATGATATCGCTGCTTTACTACACTAGCTGGAATTCAACACCATGACATGTAGCGGGGAGCAAAAAACCCAGCAATACACTCCAGAGATCCTAAAATACCCAACAGCAAAACTAATGTGTGAGTTACATTAGTTTTGCTGAGAAAGTAATTTAAAAATAGCTGGATTCCCACTGAGACATGGCGGACTGAATAAAAAAAAAATGAATGTGAGCTGAATTTAAAATGGATTTGAATCGAGAATATTTTAAAATAAAAATAATCAGAATTTATGTCGTCTTGTAAAATATTCCTTATTCTAAAAAAGTTTTAGGAGGAAAATGCATTTTTATCTTTCTTAGATTTAAGCTCGGAACAAGAAAAAAAAATACATTTAAAAAAAATTGCGAACAAATAAATATATATAAAAAATTTAAAAATATTTTTTGCCACTTTAACATATTGTATAATAAACAAGACTGATAAGCTCATGTCTAATCCTATCTGAATATATAAATTTAAATAGTTTGTTGTCTGCGTTTCTGGATGACTGCGAATATGAACTGACCTCATGCACACAGCTCAGAGCAGCCATTCAAGTGCTACAGCAGTCAGTGAACTGATGTCTGACCTGACTGCACTAAAAGCAAATAGATGTCCTTAAAAAAAGCCTCCCCTAAGCAAAAAGTTTGAGAAGGTGAGGGCAAAGCAGAGCAAGGAAGAGAGAGAGAGAGAGAGAGAGAGAGAGAGAGAGAGAGAGAGAGAGAGAGAGAGAGAGAGAGAGAGAGACGAATGAGTCAGACATGTGTAGGGAAGTTATGCTACAAGGAGAAGCCCAACCAGAATGTGACCAGATATCCCCAAATTATTGATTCAGGACTTCAATAATAATGAAAGAAGAGGGGAAAGGCATGGAAAGATGAGGTCAGAGGAAAATAAATTACTTCTATGGAGAGTGTGAGAGTTCTTTTTTTCAGGCACTGAACCACACCCTGGAAGTTAGTCTATTATCTTCAAATCTACATTTTCTGATACACTGTAAAACATTAGAAGCAATACATAATGAAACTTTCTTATTTCTAGATTTTAAAATTGTCCATATTTTATATTTGTAGACCCCCAGGGGGCAATTTTTAATTACATTTCCCCCCAAATCATAAACGTGTGGATCATGCAATAATGTTTAAAGCCGGCAATAAAAAAAAGAGAAAAAGTAATACATTTTAGGTCAATATAAATTAAGATTTTTAACAATATTTTGGAAATATTCTGCAACACTGACTATTTACAAGTTTTATTCAGAAACCACCAAATAATAAAAACTCCAGTCTCTTCTAGAACATTTGGAAAATGAAACACTCTCCTCTGCAGTACTGTTGGACAGGATAGGAAATAACTGTGGAATTCTGGGTAACAGTATTATACGTTTATGACTCTTCATCTGTTTCCAACTGCACCTTTGAGTCCTGTATCTGAGGAACTGAATAATTGATGTTAAAGATTTTTGGGCCACAAATAGCATGACATCAGTGACCACAGGGACATTAACTGCACACTCCAAAAACAATCAAGATAAACTGGACACGTTAGATTCTTGTGCTGTCTACATCTCATCACTATATGATATTTACATTCCTACCAAATAATTACTTATATTGTTGTTTCTCATACAAGATCAGGCAGATAAAGGCAGCCTAGTTTTAAGCTGAAGGAGAATACTGAAATATGACATTTTAAAGGAAAAGCAATTTCCTTCCTAATAATCATACAAACTTCATTTTGTTTTTTTGGCCTGGCTTTATTTTTCACTTACATTTCAGGGTGTTAAATGCCAGCTCATATGCCCAGTGCTCATTCTGCTTGGTGTTGGCATCACTGTCATCGACAATCCCAGAATCATCATTATCATCTCCACCAGGACTGATATGCCCATAGCGAATGAGTCTGTGTGCGAGGTCTTTCTCCACATGAGTTTTCTGGAAAATAGCTGCAGCATGAAAGTACACAGAGTCAGGGAATCCCAAAGGAGTCCCCCCTCTCTCCATCCTGACTCTGTTCCTTTCAGCAGACACTGCAGTGACCCTCTTTTTAAGGGACTGAACACATACTTTTCTCATAGGGTCCTTGGGAGACTCTGGAGTGTGTGCTTTATTCTTGGGAGTGGATTCTTGATCCAGTAAGTTCAGTGATGTGACATCAGGCAGATCTGAGTCCAGTGTGGAGTTGAGAGTCTGTTTAACCATTCTTATAGAGCCAAGTTCTGTGAAAAAATACTGAATTAGTGAGTATCATAAATCATTTATTATTATTTTACACATATTATTTAATCCAGGAGTTTTCAGCTGTGACAATATAAAAGCCAATTATTTAACTTTGTAAATAACATGCTGTGTTAATTTCACACTGAATAGGGTTTCTCACACAGTATACCGGTAATTCGGTCTTTGCATAGCCTACATGATAAAATAGGGATCATCATATTAAGTGGAATTTCGAGAATTTTAACTGATTTTCAATGTGGAGTTTTGAACTCCACTGTACTGTCTAAAATTTCGAGGTTTGGGGTTTTCTTCTGAAAAATATAATACTTTTATTCAGCAAGGATGCATTAAATTGATCAAAAGTGACAGTTAAAACTTCTACATTGCTATAAACATTTATATATATATATATATATATATATATATATATATATATATATATATGGATCACAAAACCAATCACAAGTATGGGTAAATTTGTGGCAATAGCCAACAATACATTTTATGGGTTAGAATTATCTATTTTTCTTTTATGCCAAAATTCATTAGGATATAAAGTAAAGATCATATTCCATGAAGATATTTTGTAAATTTCCAACCGTAAATATATAAAATATTTATTTTTGTGAGTGAATGCAGCACAATCGTGAACATAAATGGACAACTTTAAAGGTGATTTTCTCAATGTTTCAATTTGTTTGCACCCTCAGATTCCAGATTTTCAAATAGTTGTATCTCAGCCAAATATTGTCATATCCTAACAAACCATACATCAATGGAAAGCTATTTATTTAGCATTTATTTAAAAAAATTGACCCATGTGACTGTGGTCCACACACACACACACACACACACACACACACACACACACACACACACACACACACACACACACACACACACACACACACACACACACACACACACACACACACACACACACACACACACACACACACACACACACACACACACACACACTTATAGTTAAGTTAATGCTGTCCTTTTGAAATTTCTATTCACTAAGTAATCCTCAAAAATTTATCTCAGCTTCCACAACCATTTTCAACTGTAGAAAGTAATTTGTCTTGAGCAACGAATCAGCTTAAAATAATTTCTGAAGGATCAAGTGAAACTGAAGATTTGAGTAATGGCTGCTGATAATTCAGCTTTGCCATAAAAAAAAAAATTTAAATAGAAAACTTTTGTTTTTAAATATCAAAATCTTGTTACTGTTTGCTTACCAGGTTTAAATTAGAAACAAATCTAATTCTAAATAAAATCGAATTAGTCAAAATTAAATTTTAATACGTACCTCTCATAACGTAAGCGCAGTCAGTTCAGCAACAGGTGAGAGCAGAATGTGAGAATTAGGAGCCCTCTCTCTATCGGTCTGTCCCCCTTGTCTCACATACTCTCGCTCTCTCTCTCTCTCTAGATCTTGTGTCACTACAACAACAAACATTTGTTCTTGTCAACAGAGTGGGAATCTTCTGTCTACATATATAATCAGCTAGCTATCAGCAGCTCATCATTACACACACACTCTCTCTCTCTCTCTCTCTCTCTCTCTCTCTCTCTCTCTCTCTCTCTCTCTCTCTCACACACACACACACACACACTGAATAGCCTACAGTGATTAGTACACTGACAGGTTTGAGATAAGAAAGAGGTGTGTAAAATAGCACATAGTCATAGAGTGTCATATATGTCATTTGGAAGTGTGTTTGTTGCATCTATTTACCCACTTCTTTAAATTTCTATGATTCTGTTATTCACTGGAGTTTAGTTAAAGAACAGACTGCTGGCTTTAAGGGTAAACAGACTTCAGAGTAACGCTTAATTTCTGCTCATTTGAAACCCTCTCATGCCTGACGCACGTCGGCTCCAATGAGACACAATTAGCCTGACGTTTGCATTCATCATGCTGAATGATTTATTGCTTTCGTCTCAAATCCTTTCTAAGCCCAGTCTCCCTCAGTTACCCCCACATTTTAAGCACTGAAACACACTACACCGGTCTTTGTCAGAAGTTTCCAGACCAGTCACTTCTTTTGAAGAACTGATGGTTTTATTCCAAACTTTGACAGCCAATCAGCTGCTGAGTCTAATTAAGCTCCACCCATGCAGCATCTGATTGGTCACAACTGTCATCAGTTGAACTTTTAATTAGTGATGAGATCTGTCAATCTCATTGAAAATAATCCTTTGTTGCTTTAACTTCAGATTAGTGGAACAAACACATTGAGACTGCTTAATTAATAATGCTGTGTGTGGGGTGTGTACACTTCCATGTGTGTCTGTGTGCTGAATTAGTAATGTAAAGAAATATACAGCTTCTTTTTCCTCATTAACCCACATCTCAAGGAGCAGACCAATATGTCCAGTGACACTACATCAGCTTTACTGCTGTTTCAGCTTCAACAGTGTTCTTACATTGTAAGGATTTCTTCGATTTAGGATTTGTCTCTCATAGGTCTTATCTGATCAGTGTGTATATGTAGGTTGTGTGATATTTTTCACATTAATAATAAAAAATAAAAATAAAATCCTACACTTCATGTGGTCCCCCTAGCACCCCTTTGAGGCCTACTGGGTGTCCTCAGACCCAAGTTTAAAAACCTCTATCCTGGGTAATCACTGATTGCTAACTGGGACAAGTCAAAATAACCCACCTCAGAGTCTCTGATATTTTAATACCTAGATATAATCCGCCAGGTGAACATTTTAAGCATGATTGCGTAGAAAACTAAAATCCCACTTCTTATCAAGTTGCACTAATTGATGTACCACTCAAAATTGAATACTTAGAGTTAGGGGTTTGTTCAAACAAGACAAAAAGAGACGCTTACGTAATGGTTGTGGAATACAATTCCAGTTTAAAATACCTCCCATGCACGCTGTAATAACAGTTCCCTTTCGAAGTCACTCCGAGTTACATCGAGTGACCACGAAATGGGGGTTTCGCTTAGAAGCCTATCACCTTCGACTATTAAAAAACGAGCCAACGGCAAAGAAACGACATGGGTCTGCGGAATTTGCATAGCGTAGCTCCGCCCCACCTCGTGGGTATATATATAAGGAAGGACGCTGGCAACATGCAGATATGTTTTTGCTTCGGAGCCAAGAGGTCCTCTTCACTCCTGTAAGCCTGAATTCTCTGACTGTCATAGAGTATCTTCGAGACGAGCAGCTCTCCAGTCTGTGTTGGTGCAAAGGCGATTTTCCAGCGACATTCACATTCCTGCCTGCTGATCTGTGCAGTGGTCTGCATCCAGCGTGTATGCTTCTCCCTGGCCGCTTCAGCGCAGGCTGCTGAGCGTCCTCTCACAAAAGAGCTTGCACGGACACGTCTTTTTCAAGATGTCTCGCCGGTGTATTTCTGGGTGCGGTCGTTCCATTTCTTCCTCTGATAGGCATGATAGATGTCTTGCGTGTTTGGGTTTAGAACAGGCAAAGACAGCTTTCATGGATGAGTCATGTTCTCATTGCGGGAACATGACCATCGCTGCGCTGAGATCGAGACTCTGTGACCTTACAAAAGGTAGAGTCCCCACTGCCACACCCCGATCTACCCCCTCATCGAGAGCTGGTACTTCGGCTGGTGGCCAGGGTGATCTGAGTGTGACGGTGTGGAATTCTGCCCCGATGATGCTTCCTCGGGCCACACCCCCCTCACCAGCGCAGCAAGTGCCTTGGGTGCAGCCGTGGGGCCGTCTCCGGATGTGCCTCGTGTCTCATTAGGGGTTCCAGAGGATGATGTGATGTTGATAGCCAGATCACAAGGCGAGCTGGATTCTTCTGGGGATGAAGGTTTGGCTGTGCTGCTGCCCTCCGGGGTCCCAGCATTGTCCGAGTCTGACCCAGAACTGACAGCTATGCTCTGCCGGGTCGCCGCAAGCATCGGGTTAGCGTGGAACCCTCCACCCTGCCCTGAGCGCTCGCGGTTGAATGACTGGTTCTTGGGGGTGCACCCCCCCAGTTCCATTCTACCCGGAGGTGCATGAGGAGGTCACGAGATCCTGGAAGGCCCAGTTGTCTTCCCGTGATCGTTCGGAGGCCTCCTCCGCCTTCTCTTGCCTCGATGAGGCAGCGGTGAAAGGGTACACTGGGGTTCCCCCTGTTGAGCGCTCTGTTGCGATACAGTTGTGTCCTCAGAGCATGTTGTGTCCTCCTTCAAAAGGCCGTGGTGACCCAAAGCACCCCTCCAAAGCCTGTAGGTTCTGTCTACCCTGGTGGCGAAATCCTACAGAGTTGGGGGGAGCGCCGCCGCCTCACTGCATGCCATGGCCATCCTCCAGGTCTATCAGGCCATGATGCTCAAGGACATGCACGAGGGCAGAGCTGACCAAGGGCTCTTTGATGAGCTGCGTGCCGCCACTGACCTTGCTCTCCGAGCAACGCAGGTGACCGCACGCTCCCTTTGTCAGGTGATGTCCACAGCTGTGGTCCAGGAACAACACCTGTGGCTTAACCTGGCTGATATGCGGGATGCTGAGTGGACCCGTGTGCTCAACCCCCCCATATCCCAGGCAGGCCTATTCCGCAGTGCAGTCGAGGACTTTCGCCCAAAAGTTCTCGGCTGCCCAGAAACAGACTGAGACTATCAAGCATTTACTGCTCTGCTACCACCTCCTCGACAGAACTGTAGACCATCTCTGAGCTGTCCGCATCAGGAGCGCTGCTTGGCCTGGCGTTTAGCGGGCGGCGGGGCTTGAGCAGACTGGGGCGCCTTCCTGCGACCACCTCCACAGCGGGGCCTGGGTGAAGGCTGCTGCTGGGGCCGAGCGAAGGGGCAGGAGTTGTAGGAGGGCGTCCTCGGCGGCGAACAGACTGAGTGGACTGAGCTGGCGGCTGGGTGGAGGTAGCAGCTCAGAGATGGGCTACAGTTCTGTCGAGGAGGTGGTAGCAGGGCCACTCCTTCCCCCGGATTGAAGAAAACTTTGTTCTCCTGCTGCTGGCCGGCCGGCCATGCGATTCAGCTCGCACGATCTCCTCCCCGCTTTCGGGGAGTCCGCTACACTATGGTCGGTGGCAATGCCCCTGTCATGCATGCGGAAGACGCAACCTTGCTGGCGAAAGGTGCAATCGAGATTGTCCCTCCAGCCGAAATGAAGTCCGGGTTCTACAGCCCCGACTTCATTGTTCCGAAGAAATCCTGTGGGTTAAGGCCAACCGGTTTGCAGCAATTGACCTGAAGGACGCCTACTTTCATGTCTCCATTCTTCCTCGACACAGACCGTTTCTTCGGTTTGCTTTCGAGGGGACGGCATATCAGTACGCGGTTCTCCCCTTTCGGGCAAGCCCTGTCTCCTTGTGTCTTTTTAGGAAGGTCGCCGAGGCAGCCCTTGTATCGCTTAGGCTTCACGGGGTTTGCGTCCAGAACTATCTCGACAACTGGCTAATCCTAGCTCACTCTCGAGACCTGATTTGCGAACACAGGGGCCTAGCGCTCTGGCACCTAGCTCGTCTGGGCTTTCGGGTCAACTGGGAGAAGAGCAAACTTTGCCCCGTGCAGAGGATCTCTTTTCTCGGTATGGAAATCGACTCAGTCGCCATGTCCGCGCAGCTTACGAGTGAGGGCGCGCAGTCACTGCTGACTTGTCTGCATCAAATCCAGAGCAAGAGTACGGTTCCACTGAAACTATTTCAGAGGCTCCTGGGGCATATGGCATCCGCAGCGGCAGCCACACCGCTCGGGTTGCTTCATATGAGACCGCTTCAGCACTGGCTCCGTGATCGAGTCCCAAGGTGGGCATGGCAACAGGGCACGCTCCGAGTACAGTCGGTTCAGCTGATTTGGGAACAGTTCGGGGACGCTCAGGTAGATCTGTTTGCCTCCCATGACTCTTCTGTTTTATTATATTTATATATATTCTGTTTTCGCCTGTTTTAGTCCCGGACCGAGGGCACGCTCGGCACGGATGCACTGGCACACAGCTGGCTGTGGGGCCTCCGCAAGTATACGTTTCCCCCAGTGAGCCTTCTCACACAGACCTTGTGCAAGATCAGGGAGGACGAGGAGTAGGTCATTTTGGTTGCGCCTCATTGGCCCACCCGGACCTCCGTACTCCTCGCAACAGCAACACCCTGGCCAATTCCTCTGAGGAAGGACCTCCTTTCTCAGGGAAGGGGCACCCTATGGCAACCTCCTACCGATCTTTCGAACCTCCACGTGTGGCTCTTGGATGGGAAGGTTTGAGTACCCTACCCACCAGCGGTGGTGGCTACCATCACTTCCGCTAGAGCATTGTCCACGAGACATGCCTATGCGTTGAAGTGGAACCTCTTCGTCAACTGGTGCTCTTCTCACGGAGTTAGTGTTGTGCTTTCCTTCCTGCAAGATGGGTTGGAGCGAAGGCTGTCTCCCTCCACCCTGAAAGTATATGTTGCTGTTATTGCCACACATCATGACGCAGTTGAAGGTAAGTCCATTGGGAAACATGTCCTGATCATCAGGTTCCTGAGAGGAGCGAGGAGACTGAATCCTCCTCGCCCTCCTCTCGTATCCTCTTGGGACCTCTCAGTGGTTTTAACTGCCCTGCGGAGTCCAGACCGGAGTACAGTCGGTTCAGCTGATTTGGGAACAGTTCGGGGACCCTCAGGTAGATCTGTTTGCCTCCCACGACTCTTCTGTTTTATTATATTTATATATATTCTGTTTTCGCCTGTTTTATTCCCGGACCGAGGGCACGCTCGGCACGGATGCACTGGCACACAGCTGGTTGTGGGGCCTCCGCAAGTATGCGTTTCCCCCAGTGAGCCTTCTCACACAGACCCTGTGCAAGATCACGGAGGACGAGGAGTAGGTCATTTTGGTTGCGCCTCATTGGCCCACCCGGACCTTTGGAACCTCCACGTGTGGCTCTTGGACGGGAAGGTTTGAGTACCCTACCACCAGCGGTGGTGGCTACCATCACTTCCGCTAGAGCATTGTCCACGAGACATGCCTATGCGTTGAAGTGGAACCTCTTCGTCAACTGGTGCTCTTCTCACCGAGTTAGTGTCGTGCTTTCCTTCCTGCAAGATGGGTTGGAGCGAAGGCTGTCTCCCTCCACCCTGAAAGTATATGTTGCTGCTATTGCCACACATCATGATGCAGTTGAAGGTAAGTCCATTGGGAAACATGACCTGATCATCAGGTTCCTGAGAGGAGCGAGGAGACTGAATCCTCCTCGCCCTCCTCTCGTACCCTCTTGGGACCTCTCAGTGGTTTTAACTGCCCTGCAGAGTGCTCCCTTCGAGCCCTTGCAATCAGTGGAGCTTAAGTTCCTGTCGATGAAGACAGCGCTCCTGGTTGCATTGGCCTCCATCAAAAGGGTAGGGGACCCGCAGGCATTTCCATTGACAAAGCATGCCTGGAATTCGGGCCGGCTAACTCTCATGTGATCCTGAGACCCCAGCCTGGATATGTGCCCAAGGTTCCTACCAACCCCTTTCGGGATCAGGTGGTGAACCTGCAAGCGCTGCCCTGAGAGGAGGCAGACCCAATCTTGGCACTGCTCTGTCCAGTACGCGCTCTCCGTGTCTACGTAGACAGGACGCAGAGTTTCAGGGCCTCAGACCAGCTCTTTGTCCGTCATGGTGGGAAGCTGAAGGGAAAGGCTCTCTGCAAGTAACGGTTGTCTCACTGGATAGTGGACACCATTGCTTTGGCATACCAGCAGCAAGGTCGACCGTGCCCCCTTAGTGTGAAGGCCCACTCCACTCGGAGTCTGGCCTTCTTGGGCTCTAGTGCATGGCGCCTCGCTAACAGACATCTTCAGAGCTGCAGGCGGGGCGACACCTAACACATTTGCGAGATTCTATAATCTCCAAATAAAGCCAGTGTCCTCTCGTGTACTCACTTCAACTAGCCGGTAACTAGGAACCGCTCAGGTGTCTTCGCTTGCTCGCCATTCCCCTCCATGGACTGGATATGTGCGATATTCTCCTCAGGTGAGTTTCCCTGTGAAGCCTTGAGTTCTTCCAACCTTGTTGATGTCAACGCCAAGGTTATGCCCCCGGCTGTGCTACCACAGAAACCGAAAATTCTCGGGCCAGCAGCATGAGTCCAAATTTCAATCTTAACCATTCTATTTCATCAGAAAAGATCTTAAAACAGGGCTTTAAGTGTAATATACCGAACTTGTCCTTTAAGACCTCCCTTCGGGCGGGCATGGTTTGCATATTTCCACTGAGATATGCTCCCCAGTGTACCTTGGTATTCCTGTGTTAAGTTGGAGTCCTTCGTCCGTGCCAGTCTCACGACAGGGAGCTCACACTTACGCAGGGCACAGGAAGACAGCCGAGAGGTGGCGTGATTAGACTGGTACCCCCATTTCATCGTCACTCGATGTAACTCGGAGTGACTATGAAAGGGAATGTCTCGGTTATGTATGTAACCCTCGTTCCCTGAGTAGGGAATGGAGACGTTACGTCTTCCTGCCACTTCCGCTGGAACGCCAAGTTCAGTCTTGGCTCCTCAGAAGGAAACATATATGCATGTTGCCAGCGTCCTTCCTTATATACCCACGAGGTGGGGCGGAGCTACGCTATGCAAATTCTGCAGACTCATGGCATTTCTTTGCCATTGGCTCGTTTTTTAATACTCGAAGGTGATAGGCTTCTAAGCAAAACCCCCATTTCATCGTCACTCAACGTAACGTCTCCGTTCCCTACTCAGGGAATGATAGTTACATACGTAACCGAGACGTGGCAAATGTATGCAAATGTATGTATTCTTCATGTGCTAATTACATGATAATATGCACCTGACCCACATTTCCGCTGGCCTAAAAGATGCTGTTTCATTCATTCACGTAACGTTGCAACTAAATCAGGCCAGAAGCCAATGCTAAAGCTTAGATAACTAGTTATTATATATTTGATCAATTGTAAATAAAAGTACAATCATATTCTGCCACTGTATGTGAAGGTAAGGTTTATTTATTAAATAGATTAATACATTTGAAAGGTCTCTATATTGAGACTCTATCTAAGCTCTTTGTGAAGATATTTCATAAAGATTCAAACTCATTGTTTTTTCAACCTTTTTGTCAAGGCCTATATTGTCCACAACAATATTCAAAGGTCCCATGATTTTTTTTTAGTTGTTTGTGATTTACAGGATAAGGAAAAGGATTTTTACTCTTACTTACTCAATTTCTACCCAATAAAATATTGGGTAGAGCTTGGCATAACAAGAAAAATGTATATTCATTATAATAAAGATATAGCTAGATTTTATTAATTTACATGACTTTTTTTTAACAATTAAAAGGTTATAAACCACACCTTTAAATAAAACAAATAAATTTAAATATATCTAGTGGGAACCCTGGTTCTTCAAAGAAAAAAAATTTTGGAAGGGGTGAATTAAAATATGAAATAACTTTTATACGTTTTTCCCTAAATTATTGCTTGTTTTGTCTTATTTTTAATCTTCTTGAGGCCCCCTATTGGGTGTGTGGCCCCTGGATGAGAACCACTGTTTCAGACTTATGTTCTTATTTTGTTCATTGAGAAGAATATTGCCTTACATTTTGAATCTTCTCATTTTTAGTGAAATCTAATTTTAAAATTCTTGTTTTTTAAATGGAATATTAAAGTAGTTCTTATAAATGATTTATCTGTGCACATCTTTTTTATTTAATACATGCGCCCTCGTAATCTTTAATAAAACAATGACATACCCTTCCACTTAGAGATCGTGCTCAAAGTAAAGCAATCAATTCCTGATGGCCAAAATTAAGTCTCACCATACATTTTTTCTTGTTCGTAAGCCATTTCACTTGGATATACATCACAAAAAAAAATAAAAATTCAACTTCTGTTTCATGACGAATTTCAAGCTTGTCATCCAGTATGCACCATAGTGGCAACCTAACAGTCATAATACCAAGTATAAATGAATGCAAAGCAGTCTGAAGCTACAACTAGCCTTAATCAATTCTAAATATTGCCATGTTATGTTTCTTATGATGAGCAGTTCCCCACCACAAACCAACGACCTGTAAAGTAAAAACATAAAAAATGGGTTTACTGCAAACCAGTAATTCTACATGTTCCTACTGACAGAATCAATGAGCTTCTTTGACACAGATCATAAAACTTAGCCTTGCTGCCCTCCACAGGACACACAGGAAGTTTGCACATGGCAGGAGAGGCTCTCTGATGATCAGATGAGATGCACAAAACACACATAAGATGATACAAGTAATTTGTAAATGTAAAAACAAACAAAAATGAATGTTAAACCCTTTAAACTTTTCATTAAAAAACTGTTTTATTGAGGTTGAATACAATTCTTACAAATGTGACTTAACAGAAGACATTCAGAAGGAATTGAGTTAGTATGACAATAAAATTAATTCCCGCTCTTAACCTCTTACATAATAAACTAAAAAAACAATACAAAGGGGAACAATACCTTTTCAAATGTCAGGTACAAAAATATCAGAAACATCACATTTTCTGTTTTCAGTCTCAAAGTTGGCATGTCGTGCACTATCGGGGTGGGAATCCACGATGTGGGCCGCCACGGCCTCTGAATCCCCCTCGATCTCCACGGAAGTTTGGTCGGTTTCTCTCTCGACCTCGATCCCCTCGTCCGGAAGGACCGCCCCGTCCTCCTCGTTGTGCTCCCCCACCTCTCTCTGCCATAGATTTAGGAGGTGGGGATTTGGGGCGGAGTCTCTCAATTTCTTCAGTACAACCAGACAAGTAAGAGTTGGGCTCACTGAAGTGGGTGGAGTAAGATTCCACATTGAAGTTGCTATTGGTCAGGGTAGGGCCCAAAGTCAGCCATCCTGGAAAAAGATCAGAATAAACATACACTACCATTTAAAAATGTGGAGTCAGTAAGATTTTTTAGTAAAAAATTAATGGATGAACCATAGGCTAATATCTAACCTGGCCTGATGGTGCTGTCCCTGCCAAACAGGTGCAGCCGTCGACGGCCCAAGCAGAAATGTTCAATGATGTGGAAAATCTCCACTGGCTTCTCAATATTGCCCATCTCTGGCTCCTCTGTTATGATCAGGTCTATATCCACATTAGCATGAATGAAATCACCATCTGTGCTGCGTCTAACTGTGCCTTTGATACCCATCAGACAGTGTTCCTGAGTGACATCAGAGAAGAAAAAATAAAAGCATTTCCAACTGGAATCAATTGTTAGTGCCAACAATGTTGTGGCTTGCCACAGCTCTTACCTTAGTTCTCTGGAACACTGCTTTGGGGTCCAGCGTTTTGGTCTTACCAGGGTTGTTTTTGTTGGTCTTAATCCAACAAATGTCTTCACATCGCCTGAAGCCCCATTTCCTCAGACACTGAGAGAGAAGAGAGAAATATGTTAAAATATAGTTAGCAAGACTCAGACAATGACTGTAATGCAGCATATTTGTTTGTGGGCATATTTGTTACATTTGTCATGTAGTAAAGCATGTAATTTACATCATCATGCAGCATTTAAATCAGTTAAATTTACTGAGAATTACTTCACAACACAACTCATATTAAGATTTTTCTTGAGATTGCAGATATATCAGATTTGGAGTTAAGCTTAAGATCATGATTAACGCAGCTGATTATGTGCAACAAACAGAAATATGCCACTCTGTGTGTGATTGTGAGATTTGTACCATTCGGCCGAGATCGAGGCCTTCTCCTGAGCCACACCAGAGGAATACAAAAGAGCGAATACATGAGATTTCCTCTATGTCCAGCTTCATGATCTATATTAGACATAAAATAAATGAATAAATATACATACATATATTTTTTAGAGAATTTGAGAGACATTTGGAATAACTCACGTCGTCCCAGTTCCAAAAGCGCTCGTTGGCAATGATGCCCGACTCTCTGTAATACTCCTCTAATGGAGGCTCTATCAGAATCACATCAAACTTGCACTTCAAATCTCTCAGATCAAATGTGTCTGGATCTGCCTGCAGATACCTGAGACACAAAAAACATACATATATTCATAGTATATACATACAAATGAGACATACAATGGGATCCAAAAGTCTCCTAGTGAAATTCTTCTAATTTATTTATTTATTTGCTTTCCATATTGAAAATCATTTGTTTTTAATCCATGTTTAAAAAAAAAATTAGATTTAGATTTACAATGTAGTCTCAAACTTTTGGACCCCATTTTCCTTAAACATACAATAAGAATATATAAGTGAAATTTTTTAAAAAGGCCAATTAGACATCTGCTCTATTTTGCATTGACTGACAGCAGGCTTTCTCACATGGGTGGGGTGTTGGTGGCAGAGATGAGCTCATCTTTTAGTCGGATGAGCTCTCTTTGTTTGGGGTACTCCTCAAACCTGTCAGCCAAACCTATAGCACAACAGAACATAGGTTAACAAGATCTAACAGCTGGGCTTGAAAAAAGAAAAATAGAAAGAGATCGGACCATTTACCTCCATCTCGGATAAAGTTCTGAGGTCTATGACCTGTGTCCACAAAGTGCTGGCAGTAATCATTGTGGGGATTTAAGCTCTGAGTGCCCTGTAAAACAGAAAGTGATGATATCTTGATCTTTATAATAAAAACAGCTTGTAATGACTTCATTATTGTTGAAGTTGGCAAGAAACAGAAGTCACTTTTTCAAAACTCAACAAAGCCCAACAATAGTCTATGTGGTCAAATCTTTGGATCACCTATCGTTGCTTTATTCACAAAATGAATTCAGTGACTACCACTCTCAAATTACATAAATTATTTTCTCACTCAGACACAACCACCGCCAAAACTCTGTTCGCATACAGGCCAATTTGCACATTTACATACTCGTTTCAAAACTGCTAAACTTAAGTTCAAAACTGAACACAATACAAAACTGAAAAGACAGTATTTTGCTACTTTTCTACAGTAAAACCATACAGAATATATTATAAATCTACCATCAAAGCAATTTATGTAACTGAACATCTAGTTAGTCTTTCAATTCCATAACCATCTATCTATACAAAGGGGGACTATAACTAATTTAGCAATAAATTTGTTTTCTAATGTAAACATGAACCATGAACCATGCAGGGAATTCTAAACAGTAGAGAGCAGTGACGTGCGGTGATGTCTTAAATAGGCTAGGCACTGAGTTATGAAAGCCAGATTACCTGATTTATTGTTTAGGCTAATAATACGTAATAACAGTAAACGTTACGCACAAACGCAGCATAACAAGAAATGTACAAATCAGAATGTATACCGTGTACTCACTCACTCACTCACTCACTCACTCACTCACTCACACTCACTCTCACTCTCACTCACTCTCACTCTCACTCACTCTCACTCACTCTCACTCACTCTCACTCACTCTCACTCACTCTCACTCACTCTCACTCACACTCACTCTCACTCACTCTCACTCACTCACTCTCACTCACTCACTCTCACTCACACTCACTCTCACTCACTCTCACTCACTCACTCTCACTCACTCACACTCACTCTCACTCACTCACTCTCACTCACTCACTCTCACTCACTCTCACTCACTCTCACTCACTCTCACTCTCACTCACTCTCACTCACTCTCACTCACTCTCACTCACTCACTCTCACTCACTCACTCTCACTCACACTCACTCTCACTCTCACTCACTCTCACTCACTCTCACTCTCACTCACTCTCACTCACTCTCACTCTCACTCACTCTCACTCTCACTCACTCTCACTCACTCTCACTCACTCTCACTCACTCACTCACTCTCACTCACTCTCACTCACTCTCACTCACACTCACTCTCACTCACTCTCACTCACTCACTCTCACTCACTCACTCTCACTCACACTCACTCTCACTCACTCTCACTCACTCACTCTCACTCACTCACACTCACTCACACTCACTCTCACTCTCACTCACTCTCACTCACTCTCACTCACTCTCACTCACTCACTCTCACTCACTCACTCTCACTCACACTCACTCTCACTCTCACTCACTCTCACTCACTCTCACTCACTCTCACTCTCACTCACTCACACTCACTCTCACTCTCACTCACTCTCACTCTCACTCACTCTCACTCACTCTCACTCACTCTCACTCACTCACTCACTCTCACTCACTCTCACTCACTCTCACTCACACTCACTCTCACTCACTCTCACTCACTCACTCTCACTCACTCACACTCACTCACACTCACTCTCACTCACTCACTCTCACTCACTCACACTCACTCACACTCACTCTCACTCACTCACTCTCACTCACTCACTCTCACTCACTCTCACTCACTCTCACTCACTCTCACTCTCACTCACTCTCACTCACTCTCACTCACTCTCACTCACTCACTCTCACTCACTCACTCTCACTCTCACTCACTCTCACTCTCACTCACTCTCACTCTCACTCACTCTCACTCACTCTCACTCACTCACTCTCACTCACTCACTCTCACTCACACTCACTCTCACTCACTCTCACTCACTCACTCTCACTCACTCACACTCACTCACACTCACTCTCACTCACTCACTCTCACTCACTCACTCTCACTCACTCACTCACTCACTCACTCACGCAAGCGCGGCACAGGCACACACCGGTAGTTAATGTCCACTCCACCATCAATACAACCATTCTTAATCCTTAATTTTTGCACAGCGGCCAATTATGTCTGTCAGCAAAATTAAAATCACACACTGCTCAATTGAATATGACGGCAAATGGCTTGCATTAATTCAACCACATTTATCAATTCAATATTAAGCCCAAAGTAGTTTTTGACTCACCAATCGGTAGATTATTTGTAGCCTACATAAAATCCATTCATCCATCCAGCTCTTTCCTCGTAAAGACGTCGATCACAACTTTGTAAAACTCGTCTTTACGCCTTCAGTTGCTGCACTAGTCTATCTAAGGCTGGCGTAGACCTCCCTGTTGCTATTAACTCAGATTTTGAATTAAAATCGAGCTTGAAAAAATTTCTTAACTCTGTGATCACGGCCGGTGCTGTCATTTTGACTTTGAATTTGATTAGGCATAGGCTAGCTGTGGTGTAATAACGTTAGCTACGCAAATGTGTCCAGTAATATCTCGATTTTAATTGGTCCATGTCTGATATGTAACGTAGATGGGTACGGGCATAGCATATTTACGTCCAAAGGCACAGCAGAGTTGTGCTTTTTGCCATGGATATCATATATGCTTTTTGCCGTACATGTTAAAGAATACAGGATCGAAGTGCGCATGCGCAACATGGGTTTTTCGCTTGTCGTCTGCAATGAATGGACCGTAAAAGCACTGCTTATTCTACCATTTTGTTATTTGATTATGCGTAACTGATACATTTGTCATCGTAACGTCTAGACAATTTGAATAACACCCATATTGCATATATAAATCACAAGAATAAACAGTAAAAATACAAATACAAGTTTATTATTTAATAAACATTTTTATTTTTGAATTTTGGCAGGGTAGGCAGTGCCTAGTTTGCCTACCCAGACCGCACGTCACTGGTAGAGAGCTGTTTTGTTTTGTAAAACATTTTTATAAAATAAATCATTGTGTCACATTGCCTGTTAGTAGTGTTGTGCTATGGAAGAATGGCTTGATTGGAGACATGCATGGAGTGTTTTGGTTGTTTTAGTGCATTTCGGATGTGAAATGAACTGCTGTACCAAGCTAGAAGTTGGTTAGGAGAACTGTATGAAGAGTTTTGAAAAAGTAACCGAAATGTGTGCTAGCGATTGTAAAAAAACAAAAACAAACCTTTAGTATACCATAAGAAAATAGGAATTGTCAACTTTGATTTCACAGAGACTTCAAAATCGATTACCAACATAATGTAAGATTTTGCACAAAGTCCCTTTGTGCTAGCATGTAATTGTTAAGTAAATTAATAATATATTATAGTGTTTAACTCTACCTTTAGGAAAGTGCTGGAGTCTTTGTACACCTCTTCATACGGGCCGCTCTCCTCCTGCTGCTGGGGCTCAACATCTTCCTGTAACACCATACAGCAGATTCAGGATCAGTTACCTACAGCCCTGCTCTAAACAGAATTTAGAAATTACAGCTGATTCCAGATCAGTGTTCACTCACCCTCTGCTCCTCCACATCCTCCTCTGGATCTTCACCCTCATTTAGACACTTTCTTTTTCCACCAGGAACTGATGTGTCAAATGATGCCCTACAGTAAACATAACACAGACCAATCATTACCCCATCCTTATTGTCACGGATCTGACTTGTGCTTAGTGTAAATGTTTCCCTATCAATACAGTTGATCAAAACGATCAAACAAACATATTTCAGTACCTGCATGTCTCTCTGGTCTCTTCGATCTCCTTTTGTTCATCCTTACTATTGAGAACAGCACCGATGCTATCGGGACTCTCTGCCCCGAGCTGCAAAACAAATCCTTAACATCAACAAAGCTATCTATATTTATTCATAAGTCTAAAAGCATTGGTTTGCCAATACTCGCTTACACTGCCTTTATGAATAACGTTAAGCTAAAAGGTTCACCTGTTGTGCAAGAAGCTGCCGTCTTAGCTTCTGCCTTTCACGTATTTCTTGCAGCCGGCTGTTCATGGCAATAATATTTTACAGGGAAAAAACTTCTCATACAATTATTTGATTAAAACAAAAGTGAGGCAAAAAATTCATCGAAAACCTCAACGTGAGAAGCAGTCGCAAGTATTTTACATCATCAGACGCATACTGTGACGTCAGTAATCGGCTGATACTTTCTTTTTAAGTTAAAACATTGCGTATTGATTTATTAAGATTTATTACATTTTCTGCTTAATAATATTATTATGTTGCGATCATAATTTATCCTTAATTTTTTTAATCCCCATTTCTTACATTTATTAATGACTTTTATCAAATTATTTTTTTTCTTCCACATATCGTAGCGCGAAGCTAGAATAACTTTATTTTAATTCACTTGTTTTATTGATGCATTTATTGTACAGAGGCTTCCATCACGTTGTTTTAGAATGGTATATTTTATGCCATTTTTGGATGTTTGTAAGGGGAAATATGTTTATTTGGTCCTTCGATTTTGTTTATTTTACTACTTTCTTATTTATGGGTCTAATAATAATAATAATAATAATAATAATAATAATAATAATAATAATAATAATAATTTTTTAATCCTACATTTACTTTTCCTCTTAGATTTTGAAAATATTATTCTCTAGAAATTATTTTAAAAATGTAAAGAAGTATAATGGTGTGATAGAATGTTTTAAATCACACTGAACATTTTAATGTGCTCTTGTTTCCGGAAAACATTAGAAAACAAACACCTTCAATCTCTAAAAGAGCTTACCACAAAGAAGAAGAATAAAATCAACGAACAGCATTTATTTGAAAAATAGAAATCTTTTGTAACACTAGGCTATACATGTATCCACTGTCACTTTTGAACAATTTAATAGGTCCTTGCTGTAAATAAATTGACTTATTTCTTTCTTCTTCTATTACTTATCACAAGAATTTAAATGGCATGTGTCATGGTTTCCACAAAAATATTAAGCAGCAAAACCGGGTTTCTTGATAATGTTTTTGAGCAGCAAATCAGCATTAGAATGATTTCTGAACCAACATGTGACACTGAAGACTGGAGTAGGCCTATGGCTGCTAAAAATCACCTTCGCCATCTAAATTACATTTGAAAATATATTAAAACAGAACACATATGTAGTAGGCTATGTATATGTCTGTTTCAGAGCAGTGACTATTTTGCTGACACAAGAGGGCAGACATGAACGTAATTGTCTTGTCCGTTGGTCATTGCAACCATGCCTGAATGCTTGAACAGAATATTTCACACCGAAGCCTCGGAGAAAACAACAGTGATGAGCAGACCAGACCATAGGCTACACTTATAATGAGTTAACTGGACGTGGCAGACTCGTTTGAGTTCAGATTCTGGGAGGATCGGTTCGGCGCGCGTACATTTATCGTGGACCATCTCATCTCCCAGAAGCATGTGTGCTGTCCTGACAATTTTGTAGTGGAATTCATTTGCCTCGCTATTTTTGTTTTTCTGCACATTCACGCTCTTTAGTGAAGGACATTATTATTGATTTTTTTTAAACTTCAAATGTCTGGTGACGCAATCATCAATATGCATGAGTCATTATAAGCTCCGGGCTTCCCCGCGCGGTTTCTCTTTTATTGATCAGCGTCTGACTCTGATGCTCCGATAGCAGTCAAAAGACCAGATGAGACAATTTAAGGACCATGTCTCCGTATAGACTGGAGGAGGAAGTGTTATTGTTATGGTTATGGTGACAGTGGCAGACAGGTTGATCGTGATGGATGTGAGATGTGGGTTTCTCTTCACCCTCGGCACGCTGCTGCTCATCGCCCGCAGTCACGGGTCTCCGTTCACCGACTGTATTCAAAGCAAAGGGAAAGCCGGCTTTTACGTGGGATCTATAGACGCCACCGAATCAGGCGTGAAATGCATGAACTGGAACGACGTGCCCGGTGTTAAAGAGCGATATCCGGGGAAAGGTCTTGGAGATCACAGTTTCTGTCGGAACCCGGACGGGAGAATTCGGCCCTGGTGTTTCTTCCCAAACAGCAGAGGACGCATTGACTGGGGGTACTGCGATTGCAAACAAGGTATATATAGGCGAACGTTACATAAACAAAATGAATTCGCAAGAGCAGTATTTTATATTAACTTATGCGATGGAAAAATGCGCGTCAAGTGAAACACTTGCGTCGAGTGAAACACTTTTTTTCCTAGACAAAAGACCTCCACGCGCAGAGTCGTTCAAGATTTATTTTAAGATTCTTTCTTTTTAATCTTAAACGATTAGTTTAATGTTCATTCTTAAATGTTTTGCTTTACTTAAGATTGATAGTTAAGCATATTCAGTAATTCAGATGCAAAACAGTGCAACGCACCACGCAAGCAAGCTTAGACATGTCCAAACTTTACTGCATCCACGCGTGGGAAAGGTATGCGCGCCTCAGGTAGCACATATAATGAGAATAAAGCAGCCACTCTCATCCGGCGCACGAGGTCATTCGATCATTTGGGTCTTACTTTGAGACAACGATCTCTAACAGAAATTTCGCAATTTAAGTTATTTCTGTTGCAACAGAAGCTGTATAGAAATTAGTAAATTTGCACGAGCGTGTCTCGTTCAGGTCTTGAGCTGCTCAGAGTTTCACATGCTGACACAGGCTTGCATGCGTCGTTCGCTCTCATTGACCGCGAGATCTGGAGTCAGTGCGCTGTTAGGAAATCATTCAGTAAGGTTTAATTTGGCAATCACTTTTTTAAAGTTTGACTTTTGTGACAAACGTGAGAGTATAGTATCGAGAGCGAGACGTAGATAATGTACTGTAGGCTATAGGAGACCTTTCAAGACAGGTTCACCCCCCCCCCCCACACCTTTTAAGGTATTTAAAAAAAAAAGCACATTTCTGAGTAATTAAATAAGATACATTCTTGGCTATAAAAAGCTAAACATTTCCACTTTTCCCTGGGGAAAAAATGTTAATGGAACACACGTTGACCTTTTGTGACAACATGACCCAATGTTGTGAGTGTGATGTGATATAAGCAAACTCCACTTGTGACAACTAGTCCCACGTGTTACCAAGAACAACGAACTGTATTGTAATATATATATATATATATATATATATATATATATATATATATATATATATATATATATATTATGTGTATATATATATATATATATATATATATATATATTATTTTTTTTTACAAAATTAGAGGGATCATAAAAAAAATGCATGTTTTATTTAGTTCTGTCCTGAATAAGATTTTTTACATAAAAGATGTTTACATATCCACAAGACAAAAAATAGCTGAATTTATAAAAATGAACCTGTTCAAAAGTTTACATATTGATTCTTACTGTGTGTCGTTACCTTTTGTGTCGAATGTTTTTTGGTTAGTTTAGTTTAGTTTTGTGATGGTTGTTCTTGAGTCCCTTGTTTGTCTAAAGCAGTTAAACTGCTTAATGTTCTTCAGAATAATCCTTTAGGTCCTGCAAATTATTCAGTTTTCCTGCATCTTTTGCATATTTGAACTGATTTGAACCCTTTTCCAGCAGTGACTGTATGATTTTGAGAACCATAGGTATAAAGTTTTAGGTTAAGTTCCTCCATAATCTTCCCATATTTATTATTTGTGACATTTGTTTACAATCTTTCCAATAGTATTATTATTAGTTAAAAATCAATTTGAATGTGGACAACTTATCAGTGTATGAAATGGGAAACGGATGAGTGTATTTAAATATTTTGGTATTCTATTAGTTTACATTTCCAGCATGCATCCGCCGCCTCACATTTTCCAAACATTCTATAAAAGTTTTGAAGCTCTGTCTGAAATGTTTGAAGAACATGTGCTGCCATCATGTTTGGTTGTGCACTGTGTGATTTATAACTGAATGCAACAGCTGGGCGGCTCATACTGTAAATACTAGAAGCATAAAGGTGCTCTCTGTCTGTCTCTCTCTCTCTCTCTCTCTCTCTCTCTCTCTCTCTCTCTCTCTCTCTCTATCTCTCTCTCTCTCACACACACACACACACACACACACACACACACACACACACACACACACACACACACACACACACACACACACACACACACACACACACACACACACACACACACACACCTGTTCCAGTAGCAAGTGAATATAAAAATAGTAATCTTAAAAATATTTTTTCATGTAAGTTACATTATTGATCTATTTTATGTTTAAAATCTACATTTTATAGGTAGTGTTTTCAGTTTGGAGTATCTGTTAAATTAATACAACTTATAATCTATATTATATAATAAAAATACCAATTATTGCATTGTTTGCAATATTTTACTGTATTTTTATCATCAGTATCTCTGAATTACCAAGTTAAGTCGTATCCAAAACTTAAAGAAATACCTACAGACTGTACATGTGGCTTATAGAGCAATTTTTAGTTCTCAACTATAAATTAATATACTGTAAATCTGTGAATATTATGTCCAGTTAGAATGCAGGGATGGATTTTAATAGTAAAGAATTGGTAAACTCATCTGCTCTCAGTGGTTTTATAATAGACGTTTTTGTACTGCTGTACTCAATAGCTTACATTGTTTTCATGACGTACCTTATAGCTATGAGTAATTTTCAGCATCACATGCACAAACACACACATTTATTATAGAACTGACAAGTGAAACTCATGTGGAGGTTAAAGCTTTCCTCTGTCATCACATATAGCAAGTCATGGATTAATGTTTTCGTGCTGCGTAACTGTGGGAACATTTGTAGTGCGCACATTTATCAGAATTAAGGAGACCAGCGGAACCAATTGTTTGCAGAACATTTGACTTTCATCACCTGCCTGAGCAGTGAAGGTCAACAACAACACTCAAGTTTAACTCACTTTTTGTGTGTATTTGCAGGCTCTTTGCGACTGCAGGGAGGCAGATCCAAGTTAGATGGTACAGTAGAAGTGTATTTGAATGGTGTGTGGGGAACCATCTGCAGTAATGACTGGGATGACCGAGATGCTGCTGTGGTGTGTCGACAGCTGGGACAGGGGTAACACATACACGCATAAACTGTACAGTACACACACAGTATGTAAAACACACTGTCATACCACTTGTACTATTTTTGCAGTACGTAGGCTGTTTGCAATATCTGAAAGACTTACTGTATTTATCAAAATATGCAGTATTAAATGGCGACCCCCCTCTTGCAATGCATTGGACTTGACATCCATTTCTAGTGTGATGATGAATGACTTAAAGGATTATAGCAAACTCTAACTGTCATATTTCTAATGTGTTGATGATCAAAAATGATTATATTGTTTTGTATATATTATATTATATATATTATTAACTATAGTAAACTAAACATTCAGTATCTATTACACCACAGTTCTTGAAGCTTTAGTGTGTTTAATGTGAAGGTGCATCTTAATAAAATTGCTTTGTCTTGTTGTGTAAGACTTTCTCAAGATTTTATTTTGTGCTTAATTTTCTCACAATTTCCATACACTGTGCTGCACCTGACGTTGCAATGGCTACTGAGTGTCTACTGAGTCTAAGGGCCAGATTTACTAACAGCGTGTGCCAGAGCAATAACTTGGCATTAAAAAACTACTGTCAGGATTTACTAAATATACGCGGTGCAAAATTAGTTTCCCTTTCGGACACATAATTTATGAGAGGATAGTATTGAAATAAATCAGGCAACGTGATTTACTAAGGTTTGCGGTTGTGAATTTACTGGTATTTGCTGCATTATTTAATTCTGAAAAAAATTCATGTTGTAACCCGTTTTGCATTTGACATGGCTGTGTCTGTGTTGTTTAATTTGCACATTTAGAAGATCACCCACAGAGCTTTCCACTTCCATCGGCGCTTTCAAAGGGTTTTGGTCTCATGCTTTTTTGCCCTTTTGGTTACACTTTATTTTAATGTGACAGTTACATTATACTTACTCAAATAAGCACTGTATGTACTGTATGTATATAAGTATGTACTTACAATAGAGTTGCGGTAAGGTTTGGTTTAGGGTTAGTTACTTGTAATTATGCATAATTTACTATTATTACTTTAGTAAGTACATGTAGTAACGTGTAACTATGTCACCTTAAAATAAAGTGTTACCACCCTGTTTAGTAAATCTGGCCCAAAATGCAGAAATAATTGTGCTTGACTTGATACTTGATACTGGACTTTCAATAGTTCAACCAAAAATTTACATTTCATCATTACTCACTCTAACGTCATTCCAAATGGTTTCACTTTCTCTCTACTGCACAAGCTTCAAAAAGCAATTTTATTATAACAATTTGATAAAAAATGCAAAATAACCATCCCTGGCCCTCAGATACTTCCTGGATGCAATTCTCTGACTTAAACATGCAATGTGGTGAGGTCATGTGGCAACAATGTTGCATTCTACTAATGTTACTTGAATAATGCATATGGTTTCACAAAGGTTGCATTGAGTAGGTAGTATGGATAGTAAGAACAGACTTAGAATGTTATTTTATTTTTCCCGATACATGAACACAAACTAGACATACTATGTACTGCTGAAATATTCAGCATATTATGTCTGTCCATGGTGGACGGTAAGAGATGTGTTTGTAGTTAGTTTTTGAAGCCACATTGTCAATGCCGCCACAACTCTCCTGTCAAAGGGATAGTTGCTGTGTTCCGACAATCATATGCTGCCCGTTCGTTTATTCCCTAACCACAAACACCTTTGTATGGTTGTACATGGAATCCTTTGGTATCTGACCCCAGTGGGGCAAAGGTCAATCTTTCACCTTTAAACACAGCATATGCTTAGTGAGTTGTCAGGCGGTGAATATGTGTGTGCGGGTGTTTTAAAAGATCACTGATTTCCCTAGAGAGTTCTAATCTCTATCTCGAACATACCCATGTGGTTTGTGTCTATCACGGTCACACACGTCTATCTGAGAGCATTCGTCTGAGGTCATTACTGAGTGTGCTTAGGAAGAGGTGACCGCAGGGTCTCGTAGATCACATGACACAACAATGACAGTGATAAATCTGAAAAAAGTATTATTTTACCATTAAAAAACAAACAGATGCATACATATGCATGGAACCGTCATCATTTGACCTCGGGAGCTTAGAGTCCATATGCAATTTGTGAATAATTCATTGGGTGTCTCAGCTTTGATAGATGAACAGACTTGAATTATTTAAAAGCTAGAGAGACAGATAGACTTTACTGACTTTGATTTATGTTTTCTATCTGTCTGTCTACCACAGGGGCTTTCAAGCTTTGTATAGCAGTAGCTTATAAGTAGCAAATTACATTCTTAAGAATAAAAACATTTCAATATTGTGCCAGTTTCATTATCATTGACTCATTGTCACAGTTTTTCAGCACCAAAGTTTTAAGATGTTGTTTTAAAGTAGTTCAGATTTGAGAAATTTGTCTTGAAAGCTCTGTGCTCCATTCTTTTGCTTGTACTTCCCTTGTTTGTATATTGCCAATGTTTATATAATAGTATATAAATACATAAAACATACAGAGATTCTAATGTTATACATTATCAGTCAAAGGTTTAGATTTAGTAAGACTTTCTTTGGGGAAAAAAAACTTTTATTCAGCAAGGGTGCATTAAATTTATCTAAAGTGACAGTAAAGACATATATAATGCTTCAAAAGATTTATATTTCAAATAAATGCTATTCTTTTGAACTTTGTATTCATCAACAAATCCGGAAAAAATTATTATGGTTCCCTTTCAAGGGAACTCGAGCTGCGTTGAGACGCGGTGGGAACGCTCTGCGTGATTGCGTCGTGAAGCACGTGTATAATCAGTCCAATGGAAGAACGAGACGTCACCGGCGGTGACGTCATAGACCAGGAAGCTATAAAGCACACCAGAAATCAGACCGCGATAGCTTCTGTTGCCTTCAGCAAGCGCTCTCTGTATACTGTCCTTGTCTATTTATTGTTGTCTGTCACAAGCACATTATCTATCTATATATATATATATATTATGGCGAAACAAGAATTCAAGCGTTGTGTTGTCCCTTGCCCTCGTTTCATCACGGGTGGGGACACACATCAGCTTTGTGTTGCTTGTTTGGGAGTGGAGCATGCCCAGTCAGTTCTCGAGGGAGCTGACTGTGAGCATTGCGAGAAGCTGTCCGTGAGGACGCTCCGCTCTCGCCGGGCGTTCTTTGAGGAGGACGGTTCGGTTCGCGCTCCCCGGGGTGCGGGTCCCGCTGCTGCCGAGGCACAGCGAAGGCTTTCATCTTGGGGTTCGCATATGAATCTAGTAGCGGGGCTTGAGACGGGCCCAGCCCTTTCTCAACCCTTACCTGCTGGATCCGGTGCCTCTGCCCAGGAAGGAGCCCGCGCTGCGGCTTCTCCTTCCCAGGTTGGGGCACCATTGTTGCGGCTATCCAGTTCTGAGGATCTGGATGTCGTCAGTGTTGATATGGGGGATGTTGAGTTTTCGCCAGCTCATGCCTCCGATAATGATGAGGAGCTTATGGAGGTTTTATCTCGTGCTGTAGCTAGATTAAATATTGAATGGCCAGCCGATGATTCTTTGAGTGTTACTAGAAAAAGTTTATTAGATGAAAGATTTTTACCATCTAAAACACAGCCTCCACGTCGGGGACTCCCGTTTTTTCCCGATCTCCACAATGAGGTTTCGAGATCGTGGAATAAACCGGCGTCATTCAGAGTATTTAACCCACAAACTTCCTGTTACAGTAATGTTTTGGGTGCATCTGATTATGGTTATGTTAAGGTGCCTCGGGCTGAAGAGACGCTCGCGAGCTATCTCTCTCCCGAGTCATCGTCATCATTAAAAACCCCGACGTTACCCACCAAGCCATTAAAATCTACATCTTCGCTGGTGGGTAAAGCTTATTCGGCAGCAGGTCAGGCTGCGTCATGTCTGCACACTATGTCTATACTGCAGGCATACCAGGCTGATCTGCTGAAGGATATCGATGAACGTGAGGAAGTCAGCGCTGACGCAATTCGAGAATTGCGTCGCGCAACAGACCTGTCTCTCCGGGCCACCAAGGAGACGGCTAAATCAGTGGGCCGTTCTATGGCAGCCCTGGTGGCCACAGAGCGGCATCTTTGGTAAATCTGTCTGATATAAAGGATAAAGATAGGTCTGTTCTTCTGGACGCGCCACTGTCACCTTCAAGTTTGTTCGGCGACGCTATCAACTGTGTCGTCGATAGGTTTCAAGAAACGAAAAAACAATCGGCTGCGTTCCAGAGGTTTCTTCCTCGACGTTTCAATATCCCCGAGACTGCTGGGCGAAAAATGATTATTAAATCCGAGCAGTCTCATCCGAGTACAAGCTCCTCACAGCACAGAGTGCATCAAAAACAGAGCGTCGCCACTCGGGCTCCTCCACAATCTGGGGAATCTGGGTGGCGGTCGCAGTCCAGGCCAGCTAGGGGTAGGCAAGATCTGAGGACTGTCATCTCTAAGAAGGCTTGGGCTAAGAAGAAGTCGTGACGCCCAAGGCGTCAGGCTTCTGAGGGTGGTCCCCTCCGAGGGACGATTTCGAGAAATCGTTCATCCTCGGCACCCTCTGGGGGGCGATTCTCTGAGGAGAGTCGCAGCGCTGCCACATCGGTTGTTCCCTGCCGGTTCGCCGCTTCAGGGCACCGAGGTGTCAGCGTCCCCATACGATTCTCCGAGGAGGATCGTAGAACGGTCAGTTCGGTTGTTCCCTGCCGGTTCGCCGCTTCAGGGCACCGAAATGTCCGTACAACCGAATCCCGAGGCCAGTCTCGAGAGACTGGTCCCCTTAGTAGAATTTCTGGCAGCGTGGAAACTACTGCCAAATATTTCTCAGTGGGTCCTGCATATAATAGAAAAGGGTTACAGAATTCAGTTCGGTTCTCGTACGCCCAGATTTCAAGGGGTCCTTCCCACAGTGGTGGACCCAAGGCAGGCTCGGGTCATGGAACTAGAAGTACTGACGCTTCTGCAAAAAGGGGCTATAGAAAGGGTTTCTCCTCCCAGCAGAGAGTCAGGGTTTTACAGCCGTTACTTCATCGTTCCCAAGAAGGATACACTCAAACATATTGTATCACAGATTCAGTCCGAGGACTGGTTTGTCACAATAGACTTGAAGGACGCTTACTTTCATGTATCCATTCATCCTCATCACAGGAAGTTCCTGAGGTTTGCTTTCGGGGGCGCAGCATACCAATATCGGGTCCTTCCATTCGGCCTAGGTTTATCACCCCGCACCTTTACGAAATGCGTGGATGCAGCGCTGGCTCCTCTGAGACTCCAGGGCATTCGCGTATTAAACTATATCGACGACTGGTTGATCCTGGCTCGTTCCGAGCAGTTGGCAGTTCGGCATCGAGATGTCGTTCTGTCTCACTTAAAAAGGTTGGGGTTGCGGCTAAACACCAAGAAGAGTGTGCTCCTCCCAGCCCAGAGGACCACTTTTTTAGGGGTGATGTGGGATTCGACAACTATGCAAGCACGATTGTCTCCAGCTCGTATTTCTGCGATTCTCACAGCCGTAAATATGGTAAAACTAGGCCAGTCACTCACTGTGAAACAGTTCCAGAGACTGGTCGGTCTCATGGCAGCTGCGTCCAACGTAGTTACTTTTGGCCTTCTGCACATGAGACCCCTGCAGTGGTGGCTCAGGACCAAGGGGTTTTCTCCGAGGGGAAATCCGTTTCGCACGATCAAGGTCACGCGGCTATCTCTACGTGCCTTGGTCATGTGGAAGAAACCTTGGTTCCTCGCCCAAGGCCCGGTATTGGGGGCTTCTTGTCGACGCGTAACGCTATCGACGGATGCTTCCCTCACAGGCTGGGGGGCGGTCATGAGTGGCCGCTCGGCGACAGGTGTCTGGCAGGACCATCAGCTTTCGTGGCATATAAACCGACTAGAGATGATGGCATTTTCAGGCTCTCAAATACTTCCTGCCAGACCTGAGAGGCCATCATGTGCTCGTCCGCACAGACAACACATCGGTGGTCTCTTACATCAACCATCAGGGGGGTCTGAGGTCCCTATTATTATGCAAACTGGCTCATCAGATCCTCCTATGGGCCCAGGGAAAATTACTGTCACTCAGGGCAGTTTATATTCCAGGGTATTTGAATGTGGGAGCAGATATCCTGTCAAGACAGGGGCTGAGGCCCGGGGAGTGGAGACTTCACCCCGAGGTGGTGGAGCTCCTATGGGAGAACTATGGTCAAGCTCAGATAGATCTTTTCGCATCTTACGATACAACCCATTGTCCGCTTTGGTTCTCCCTCACATATCCAGCTCCTCTCGGACTGGACGCTATGGTACAGGAGTGGCCGAGGCTGCACCTGTACGCATTCCCCCCGATATCATTGCTTCCGGGAGTTCTGGAGAGGGTTCGCCGGGAGGGGGCTCATCTATTATTAGTAGCCCCGCACTGGCCGACCCGAGTGTGGTTCTCGGACCTAGTGTCCCTTCTGCACGGCTCTCCCATGGAGATTCCTGTCAGGGGGGACTTGTTATCTCAAGCAGGGGGCACGATATTTCACCCTCGCCCGGAGTTGTGGAAACTGTGGGCTTGGCCTCTGAGGGGGCCCAGCTCTTAGAATCCGGTCTCTCGACTGAGGTCGTTGAGACCATCCTTCAATCCAGAGCTCCTTCCACGAGAAAACTATATTCATTGAAATGGAAATTGTTCTCTACATGGTGTGGAGAACGTTTTTTAAATCCTGCTAACTGCCCGGTTGGTACAGTTCTCGATTTCCTTCAAGACCGTTTCTCTGCTGGATTATCTCCCTCCACCTTAAAGGTGTACGTAGCGGCTATATCTGCTTATCGCTCCCCTTTGGGGGCTTCTTCTCTTGGGAGAGATCCTCTTATTACTCGTTTTCTCCGTGGTACACTGAGGCTTAGGCCTGCATTGCACTCTAGAGCACCGGCTTGGGATTTGGCCATTGTACTTGAGGGTCTGGCCCTGGCTCCCTTCGAGCCTATTGAAGAGGTTTCAGAGAAGTTCCTTACACTAAAAACTCTATTTCTTCTCGCTATTTCTTCTATCAAGAGAATTGGAGATCTGCAAGCCCTGTCGGTGGCTCCTTCATGTTTGGAATTTGCACCTGGTATGGTGAAAGCATTTTTAAACCCTAGGCCGGGTTACATTCCTAAGGTCCCCACTAATGTGGCGGGCCCTATTGTGCTGCAGGCTTTTTGCCCTCCACCTTTCGTTACCCCAGATCAGGAAGGTCTCAATCTGTTATGTCCCGTTAGGGCTTTGGATGCCTACGTTCACAGAGCTGCCCTGTGGCGTAGATCAGAGCAGTTATTTGTCTGCTTCGGTTCAACCAAGAAAGGTTGCCCTGCATCTAGACAGGTAATGAGCAAGTGGGTAGTTGAGGCTATCGCACTTGCTTATGAAGCGGCCGGACAGCTCTCACCTATGGCTGTCCGCGCCCATTCTACTAGGAGTATGGCTGCCTCTAAGGCTTTAATTTCAGGGGTTTCCCTGCAGGACGTTTGTAATGCGGCAGGCTGGTTCTCACCGCATACATTAGTCAGATTCTACGACCTAGACCTCTCCACTCCCGGGGCTAGGCTGCTTGTTTCTTAGTGTGCGCAAGGACTCCACACAGAACGGGCATTTCTCATTATGGCGTAGTGGACATGGGGTTCCCACCGCGTCTCAACGCAGCTCGAGTTCCCTTGAAAGGGAACGTCTCAGGTTACGTATGTAACCCTGGTTCCCTGAGAGGGAACGAGACGCTGCGTTCTCCTGCCATACTTCCTGCATGCCCTGATCGACTTGCTTCAGGCCTTTTCAGAAGCTGTCGCGGTCTGATTTCTGGTGTGCTTTATAGCTTCCTGGTCTATGACGTCACCGCCGGTGACGTCTCGTTCTTCCATTGGACTGATTATACACGTGCTTCACGATGCAATCACGCAGAGCGTTCCCACCGCGTCTCAACGCAGCGTCTCGTTCCCTCTCAGGGAACCAGGGTTACATACGTAACCTGAGACGTTTCCACAAAAATATCAAGCAGTACAATTGTTTCCAACATTGATGATCATAAGAAATGTTTCTTCCAGGGTTCAGAACATGTGGTATACTGTTTATCATTTACAAATGTTGACAAAGGTTCATGAATAGTTGAAATATCATAAAAATAAATGGATTAAATGACTGAAGTGAGATAAATTAGACAAAAATGAAAAAAATCTCACTTTGTCTCAGTTACAGGGCACGTGCGCGTCTGAGTCCTCTGTCACGTCTGGTGGTGTCTGTAGTTCACTGGCAGACTGTGGGCTGTAAGGGACAGGAAGAGGATTTACTGCAGTGCAATCGCACCGTATGGAACGGGGGAGAGTGTGTTAACCGCCAGGCGGCTGCCGTCTCTTGCACACCAGTGGAGGGTATGCACGCGCTCACAGATACATAAACACAGACGCAATCACAAATATACTCTCAAATAAAGTGAAAATATCTTGAAGCTTGTGTGTGTATGTATACCTTCAGTGTTTGTCCCGGTACGTCTCTCTGGTGGTCCATCAGCGTATGAGGGCAGAGTAGAGGTGCATCATGCAGGACAGTGGGGCACAGTGTGTGATGACCAGTGGGACGATAATGACGCTGAGGTGGTCTGCAGACAGCTGGGATTGGGGTAAGACACACACACCACACACGTTGTGTTTTATGATTTATGGGGACTTTCCGTAGACATAATGATTTTTATGCTGTACAAACTGTATATTCTATCACCTTACACTAACCCAACACCTAAACCTACTCATCACAGAAAACTTTTTTGCATATTTTTACTTTTTTTTTTTACATTTTCCAAAAACATCACTTAGTATGATTTATAAGCTGTTTTCCTCATGGGGACCAAAATTATCTATACGAGGACAAGGATTTTGGATATTGCCATCTTTGTGGGGACATTTTGTCCCCATAATGTAGGGTTTATCTGGCCACATACACACACACACGGTTTTGATTTTAGTTTTAAAATCCGATCTTTTGTGTTACAAATCCAATTAGGTAAAATCAGGTCCATTCAGATAGTAAGAGTCAGTCAGATAGTACCCAATCCTTTCCCTGGAGATCTACCTTCCTGCAAAGTTCAGCTCCAGCCCTGATCAAACGCAACTAAACCAGCTTGTTAAGATCTTCAGGATAACTACTGAGAGGTGTGTTGGATCAGGGTTGGATCTGAACTCTGCAGGTAGTTAGGGCTGCGTGAAAAAGCTTAAAAATGCTCCGTGTGTACCATTCCGTGACAGCTAAAAAATTAAGGATGGCTTCTGAACGTTGAGGTTGGTGGTCAGTTTCTGTGTAATTGTTCGTTTTTGAGCAACTTTTTCCACGTTTGATGTCATTTCTAGTAAAAACATTACTATTCATACTTTGCACGTGACGTCACAAGTGCTGACTGGCGGGCAAGAACATCGTTCTCTAGCAAGGAAACCCAGTAAACTAATCAAGGATCTTGCCAGGACGTCGCCAGTTTTAATATACAAAAGTTGGTGTTTTGAGGTGTAAACGACATGCCAGATAGTTGTTGTACGATTGGATGCACTATTATTCAGCATAATCGGGTTAAGACCGTGCATGTAAACGCGCTCATTCCCTTAAAGTGAAAGTAGAAACGGACTGAGTTTTCAGCATCTATCGCTGCATTAACGCCGCGTTCTCTCAGAGACGATGATGGATATAACGGTATAGTGACTATCTTAATTTACTGGATTAATATTTCTCTTGTGTACCTACATTAATGACAGTAAAAAATTAGAAGAATATTTCTTTTTAAACAAGTTTTTGAAGCTGCTTTTTATTTTCACAGATGGCAGAGTTTAATATTAATAATATCACTAAAAATTATATAGAGCTCGGGATCGTTTCGTCATATTAGTGATATTATTAATATTTAGTAATTGTATTGTTTTTAGTGTTATTAGTGTCATTAAACGTTTTGTTAATGTGCTATGGAAACAAAATAGCCTCACTATATAATTGATTGTAGGCTAGTATTGGAAATTTGCCGTTTTTTCAGCGTTTGTTGCCCGCCAGGTATCCATGGTAGTCACGTGACTGCAAAGTATGAATTGAAGTGAACTGTTATGATGCCTCAGATGTCTGTTCGAAATCAGTTACCTTTGTTGCCAAACGCTGCCTGCAAAGTCATTGCCTGCAAAGTCATTGCCTGATAAGGCAGTGAGGCAAAAAGTCAGCTGCCTAAGCTTTCAGACGCTGCCTAGATCTCCAGGAACAGGATTGGGCACCCCTGGTGTAGAACATATCTGGTATATCTACATTGGTTGGCTGAGAGATAAGAGAAAAGAAAAGAATCATATCATACAGCTGTGGTACTGAAATCAGTAGGCGCAACAGACAACACAACATTCATGCATATGCTTAGTTGTCATTCAGTACATAGTGAATGCCACTTATGAGAATGAATGAATGAATGAATGGATTCAGATACATCTCTAGACACTACTGCGCTTTGTGTATAATATTACATTCATGTTTTGTCACATATTATGAAACATACTTGAAATCTGATCTGACTGGAATTAGTTGAATACATTTTACACCACATATTTATTATGTGAATTGGATTGGATTTGTTTTAAAAGAAATACTATTGATATGCTGATTAATTCATTAATTGTATCACAATATTCTTAACAAATATTTATATTTGTATTCCTTTACATTTATTATTATTAATTTTATTTTTTAGATTTAATTGTTCTAAATAAATTAATTATTAATAATTCATTAATTTACAGACCTTTAAAAAACTAGACATGTATGCCAAAGAAATCAGCCTGTCTGAGCATAACCATATGACCTGTTTTTTTTGGGAACACAGTGTCTATTTAGAGGAACACCAGGGCGTTCTTTTCAGCTGAGATGTGTGAAAATAGAAGGAAGACCGAGAGGAGGAAGGAGTGATAAATAGGCATAGAGAAAGAGAGGAGTCGAGTGTCTTCTCTGCATAAAAATGTGAAATATTTTCTTGGGAGGTCCCTGACACACAAAGCCAAAGTGTTCTCAGTAAGAAAGTGAGTGTGTTACACGGACAGAAAATGGAGATAATGAAAGGATGAGAGCCAGAGGAAGACAGATCGAGAAGGCAAAGAGGCGTAAAGGGTGATTTTGTGGGAGGAAAGGAATTAGAGAGGAAGAGAAACAGGGAATGGAAAGATCAAGATGTGAATCAGGTTGATTGTTTCAAGCTTTTCAAGCTTTTGTAACAACGGATGTAACAAATGGTGCCCAAAAGTGAGCTTTGCAGGTGTGTGTGTTTGTATAATAATCACTCATGTGAATGGCTCTTTATTGAGCTGAAAAAACTCCTGTAGAATAAAATGCGTGGGTTCGTGCACATGTCTGAGACCACAGTTCCACTTAATTTTCCTCTCAACTTTCTGTGATTATTGACTGCTGAACTTTGTGCTTGATTGCCTAATGATTAATCACAGAAAGAATAAAAAATATATAATCTCATAACACACTCTTATGTGACCCACAAGTCTGCTTGAAACAATTTGATTTTAAATGTCAGTGTTGCATCAACAGTCTGTTGTTACAGAAATCTCTCCTTGTTGGAGCTCTGCCATCCTCACCGATTTAGAAGGGAAGAGGCCGAGGGTAACAGACTGAATGGCTGCCTCTGACATTTCTCTCCCATTACCTGTTATGTATAACTGTGGCCCATTTTTCCAGCAAATCAATGTGAAATTAAAAAGAGATTCCATGCTAACATAAACAATTGCAATAGACTAAATCATGGAGTGGTTTTATCCTTCAGGGCTGTAATATATATTCCTGCTTAATTTTAGTGAGAAAAAAAATCACATTGATTAAACAACAGACAATTCTCCCTCCACCTTCCTAAATTTGTTAGTAATTTAAGTGTACAAGAACGCCAAAAACACTCGATTACACAATCACCATGTTTAACATTCAGCGTTTGTGAAATGGACACTATTTTTGTGTTTGCTAAGGAAAAAAATGAATTAGATGTAATCAGGCCCTTCAAAAAAAGAGTACTTTAAGAGTACGTAAATAATATACTTAAATTAATATACTGAATGCCATGTTTTCAGTCAATTGAATGAAAATGCATTATAGTTTAAATGTATAATAAATGCAAAGCACTGAGCTTTAGAGTGGTTTTAAAAGTGTACTTAAGGGTGTTAAGATTACATTCGTGTTTTTTTATTTCATTAATTCTATATTATCTGCAGTAGAGTTTTTTTAAATACTTTTAAGATTTGAAGTACACTAAAAGCGCAGTCAATAGAATTGAATGCACTTATTTTTCACAATGGCTTATCAGTTCTTCAGTGCAAGAATAATCTCATTTGAAGAAGCTCATCTGAATCATAATATAATGCATGCCGCACCGCACGCACAAACAACTTCTTCTGATTTCACAATGACTATGTACTGTATATGATCAACTGAATATCAGCGGGAAAAATTACCTAGTGGGATGCCAGCTTTAATCTTAATCTACACAGTGATCGTTTCACTTTGTTTGAGTCGTTATGAATTTCAGTGATTTGAATTTTCCACTGAAGTGTTGTGTTTTTTGTATTTTTTGATGTATGTGTACAGTGGCATCGCTAAGGCTTGGGTGGGAGCATATTTTGGTGCAGGCTCAGGACGTGTATTGTTGGACGAGGTGAGCTGCACAGGAAATGAGCTTTCCATAGAACAGTGTCCAAAAAACGCCTGGGGGGAGCACAACTGTGACCACACAGAGGATGCTGGAGTTTCTTGTATGCCACTTACAGGTATACTCATACACATATACAAGTATGGACAAAACTTATGTGAGAAACAGACTACAGCTCTATTAAATTGCACGGTATATGTATAGGTTTGGGAACTGAGGGCCATTTGTCACACAATAACGGAATCATGTGACATTTAGTTCCACTGACAGTGTTTCCTGCAGTACTATTCAGCAGCACTACAGCACCACAACACTTGTGAGAAAGAAGAATACTTTAGCATACTTTTACAAATAGTGTTCATTATGCAAATAATACCGTAAAAAAAACTGAACTGAATGTAATGTTCCCTTTCAGTCGCTCACGTTCGATGTAGTCAACATGTCGACTGATTGGGATCACGCCAGGGAGCCTGTCATCTTCGAATGCTGTTAAAACGAGCCAATGCACATTGGTGTGCTTGAAATGCATCACACACTCCGCCCCTGCAGGTATAAATACGGAAGTGGATGCACGCACTAGTTGCCTTTCGCTTCGGAGCTGATCGTTCTGATGTCTCTGAAGAGTGCTATAGTTATACAACGAGCGAGTGTGTCGGTGTTCTTCTGGAAAGACTCTCCCGGTGCTGGTGGTTCTACAGTGCAGTGCAGCGGTGATCGCGAGCTTTGAACCTCTCAACTGCTGTTTTTACAGCAAGCAGATTTCTGTGTTTATGTGTGCTGATGGCTTGTTGAGGGTGGAAAAGTGAGTGCTTCACTATTTCAGTTAGCTGATTTAGTGTTGCCGCGGTCATTCCCTGTGTGCTCCGGCACTGGTGACGGGTCCCACCTCTAGAAGGGCAACACGGCTGAGTTTGAGTCTTTTTCAAGATGCCATTCCATCCGTGCGCTTCTGGGTGCGGTAGGGCTTTGTCCCACTCTGACGGTCACGAGAGTTGTATCACGTGTCTGGGCTTAAGTCTGGGCTTAAAGCACGCTGCGGCAGCTCTTGTGGATTAGTCATGTTCCCATTGCGGGAATATGACCGTCTCGGTGTTGAGGTCGAGACTCGCCTTCGGTCGCGAGGGTGGAGTCCCCATCCCCAGGCCCCCCGCTCTGGTGTTTCTTCTGGGTTACCTTCCCAGAAGAAGCCTGGAGTGCCGTCTAGTCTGGGTGACCTGAGGATTACAGTGACGGGTAATCCGCCTGTAAATCCCTCACTCCTCTTTCACACTGCAGCCGGTGGAGTTCCCCGATGAGCGTGCTGGTTCCTCTGTGGTGGACCGACCAACTGTTTCATTTGGGGCCCCTCCAGAGGACAGGATGTCTATCTAAGCATCGGAAAGGGAGCTGGGCTCTGGAGATGACGACTCGGCTGCGCTGCCTCCCTCTGGAAGACAAGCATTGCCCGAGCCGTATCCAGAGATGACAGCTAGTCTCAGTTGGATGATTGGTTTCTCGGAGTGGGTCGGTCTGGTTCTCAGCCCGCCGCTCTGGTACCTTTCTTTCCTGAAGTGCATGAGGAGTTGACAAGAGCATGGGCGGCACCTTTCTCTGCCAGAAATCGCCTGAGTAGCTCCTCCCCCCTCACTACCCTTGGTGGAGGGTTACGAGGCTATCCCTCCAGTGGAGCGGTCTGTTGAAATGCAACTGTGTCCTGCGACCGCTACCTCGTGGAAGGGGGATCCTCGTCTCCCCTCTAAGGCCTGTAAGATTTTGTCCGTTCTGATGGGCAAGGCTTACAAAGCCTGTGGGCAAACCGCTTCCTCTCTGCATGCAATGGCGTTGCTTCAGGTCCATCAGGCCCAGGCACTCATGAACATGCACGAGGGAAGCCCAGACCGTGAGCTCATGTGAACTCCACACTGCAACCGCCCTCCCCATCCGGGGCACTAAGGTTGAAGCTCACGCGATCGGTCTGGCGATGTCTACCCTGGTGGTCCAGGAATGCCATCTCTGGCTCAACCTGGCTGACATGAGAGAAGCGGACAAGGTTCGGATCCTGTATTCTCCCATTTCAAAGGTTGAGCTATTCAGCGATGTGGTAGAGAACTTTGTACAGCAGTTCTCTGCTGCCCAGAAGCAGACGGAGGCCATCCGGAACATCCTGCCCCGGCGGCCTGCTGCTGCCTCCTAACTCTTTAATAATTATTTTTCAAATAGAGGCTCAAATTTAGTACAATACATCCCAGATGAAAATATTGATGGTAGTATTATTCCACATAGTGTAAACAGCATTTTTCTTGAGAGGGTACAAGCGAGTGAAATTTTGGAAATTGTGTATGGATTAGCAAATAAAAAGTCAAATGATTATATAGATATGAATATGTCACTGATTAAGCAAATTATAGACGCTATTGTTGAGCCTTTTACTTGTATATTTGTAACTTGTCATTCACTACTGGGAAATTTCCAGAAAGTATGAAGATAGCTAAAGTGGTTCCACTTTTTAAAAAAGGAAATAAAAATGATGTTTCGAATTATAGACCCATATCTCTGTTACCACAGTTATCTAAAATCTTAGAAAAATTATTTGTGAATAGATTACAATTTTTTTTGGATAAAAACGAATTGTTAACAAATAGTCAATATGGATTTCGTTTAAATCATTCAACTGCAACAGCAATTTTGGAACTTGTAGAAGAAATAACCAATGCTATGGATAATAAACATGTTACTGTAAGTATTTTCGTGGACTTGCAAAAAGCGTTCGACACTTTAGACCACAAAATATTATTGATTAAATTATATAAATATGGTATAAGAGGTATAGCTCATCAGTGGGTCAAAAGTTATTTAAAAGACAGAGAGCAGTTTTTTTAAATCAATCGCATAAAATCAAGAAATTGTCCAATAAATTGTGGTGTAGCCCAGGGATCGGTACTAGGTCCAGTACTTTTTCTTCTTTATGTGAATGATATAGTAAATGTTTCTAAGTTACTAAAATGTATTTTGTTTGCGGATGATACTACTTTTTTTTATGCTGGTACAAGGTGTAGACAGAGATGCATTTACAAATGCTCCGTCCCCAAGGTTGGTCTGCAGCGTTCGACCTGAGAGACATGTACTTCAGATCTCTATCCTTCCGCACCACCGGCCATCCTGTGTTCATGCGTTTAAAAAGGTGTGAAGTATCAGTACAAAGTCCTACCCTTCAAGTGCTCATAGCCAGTTGGGTCCTCAGGTCAACTGGGAAAGAGTATCCTCATCCACGGGCTGAGGATCTCTTTTCTAGTTTGGAGATGGATTTGGTCCACCGCATCTCTGACAAAGAGTATATGGATGGTTAGTGCTGTATAGAAGTGAGAAAGGGTCCCACTGAAACTCTTCAGAGGCTCCTGGGGCATTTGGTAGACGCAGCCACTTGAGCTTCCTCTATATGAAGACCGCTTCAGCTTTGACTTTACAGACGAATCCCGAGGTGGCCGTGGCAGAGCGGCATGTGTGAAAGCACCCTGGCCTACCGCCAAACCCTCAGTCCGTAACAGACCTTTTGTTTTCTCCTGGCCAGTGGCTCCTAGAACAAGTGTTCATCAATACCGGCTGAGGGGCCATGTACAGAGGGCATACAGTAACGGAGGTCTGGGCGGCCCTCCGACTGCATTGGCATCCATTGCATCGAGTTGCTTGCAGTTCACCTTGCTTTGAGACACCGCTGCTCAGCGAGCATGTACTGGTCTGAAAAGACAACATGGCGACTGCTGAGCCAGACCCAGCCCTGGCTTTTCTCTGTCCGTCCGCTCTATTGAGGTTATACGTGGTCAGAATGCAAAGCCTGGACCTCAGATCAGCTCTTAACTGTTACGGAGACCAGCAGAAGGGAAGGGTGTTTCAAAGCAGGGGTTGGCCCACTAAATTTAGTTGCCTTCATCTTGGAGAAGAAAGTTTTCCCAAGATGCACGTGCCCACCTGGGTGGTGAGCTCCTCCTAAGTGAGCGTATTGCTCCCTCCTAGGCGTTGACACAGAGTGCCTCGCTGAACAGATGACAAATAGAGTTGGGGGCTGGGCGACACCTATCACGTTCGCTAGAGAAAAACTAGCCTATGTGTCGATCCTGCTGGTTCCCGTGGGCTCCCTTCACATGAAAACAGTTTCACTGTAAGCCCGGTTCGAAGTGTCGGCTTGCTGTGCCATTCCCCCCCTATGGACGGGATACGGCGCAATTCTTGCTCCAGTTAGTTCTCCTTATTAGCCGAACCCTGTCGAGGTCCTCCATACCCTTCGGCAACGGACGTGGCGGAACTTACGTAGCCAGGCCTGTCACTCGTATGCACTGGTGGAACCTGTGTTAGTCTGTGTCCATATGTTGTGATCCTTACGGCGATCCCATATGTGTATTCAGAGTGTGTGATGCATTTCACACACGCCAATGTGCATTGGCTCGTTTTAACAGTACTCGAAGATGACAGGCTCCCTGGCGTGATCCCAATCAGTCGACATGACGACTACGTCTCCGTTCCCTCCTTCAGGGAAGGACGGTTACATACGTAACCAAGAAGTTTTTGAACACTTAAATGGTAATTGTGAGTAGCTGAAAAATTATAGTTTAAATTTATATTAAATGCAATTAGCTGCACTTTAGAGTGATTTTTGACACTTTTGTAGGACTTGTTCACCTAAAAATGAAAATTCTGTCATCATTTACTCACCCTCAATTTGTTGATTTTCTTGCTTCTGCTGAACACAAAAGAAGATTTAACCAAACAATTGATGGGCCCCATTGACTTCTATAGTATTTTCTTCCCCATACTATGGAAGTCATTGGGGCCCATCAACTGTTTGGTTACCATTATACATTGAAAACAATTCAATCTAATATCAATATCATATTTATGATCAGGTACTAAACATTTGCTTTAAATTATTATATGTAATATTATATTCCATTTTATTAGTATTATTGTTTATATATACTGCTGATATTTGCTAATCCTACGAGGTGGGGGTGGTTACTCTTTGTTGGTGTTTTTTGTTGTTGTTGTTTTTCCTCTCTTTTTCTTCCATCATTCAGTTACATGTGGGGAAAATAAAGTGTAAAAAGAAGAAAAGGCAGACAATGTTTTCTCTTTCATGTTTGTCTGTTGTTGTTTTTTTCTGTGCAATAAAATTTAAGAAAAAAAGTTACTTTAAGTAGTAAAAACTTTAACGTGAGACAAAGAAAAGAAGGAACAGAGGGCTTAAATACACAGGGGAACATCATTAACGGAACAGGAAACAGGTGAGAAGTAATTAGAAAGCATGACAACTAATGAATAAATTAGATCACAGGCAAAACAAGTGACAGGGAAGGCAAAACAAGTGACAGGGAAAACCAAACAGATCATGGCAATGAAACTAAATAGAACATGACTGTGACATAAGTACACATAAGTGGACCTATATTTAATTAATATTATATTATCTGCAAGTACAGTTTAAAAAAACACTTTTAAGATTTGAAGTACATTACAAGTGCACTTCTTTTCAGAACTAGTTTAGTGAATGAGCAACTCTTATAAATGGATTTTTTTCAGTGAATCAAACCATACGCGGCTAACAGTGTACTCCAGCTAATTTTGGAATGAATGACTCTTATGAGCCAGTTCTATTTAGTTAATCAAATGCATACACTTTACAACTTAATGTTGAACTTATTTTTTAAAACATATTTTGCCAGGATTGTTTTAAATTTTTGTTTACTTGAGGTCGATGTTAATACCAGATGTAAAAGGAGTCCCTCTCTCTCTTTTTGAGATGGTGCAGTGCGTCTGGTGGGTGGTTTGAAGGGTTATGAAGGGAGACTGGAGGTTCATTACAGAGGTCGGTGGGGGACCGTGTGTGATGATGGCTGGACACAGACTAACACGCAGGTCGTCTGCAGGCAGCTGGGCTTCAGGTAGCACACACACATGCAACATTAAGTTATTTGATTTTATTACTGGTGTGTTTATCATTTACAGCTTTGTTAATGCTGTTGTGTTGATGCAGGTCAGGGGAGAGTGTGTCACCAGGGCGGTTTGGGATGGCGGCAGGTCCTATTATCCTGGATGATGTCAGGTGCACAGGAAAAGAGCCCAGCGTCTCACACTGCACCCGTAGGGGTTGGCTCAAACACGACTGTACTCACAACCAAGATGTAGCCATTGTGTGCAACTCCCAACGCTCCAGACATGGAGTGCCCACCAGTAAGAGCTCTGACACTCACATACTCACACACTTTAACACCACCTTATACATTCTCCTACAGAATACAGAAACCTAAACTTGCAGAAATGTCAGTCATTCTAGTATTCTAGTCATTCAAACTTTGTTACAACAACTATGTTTCTTGTCTTCTCTGACAGAAGTTTTTTAATTTCAGTGGCTAAATCAGCATGTGACAATGAAGACTTGAGTAATGGCTGCTTGAAATGCAGCATTGCCATTACAGGAATAAAATACATTTTTAAAATATATTAAAATAGAGAACAGTTATTTTAAATTGTAGTAATATTTCACAATATTACTGTTTTTACTGTATGTTAAATCAAATATAATATATGCAGCCTTGATGAACAGAGGACACTTCTTTCAAAAACATTTGTTATTATTTCAAACTTCTGACTAGGAGTGTACAGATAGATTAATGTTATTTAAACTAAGCTTCGATAGTTATCATCATTTTTAATACAATTTAACATACAGATATAACATTATAATATATATATATATATATATATACACACTCATCTAAAGGATTATTAGGAACACCTGTTCAATTTCTCATTAATGCAATTATCTAATCAACCAATCACATGGCAGTTGCTTCAATGCATTTAGGGGTGTGGTCCAGGTCAAGAAAATTTCCTGAACTCCAAACTGAATGTCAGAATGGGAAAGAAAGGTGATTTAATTTTGAGAGTGGCATGGTTGTTGGTGCCAGACGGGCCGGTCTGAGTATTTCACAATCTGCTCAGTTACTGGGATTTTCAGCACAACCATTTCTAGGGTTTACAGTCCTCCCGTTCCACCACATCCCAAAGATGCTCTATTGAGTTGAGATCTGGTGACTGTGACTCATGTTCAAGAAACCAATTTTGAAATGATTCGAGCTTTGTGACATGGTGAATTATCCTGCTGGAAGTAGCTATCAGAGGATGGGTACATGGTGGCCATAAAGGGATGGACATGGTCAGAAACAATGCTCAGGTAGGCTGTGGCATTTAAACAATGCCCAATTGGCACTAAGGGGCCTAAAGTGTGCCAAGAAAACATCCCCCCCACCATTACACCAGCACCACCAGCCTGCACAGTGGTAACAAGGCATGATGGATCCATGTTCTCATTCTGTTTACGCCAAACATTCAGATGGTAGAGTCAGAACTCTACCATCTGAATGTCTCAACAGAAATCAAGACTCATCAGACCAGGCAGCATTTTTCCAGTCTTCAACTGTCCAATTTTGGTGAGCTCTTGGAAATTGTAGCCTCTTTTTTCTATTTGTAGTGGAGATGAGTGGTACCCGGTGGGGTCTTCTGCTGTTGTAGCCCATCCGCCTCAAGGTTGTGCGTATTGTGGCTTCACAAATGCTTTGCTGTATACCTCGGTTGTAACAAGTGGTTATTTCAGTCAAAGTTGCTCTTCTATCAGCTTGAATCAGTCGGCCCATTCTCCTCTGACCACTAGCATCAACTAGTTTTCACACCATTCTTTGTAAACCCTAGAAATGGTTGTGCGTGAAAATCCCAGTAACTGAGCAGATTGTGAAATACTCAGACCGGCCCGTCTGGCACCAACAACCATGCCACGCTCAAAATTGCTTAAATCACCTTTCTTTCTCTTTCTGACATTCAGTTTGGAGTTCAGGAGATAGTCTTGACCAGGACCACACCCCTAAATGCATTGAAGCAACTGCCATGTGATTGGTTGATTAGATAATAATCCTTTAGGTAAGTGTGTGTATATATATATATATATATATATATATATAAAATGTTACACCTGTTTGCCCATGAAATCATTATCTTTGTATATTTAAGTTCCTCTTTGTTCCCCTTTGTCAGCTCACTATGACGTGAGTCAAAAGTGATTCTGATTAGGGCTGCATGATTAATCGCAATGAAACCACATGCGATTTGGCAAAGGCTGCGATTATTTTATGCACAGCTTTTCAGAGTAGTGGGCCTGATCGGTAGTAAACGCTGCTCCATCTGAACACCAGAGGTCGCTCTAACGCAGACACACCAAATACGCTGTTGCAGAAATACAATAACGCACATCATTGCAGGAAATCCCTATCGCTGTAGCTGAATAAACAGAATATTGAAACGCTTTGATTAAACATGACTTATAAACACAACTGCCTTATTCTGTGTAAGAAGCCACATCATCTCACAGAAGGATGCTCAACTGTCGTGATAAAGTGAGTTTGGAGTAAAAGCATGTTATTAAATGTTGTCTTTAGTTAGAAAAGAGGCTCATAAATCCTTCTCATGTTTGGAAAGATGTTTGACGCGTGTTGCTTTTTCAAATGCCATATAAGCGTCTCAAACTCATAGTACTTTCAGATGGAGCAGCGTTTACAGAGCCGTACATCAGATGGAGCAGCGTTTACAGAGCCGTACATCAATGACAAGCTGCACATAAAAAATTATCGCAGCATTTGCGATTTCATAATCGCGATAAGCCAAATCGGTTTATGTGCGATTTCATGTAAATTTCGATTATTCTTGCAGCCCTAATTCTGATGAATGGGGGTCGCTTGGGAGAGCCTATCTACTTCGAGTGTAACTAAACGAGCCAATGCACATTGGCATGCGATAATTGCCTCGCATCCTTGTTTTTCGCTTCTGAGCCAGGCGGTGAATGCTGTTCCTGCTTCTGCAATCTTATCTGAGAGTGTTTTAAGCGTGTTGAGACTGCGTTCGTGGGTGGTTCATGTTCTCTCATGAGAACATGATCACGTCTGCACGTTGTTCATCTCCCCTTTCTCGTAAGTGTTTGAGCCGCTCAGCGTGCCATGTGCCGTCGAACTGCCGGCTGACAGCGCGGGTTGTCACGGCAACCCAGCGCGCGTCGTTCGGCGCTCTAGATGCGCGGTCGAGACTCAAGTGGTCTCAAACTAGGTGGAGTCCCTTTGCCTATTCCCCGATCTAGTTCCTCTTTTGGTGGCCACCAGAAAAGGGCGCATCGCAAACATGCTGAGACTGTGTTCGTGGGTGGTTTATACTCTCTCATGAGAGCATGACTACGTCGGCACGTTGTTCGTCTTGCCTTTCTCACGAGGGCTTGAGTGCTCAGCGTGCTGTGTGCCATCAAGGTTGATGGCCACGTTCACGGTCTCGCATGCCTGGCAGCTTTCGGATGGGATTACTGGTCCTTCTCATGAGGGACCAAGGATTTAATTTGGGGCTCCAGGGGAGGATCAGATGTTACACTCTGGAAATGAAGATGATGCTGACTTCCCACTGTAATGGTATGTGTGCTCAAGCTGAATCAGATTCAGACTTGACAGCCACACTTTCTCGGGCTACTCTGGGGGTACAGTGTGACGCGTAATCGCCTTGGCCCGCCTCCGTGCCTGCCCGGATGTGTGTGAAAAACTTTGGCAGTATGGAAGCATATTGACGCCAATATGGCAAGCCAAACATGCCAAAATCTGCAGAAAAAGTTTTTACTCTCTCACTACCCTTGTGGTGGGGTGGCTTTGCTAATGGCAGACCGCCACTTCCCTGCATGTGATGACCACCCTACAAGTCTGTGGAAGGCCAAAACACGCAATGCACGAGGGTAGTTCTGAGTCGGGGTTGAGCTGTGCATAGTGACTGACTGTGGTTTAAGTCACAGCACTGGCCCTCGGTCAGACAATGTCCACGCTCTAGGTCTAGAAGGGCTCCAGGGCTAAACCTTGCAGAAGTGCAAGACATCACCAAAGCTCGCTTTCTCGATGCTCCCATCTCATGAGGTGGCCTATTTTGGCGACACTGTTGGAGAATGTGCCCAGCGGTTCTTCACAGTTCAGAAGCAGGCTGAGGTAACCAAGAGCTTGTCCCGATGTGCTACCATAGTCACTCGTGGGCTACCCTTCAGTCTGTTTGTCGCCAAGGGTGGCATACCCCTGCAAAAAAAAAAAAAAAAACTGTCACAGCCAGCTCTACTGTGAGGGTAGGCTTTCGCAGGAAGACTGCGCCACCTGTTCTCAGCAGCCCTCAGACGGGTGACCCAGAGTCAGCTGCTCTTCCCTGGTGGAGGACCGGACGGAGAATCTTTTGTTTATTCAAATTCTGTTCCTCCGCTAGCGTCTCTGTCAGCGGTACCCATATTCTCAGTAAGAGCAGCTTCTCTATCTCTGGGTCTCAAGAGGCTGTGGATGGCAGTGAGCGACACTTAAATGTCTTGCCACTCCCGTTCGCCTCTATCGCCAGTGGGCAGCAGTGTGCGGTTCGGGGACGCTACCAGGCCTTCCCACGCACCCTCTGCCCCACCCTGGAACCAGGTAGTGTTGCACAGCACACTCAGACCCCACTTTGAGCTGCCTCAGTGCCTCCCGAGTCGAGTCCCTGTGTTCCACCTCGCTGCTCCATCCCGGGTACGTCCGTGGTCCCGTTGGTATTGCTTGCACGCTGTCTGGGAGCCTGGCTAGTCCCCCCAGCCCGTCTCGCTGACTCATCCATACCATCAGACTCGGCTATGCGATTCAGTTCGCTCAGCACCCTCCCAGCCTCTACTTCATTGTACCCAAGAAAGGCGGTGGGTTACAGCCGATCTTGGACCTACGAACCTTGTATCGGGCCCTGCACAAGCTCCCATTCAAGATGTTTACGCAGAAACGCATTTTCGAATGCATCTGTCCCCAAGATTGGTTTGCAGCGATCGACCTGAAGGACGCGTACTTTCATGTCTCGATTCTTCCTCGACACGGACCGCTATTGTGGTTTGCGTTCAAGGGATAGGCATATCAGTACAAAGTCCTTCCCTTCGGACAGTCCCTGTTGCCCCCGTCTTTACGAAGGTCACGGAGGCAGCCATTGTTCCACTCTGAGAACGTGGCGTTCGTATTCTCAACTATCTCGACGACTGGCTGATTTTGGCTCAGTCTCGGGATCAGTTTTGCAAACACAGGGACATGGTGCTCCGTCACCTCAGCCTGTTGAGGCTTCGGGTCAACTGGGACGAGCAAACTCTCCCCTGTGCAGAGGATCTCTTATCTCGGTATGGAGTTGGACTCGGTCAACCAGACAGCCCGACTCACAGAGGAGCGAGTTCGGTCAGTGTTGAACTGCTTGAGTACAATCAAGAGCAGGAAAGTGGTCCCACTGAAACTCTTTCAGAGGCTACTGGGGCATATGGCATCTGCAGCCGCAGTAATGGCGCTCGGATTGCTTCATATGAGACCACTTCAGCACTGGCTTCACAGCCGAGTCCCAAGATGGGCGTGGCAGAGTGGCAAGTACCGGGTGCACGTCGCCCCGCACTGCCTCCAACTTTCAGGCCGTGGTCAGACCCTTAATTTCTACAGGCAGGTGTTCCCCTAGAATAAGTGTCCAGGCATGCTGTGCTCTTCACGGATGCCACTGCCACCGGCTGGGGGGCCATGTACAACGGGCATGCAGTTTCAGGTCTGTGGACGGGGCCTCAACTGCATTGGTGCATCAATTGCCTCGAGTAGCTCAAAGTACACCTTGCGCTGGGCCACCTCAAAGGGCCGCTACATGGCAGGCATGTACTGGTCCGTACGGACAGCACTGCGACCGTTGCTTACATCAACCATCAAGGTGGTCTATATACGCTCCAGCAGCATGTCACAACTCACCCGCCATCTCCTATGGGATCAGAAGCATCTGAGGTCGCTTCCTGCCATTTACATCCCTGGCGTGCTCAATCGTGCAGCCGACGAGCTCTCACGACAGCCTACGTTTCCGGGAGAGTGGCATCTCCATCCCCAGGCAGTCCAGCTGATATGGGACTTCTTCATAGCCGCTCAGATAGATCTGTTTGCCTCTCCGGACTCGACCCATTGCCAGTTGTTTTATTCCCTGACCGAGGGGACCCTCGGCACGGATGGACTGGCACACAGCTGACCTTGGGGCCTATGCAAGTATGCGTTTCCCCCATTGAGCCTTCTTGCACAAACACTTTGCAAAGTCAGGGAGGACGAGGAGCAGGTCTTGTTAGTTGAGCCAACCGGACCTAGTTCTCAGAACTCATGCTCCTCGTGACAGCACCTCCTTGACCCATTCCTCTGAGGAAGGACCTACTTTCTCAGAGACGGGGCACTCTATGGCACCCGCGTCCAGACCTCTCAGTGAGGAGGTCCACCCCCTCAATGAGGCTCCTCTGTGCTATGAAGTGAAACCTGTTCTTTGAATGGTGTTCTTCCAACTGGGAAGACCCCTGAAGATGTCTGATCAGAGTCGTGCTTTCTTTCCTGCAAGATGGGTTGGAGCGAAGGCTGTCTCCCTCCACCCTAAAAGTGTATGTTGCCGCTTTCGCCGCACATCACGATGCAGTTGAAGGTAAGTTATTGGGATAGAATGACCTGATCATCAGGTTCCTGAGGGGAGCGAGGGGTCTAAATCCACCTACCCCCCCCCCCCCCCCCCCTCTTTACCCTCTTGGGACCAGTCTCTGGTGCTCAGCGCACTTGGAGACCTCCCCTTGAACCACTGCAGTCAGCTGAGTTAAAGATCCTGTCACTAATGACAGTGCTCCTGACTGCTCTGGCTTCCATCAAGAGGGTAGGGGACCTGCATACATTTTCGGTCGACGAATCATGCCTAGAATTCGGGCCGGCCAACTCTCACGTTGTCCTGAGACCCCGGCTCGGATACGTGCCCAAGATTCCTATCACTCCCTTCAGGGACCTGTGATCCTGCAAGCGCTGTCTTCGGAGGAGGCAGACCCAGCCCTAGCTTTTCTCTGTCCCGTCCGCTCTTTGTGGTTATACGTGGACAGAACGCAAAGCTTCAGGACCTCAGATCAGCTCTTCATCTGTTATGGAGGCCAGCAGAAGGGAAAGGCTGTCTCCAAGCAGAGGATGGCCCACTGGATAGTGGATGCTTCGTAAGCCAAGGCATGCCCTTGCTCGTTCGGGTTGCGAGCATACTCAACTAGAAGTGTTGCTTCCTCCTGGGCGTTGGCTCAAGACGCCTCGCTGACAGATATATGTAGAGCTGCGGGCTGGGCGACACCTAACACGTTCGCTAGATTCTATAGCCTCCGTGTAGAGCCTCCCTCCGGGGTAGAATGTAGCTTCCGCAGCGTTTCCTTCCCCAAGGGCACGCTTTCCCAGCGTTATCCAATAAGTCACACTGAGTGGGTCTTGCGGAACAGTACTGACTGACCTTCTCTGATTAGACCTCCTACTTTCTTCCCAACACTGCGGTTAGGCCAGGAGGCTCAAGCTGAGCGCTGGAAGGGCCAGCAGCCGTGGCCTTTTGGTAGATATCCCCATTCGTCAGAATCACTTCTGACTCACGTCATAGTGAGCTGACGAAGGGGAACGTCTCCGTTACGTATGGTAACCCTCGTTTCCTGAGGAGGGAACAGAGACGTGAGTCCCTTCGCCACAGTTGCTGTGACCACAGTCACAGGTCCAGCTCCTCAGCGGAAAAACAAGGACGCGATGCACCTGCTGCTCATTATATGCTCGCGATGCACAGCAGCTGGTGCAATTATCGCATGCCAATGTGCATTGGCTCGTTTAGTTACACTCGAAGTAGATAGGCTCTCGCAAGCGATCCCCATTCATCAGAATCACTTCTGACTCATGTCTCCGTTCACTCCTTGGGGAACGAGGGTTACCATACGTAACCAAGACGTTTTCCTGAATTCCCCCTTGAGGAAGTCGATCTGTCTTTCAGCAGAACACTCTAAAAAATTATGTGTTTGCCTCAAAATTAAAAATGAATGCCGCAGTTTGCAACAGGTTGTTTGAGTAATTTTTTTCATGAGTTATGACAGCTACAAATTAAATTATGTTTAACTAACAAATTATATTGTGTTAAATGAACTTAATAATTTGTTACATTAAAAAAAAATTAAGTCGCTCCATCTACTTGAGTTGTAGCCCTGGAACCAATTAATTTTGAATCTATTTAATTTCAAATCCACAGCCATTATAGCACATGCTTAATGTAAATTGTTCCTGGCATTAACACAGTCAATGCTTATAGAGTTAATGCAGTCTATTCATCAGCACTATGGTAACCACAAAAATTTCAATATTACAGAAACTCTTTTAAATGTCAAACATAACAGCATTAAAGACTTTCCCTTTACAAAAAAACCCCCAAAAAACCTTAATCTCAACATTTATTCTCCTTATCCAGTCCTATGCAAAGCATGCTGGGAACTATAAATCTACTACCCAAATTGCAGTTATCAAGACAATTTCCTTAAGTAACTACAACTTACGTTTAAAAAAAATCAATTAATGCAGAAATTTGAGTTTTAATTACACACAATGTTAAGATAATGTAATGATCAACATTATGTCAACATAACTCAATAAATGTATAATGTTTGCAACTTAAAAGGGTAAACTAAATCAATAAATTAGAATGTTTAGCTTGCAACCATGCATTTAAGTTGTGATAACAGGTTCCCTGTGTTACTTTTTACAGTGAATGTTACATTACACGCACTACTGAATATACAGTATATGTCTGCAAAATCCACACAGAAAGTTATGATCTGAAAGATCTTTAGTGTCTCTCTAACATCTTAACTCTTTGATTCAGCATAATGTATTAGCAGCTCAAGACAGATTGAACGAGTATTGCTAATGGTCAGAGGACATGAAGTCAGACGTCTAACAAGTACAGCTGCCACTAGACTTATCATGTCTGACTCCTGCTGAGCTTCATAAAGAGCTGATGATTTTACCTGATCCAGAGTGACACAATTACACATACATATGGAAAACCTCTCGGTTACGTATGTAACCCTAGTTCCCTGATAGGGAACGAGACGCTGCTTCAAACGCTGTGGGAACGCCCCTGCGTTGTGCGTCATGAAGCACGTATGGAATCAGCCCAATGGAGAGATGGAATGTCATAGGCGGGTGACATCGACCAGGAAACTATAAAGCACCCCATAAACACAAGCGCAACAGCTTCTGATAGGCCTGAAGGAAGCGCTAGCGGGAATGCCGGGAGTATGGTGGAATGACGCAGCGTCTAGTTCCCTATCAGGGAACTAGGGTTACATACGTAACCGAGACGTTCCCTTTCAAGGGGACTCGAGCTGCGTCAAACGCTGTGGGAACGCTACTACCCACGTCGACATTGGACCAAGTGACCGCCATGTGAGAACTAGCGCACAGAGGACGAGAGCACCTGTGCCTCAGGGGTAGAACTTAAGTCTAGGTCGTAGAACTTAATGAAAGTATGCGGTGAAGACCATCCAGCCGCAGCACAAACGTCACTGAGGGAAACTCCTGACAGTAAGGCTTTAGAAGCCGCCATACTCCTGATAGAGTGGGCTCGTACAGCCAAAGGTGAAGGCTGACCAGCCGACTCATAGGCAAGTGAGATAGCCTCGACCACCCACTTGCTCATTCTCTGTTTAGACGCGGGACACCCCTTCTTGGGTGGCCCAAAGCACACAAATAGTTGTTCTGACTTCCTCCAAAGTGAAGTTCTGTGGACATAGGCGTCTAACGCCCTAGCAGGGCAGAGTAAATTAAGTTTCTCCTGGTCAGACGACAGAAATGGAGGAGGACAAAAGGCCTGCAGAACTGTAGGTCTAACAACATTAGTAGGGACCTTGGGAACGTAACCTGGTCTAGGATGCAGAAAAGCCTTAACCATGCCAGGCGAAAATTCCAGGCACGAGGGTGAAACCGACAGAGCCTGCAAATCTCCGATTCTCTTTAGTGAGGAGGTAGCAAGAAGAAAGATAGTCTTAAACGTGAGAAACTTCTCAGGAACTTCTTCGATAGGTTCAAGAGGAGCTAGGGAAAGACCTTCTAATACGATGGCCAGATCCCAGGCCGGCACCCTCGTACGAACTGCTGGCCTCAGCCTCAGTGTGCCACGAAGGAAACGAGTTATAAGCGGGTGTCTCCCAAGAGAAACTCCACTGAAAGGGACGTGGTAAGCAGCCAGTGCCGACACATACACCTTTAGTGTGGAGGGGGATAGCCCTGTGGAGAAGCGCTCCTGCAGAAATTCCAGCACTGCACCCACTGGGCAGTTAACTGGGTCCTGCAGGTGCTCTCCACACCAAGAGGTGAAGAGTTTCCACTTCAAGGCATAAAGCTTCCTCGTGGATGGAGCTCTGGAGTGAAGAATAGTTTCAACAACCTCTGTTGAGAGACCAGAGTTCATGAGCTGGGCCCCCTCAGAGGCCAAGCCCACAATACTGGGCGGGGGTGAAATATCATGCTGCCCGCCTGAGAGGGTAGATCCCTCCTGACCGGGAGCTCCAAGGGAGAGCCGTCCAGGAGAGAAATCAGGTCCGCAAACCATACTCGGGCCGGCCAGAACGGGGCTATTAATAGTAGGCTGACCCCGTCCCGGCAAACCCTCTCCAGAACTCCAGGTAGCAGAGCAATCGGGGGAAGGCGAACAGAGGGGCTGGATGGCTGATGGAAAACCACAGATGACAATGCGTGGTCTCCTTGGAAGCGCATAGGTCCACCTCGGCGCGACCGAAACTCAACCAAAGGAGCTCCACCACCTCGGGATGGAGTCTCCAATCCCCCGGCCTCGGCCCCTGTCTCGACAGGGAGTCTGCTACCACATTCAAATACCCAGGAAGATACATTGCTCTCAGAAATAGTAACCTCCCTTGGGACCACAGGAGGATCTGACGGGCCAACTTGTAAAGCCGGCGAAACCGCAGGCCCCCCTGATGATTTATATAAGAGACCACCGACGTGTTGTCTGACTGAACTAACACATGATGACCTCTCAGGTCTGCTAGGAAGTGTTTCAGAGCCTGGAACACCGCCAACATCTCTAGACAATTTATAAGCCGTGATAGATGATGGTCCTGCGACAGCCCTTGTGCTGGACGACCACTCGTGACCGCCCCCCACCCTGTGAGGGAAGCATCCGTCGTTAGCGTTACACGACGACAAAGAGCCCCCAACACAGGCCCTTTGAATAGGAACTAGGGGTGGTTAATCCCGATTCGATTACAGTCAATTTTCGATTATTAACGATTCTCGATTAGCGATTACTGATTTTCCATTTCACAACAGTAAACGAAAATACACTACAAAGTGATTGCAGTATTAAAAAAAGTCAGCTGCTGAATTACTTAACTCTTTTATTGAGTAACAACAACTCAAAGCACTTTCTGTGTCGTGTAGTTATAACTTCTGAATTATTTGTATGTAGCTTATGTTCTGTAGAACACAGAAATGAATACATCACATTGTGTTGTGACTCATCAAGTTGAACTAAACAATAACAAATAAATGAAAGGCTTATTTCCTTTAGGAAGTAGATCAGAACCAACATACTGTAGAAATTGGACAATTTTCTTCTAGAAAGACAAGGTGTTGTTCAGGTGGAGGAAGACTGTAGGTTGCAGTCGAAACATATCAAGGTAAAGAAAAGGTTTTCTCTCCACCTGAACACCTTTCTAGAAGAAAATTGTCCAATTTAATCATTAAGACTTTAGGTGTGTCGTTGTGCATTTCATATGTATTTGTTTGAGCATTCAGCAGTATACATGTATGTTTGACTACTTAATATATGTGTATGCAAGTGTTTCATATATGTGTGCGTGAATCAAGTTTGATATAAGCCCTAAACGGCGCCTCATATGAGGGTAAGAGAGCGCGCGCGAGAGAGAGAGAGGAACGAGCGAGAGGTAGTGCTTGCGCTACGGCGCTCTGCAATCAAATACGATTGTAAATAGGCTCAAACAGGCTTTTACACACCTGCTCTAACTCGCTCTGGCTGGTTACACCATAGACAGTGCGTTACACGCGCTTGCTAACTGGAACTGGGCGCGTTCGTGACGTTCAACTTCCGGTATACATTTTTTTACAAAATAAAATAATGCAATTTTTTTTAAAAATAAATAAAAAATCGATTTTTGAAGATTTAATAATCGATTCATACTCGTCCATAACATATTCGCGATTAATCAATAATCGATTTTTTTCACCACCCCTAATAGGAACCAAGTTTCTTTCCACATGACCAGAGCACGAAGGCAGAGCCGCGTGACTTTGACCGTGCGGAGCGGATTTCCCCTCGAGGAGAATCCCTTGGTCCTGGGCCACCACTGTAGCGATCTCATGTACAACAGGCCGCAAGGTATAACGTCGGACGCTGCTGCCATCAAACCCGACAGTCTCTAAAACTGTTTTACAGTAAATAGCTGGCCTAGCTTTACTTGTTTCACAGCTGAGAGAATCAAAACGATGCGGGTCGGAGCAAGTCGTGCCTGCATCGAAACCGAAACCCAAACGACACCCAGAAAAGTGGTCTTCTGAGGAGATAATACACTTTTCTTTGCGTTCAGCCTATACCCCAACTTCCTGATATGAACGAGAATGACATCTCAATGTCGACCCGCCATCTGCTCTGTCTGAGCTTAAATCAACCAATCGTTGATGTAATTGAGGACACGAACACCCTGAAGCCTCAGGGGCACTAGTGCTGCGTCCATGCATTTCGTGAAAGTGCTTGGAGATAAAGCTAGGCCAAACGGAGGAACCCTGTGCTGGTACACCTCGCCCCCGAAGGTGAACCTCAGGAACTTCCTGTGTTGTGGAAGGATGGAAATGTGGAAGTACGCGTCCCTTAGATCTATCGTGACAGACCAGTCCTCGGATCTGATTTGTGACACGATCTGCTTGATAGTGAGCATCTTGAATTTTGGCTTCCCTACCGAGCAATTCAATAGGCGCAGGTCTAAAATTGGACGCAACCCCCCATCCTATTTTGGAACGATGAAATATCGGCTGTAATAGCCTGACTCCACACTGGGAGGAGGGACCTGTTCTATAGTCTCCTTTTGAAGGAGTGCTTTCACCTCTTGTTCCATAACCAGAGCCTGCTCGGGGCCCACCACTGTAGGCAGAACCCCTCTGGTGGACGACACCTGAATTGGATAGCATAATACCTTTCTATTGTCTGCAGCTAATATAACTGTCCTCAGATCAGTTCTATTACTGGGAGATTTCGGCTGAGAGTGCCGCGGCTGAGCCCACTGTCCAGCAGGGGGAGCAGGAGACGCGACACTCTGCTTCAGCGCCCTATACGATGAGCATAGCCGAATAACCATATGATTTTGCCCCCACAATATTAGAATATGTTGAAGTCTGGGGACTAAACACTCTATATGACACCGTTTTTTTCCACGATTTCGACACCTCAGTGTGGAGATCGGGAAAAAACGGCAAGCACTGGCGTGGAGGTTGCACTCGTGACGGCAAAAATCTCTCATCTAATTTTGGTTTAGAAATAGACTCCTGTCTTGTCACTGGCCATACAATGCTGAGTTTTTCTACAGCTCTTGTTAATACCTCCACTAGCTCATCACTTTCGGGAGTGTAAGGTGGCGAATCCTCCACATCTCCCTCATTTATAACTGATGCCTCAGCCCGAGCGGAAGAAACCGCAGCGCGTGCTTCCGAACACGGGACTTAGGCACTGGATCTCACAGGTGAAGGGAGAGATAAGGCAGAGCCTTTCTCTAACCCCGCTGAGAGATCCATATGCGATCCCCACGATACGCGTCGTCGCTCTGCCTCGGCAAGAGCGGGACCCGAACCGCGGGGAGCGCGCACCGAACCGCTCTCCTAGAAGAGCACCCGGCGGGAGCGGAGCGTCCTTAATGGCAGACGCTCGCAATGCTCACAATCAGCTCCCTCGAGAGCTGACTGGGCATGCTGCACTCCCAAACAAACAACACAAAGAACGTGTGTATCCCCACTCATAAAATAACGCGAGCAGGGAGGGACACACTTCCTAAACTGCTGTTCGTTCGCCATATCTCTCTTAATATATATATATATATATATATAAATTGTTTGTGTGGTGCAGAGTATGTAAAGACAGACAATATTCAAACAGGGACAGATTCACATATAGCGCGACTGAAGGCACAAAATCTGTTGCGCTTGTGTTTATGGGGTGCTTAATAGTTTCCTGGTCGATGACGTCACCCGCCTATGACGTTCCATCTCTCCATTGGGCTGATTCCATACGTGCTTCATGACACAGAACGCAGGGGCGTTCCCACAGCGTTTGACGCAGCTCGAGTTCCCTTGAAAGGGAACACTCCTTCACTTCCAGATGTCAGAATTCACTTCATTTTCATGATTATAACTCTAGGTTAAAAAAAATAACTAAAGTTAATTTAGTAAACAAATTAAATTAAAACAATTGTATTTAATAAAATATTTTTGGGGGATTTTAATTAATTAAAACATTTTTTCAAGAAATGATTTAAGAAATTTTAATCACAAGGACATAAATACATTTGAATAGTTGACATTTTTTTAGGAGCACAACAGCTCTTTGTCTCGTCAATTTGTTGTTTGATTAATATTTACAAAATAACAGATTGGGACAGATCTATAGTGACTGCAAATGTCTACATTTACACTGCAAGACCACATTTTTCCTGCCTTAATTTACATTCATTTAAAACACAGGGTAACTAAATTTTTATTTTGCAGAGAGTTCACCATTCACATGAATAAAATATCACTGTGAATAAAATATCCAGACGTAACGTTACGTTCACATTATTTTACTGCTTTTTTCTATCTCAGTTTGATTCCAACTTTTCCCCTCTATCCCAGGGCCCTTTTGTAAAATGCAGCAGAGAGAGAAAGAGAATGTGTGTGTAATAGATCTTTATGGGCAGCAGGCCAGTCTGAGTGTGAATAACAGAATGAGTGACAACACTGGAATTGGGAAACGGTGAGGTGTGCGTCACTTACACACACACACACGCACACATACACACAGTAGATACTATTGTTTGTGTAAATGCCTGCTGCGGTCCTTTTTCCTGGACTCTCGGGCTGATTTAACTTTATTGACTTTGGGCAGAGCAGCTGATGCTTTTAAGAGACTCACTATAGATGAGATCTCCTGTTTAATTCATCTTACTCACTAAGGAATTCAGATGAGTGTGTTTTTTTTGTGTATAAGAAGTCTCTGTTTTTTTGTATTCTTATTAAACACATTTCAGCATTCATATATATATAGTGTTGGGGTAACGCATTACATGTAACGTGAGTTGCGTAATCAGATGAATTTTTCAAGTAACTAGTAAATTAGTAACTAAGTAACTCATTACTTTTAAATTTACAACAAAATATCTAAATTACTTTTTCAAGTAAGTAATGCAAGGTACTTTGCTTTCTCATTTATTGACTGACTCCTCTCCTGTCCTCATGGTGAGATAAATCTGGAGTGAGGTGCAGAGGTGTTGTGTGCTTTGTAAACATGATGGTTATTGTAGTTCTAGACTACAATAGTGGGAGCATGTGTTTATTCATCTCACTTGCACAAAAACAGGTTTCAGTATTCCTCAAAATGTATAAAAACAGTGAAATGCAAACTCAGCATATTACGCAAACCTGTAATAATTAAATGTTAATTATTGTTTATTTTGGCCAATGTATTTGAATTGACAAATTTAAAAAAGTTGTCTCATCATTTGGGAAGTGTAGAAAAACAGTACATACATTTTTTTTACAGTACATACAAGCCAAATCGTCTCAGGTTACAACTGTAACCATACTTCCCTGAGAAGGGAACTTGCACTGTGTCGATGACGCTCTAGGAACGATAATGCCCAGACGCCATGCTCACAAGTACCTGTCGTGTGAGAGCACAACTACGACAGAAGCACCTGTGGACCTGGAGCAGCATCCAGGTCCAATATGTAAAACTTTACGAAAGTGAGCGGAGAGGGCCAGCCCGCCGCATCACAGACGTCTTGAATGGAAACCCCCGAAATTAAGGCCTTGGTGGCCACTATACTTGTGGTAGAATGAGCTTTGACCGCCAAAGGTGACGGCTGACCAGATGCTTCATAAGCAAGAGAAATAGCCTCAACTACTTGCTGACTGTCTGTTTGAACCCTTTTTAGGTGATCCAAAGCAGACAAACAGCTGATCAGATTTCCTCCACAGGGCAGCTCTGTGGACATAAGTATCCAGCGCTCCAACTGGACAAACAAGGTTTAGCTTTTGCTGGACATGATTTCTAAAAGGAGGACAGAATGCCTGCAAAACGATAGGCCACGGTACATTGCACCTTTGGAAAATAGCCCGTCTTAGGGAAAAGGAATGCCTTGACCATCGATGGTGCAAACTCAAGGAGTAGATATCCTACTCTCTGTAGTAAAGAGATGGCTAAAATGAACACTGTTTTTAAGGTCAGAAACTTTTCTGGAACCGCATCAAAGGGCTCGAAGGGAGCCGCAGATAAGCCTTCTAGTACAACAGCCAGGTCCCAAGCTTGAGCACTGGTATGTATTACAGGCTTCAGCCTCGAAGTGCCATGAAGGAAATGTTTTATCAAAGCGTTTCTCCCCACAGATACACCACCCAAAGTTACGTGGTAAGCAGCTATGACCACCACGTACACCTTTAGTGTGGACGGGGATAGCCCTGCAGAAAAACAACTTACAGGAACTCTAGCACTGAATCAATTGGGCAGGTAACTGGAGGGCAAACCCACAGGTTCCATATCTCTGGACGGGGGTGAAGGATCACTGGTCCCTCCTGACCAGATCTCCAGGGAAGAGCCGTCAAAGAGGGTCACCAGATCAGGGTTCTCGAACCGCGTCAGCTCCTACCCCCTCACTATCGTCCAGTTGCCTCAACAGGTAAGCCTGGTATGCCACTAGTATAGACATGGTTTGCAGACATGTACCAGCCTGGCCTGCTACCTTGTACGCTTTACCCAAGTTGCGCAGATGTTGTTTTTAGAGGCTTAGTGGGTTGCGTCGTGGCCTTCAGGGACGATGCCGAACTAGGGGACAGGTGGTTTGCAAGCGTCTGTTCCACCTTCGGCATCACCCTGTAACCATACTCTTTTAACCCCTTGATATCAGAGTAGACATGTACTTGAGGACTAAAGAAGCGTGCAGAGTATGATTTATTCCACAACCTCGATATTTCTTTGTGGAGGTCGGGAAAAAACCGAAGGCCCCATGGTGGAGGTATTTTGTTTGGAGTTAGAAAGCACTCGTCCAATTTGGTTTAGGTCGAGCGCCCTGTTTCTCAGCTGGCCAATCAATGTTTAAGTCAGACACAGTGCGAGAAACTACCTACACCAGCTCCTCGTATGCAGGGAAAAGAGATGGTGAATCCTCTATCCCTGTCTCGATGCTCAGCACATCCACTTCCACAGAACTGGACAGCTGAAGAGCCGGGGTCTCCCCCTGGGCGGGAGAAGCCGCAACATGGGCTTCCGATCCCGGAGAGAGAGCACTGGATCCCCCGGGTAAAGGCTGAGAAAGGGCATGGCCCGTCTCAAACCCCTCCGAGAAATCCATTTGCGAACCCCACAATCTCATCTTCGGTGCCAGAACCGCAGGGAATGCGAACCTGAAGACTCTTCTCAAAGTGACAGAGTGACAGGCGAGAGTGGAGCGTGTGAAGCGGCAGCCTCTCACAATGCTCACAGTCAGGCCCCTCGAAGGCTGACAGAGCATGCTCCGCTCCCAAACAAATGACACGCATCTAGTGCCCAGCCATAATGAAACGAGGGCAGGGAGAAGCACTCGATTGAAATGTTTGTTTGCTCACCATTCTTTTATATATATTGAGTTGTACTATTTCGGGACAGACAAAAATAAATAAGACAAACAGTATGAACACAGAGTGCTTGCTGAGGCACAGAAGATAACGCCGGTTATTCCGGATGTGCTTTTATGCTTTCCTGGTTGTGACGTCACCCGCCCTTGTCATTCTGTCTCGTCATTGAACTAGTTGACACGTGCTTCAGACGCTTCAGACACGTGCTTCTAAAAGGGCGCATGCGATATACTTCTTTTGTGTTTGCGTTAATTTGAATTACTATAGACCAACACAAAGATAATTAAAATAAAAGTAAAAGAGTTTTTGAAAGATTAACTTTTTTGTAGTACTAGTACCCTAAGCATTGCTTACTCATTTTTTTCATGAATTCATCTTACATCATACACACACACACACACACACACACACACACACACACACACACACACACACACACACACACACACACACACACACACACACACACACACACACACACACACACAAACACACACACACACACACACACACACACGGCTTCCTCAGTCAAGTTGATGGCTCTATGAAAATGTGGTGAGACTGACTGGGAAACTCTCAGGGCTTGAATAATGTCTCTTTCTCTCTGAATGAACTTAAATTTAGTTCCCATTTGCCTTTGAGCCACATGGAATCCATAAGGGTACACATGGAATCTGTGCTCACAAGACAGCATTTCTGCAGATTTCCAGAGAACCGGAACACCCGTCTTTTTTAATCGGACCAAATGGTCCCGAAGAATTTAAATAATTTTTTTTTTTAAATCATAGCTTCATCGGAATGGTCCGAAATTTGGTGACTTTGTTGGTACTTGGTATATGAACACCCCAAAAAATTGGGGACAGGATTTGAATAGTCTAAGTGGTTGTAAAAAAAATGGTCACACTCAGGGCCTTCGGGACCAAATGGTCCCGCCATAGGAAATGAATGGGAAATTGGCAAAAATGTGACAATACAGAGTTTTTTTGTGCGTACAATCTACAAATCAGCCACGATCCAGAAAAAAAGCACACAACAGTGAAGGGGTGAATCTATAAAACATCAAGAGTGCAAAACAGACACATCCACACACACACACACACACACACACACACACACACACACACACACACACACACACACACACACACACACACACACACACACACACACACACACACACACACACACACACACACACACACACACACACACACACACACACACACACACACACACAAACACACTTTTATAGATAAACAAACGAATAAATTCAGATTACATATGGGTTTTGCATTTTTAAAATGCTCAGTTTGTCCACCAGATGGCATCCATCTAATTTCAAAAACTGCTTTTATGAGGTCTAGGCTTGACTCTAAAATGAAATAAAGCTTTAAAAAAAATGTAAAAAAATATTTTTTTATTTTTTTATTTTCTATTATATTCAATGGGGGGAAAATGGGTCATATTTATTGCATAAATATTAATTATAAATCTTAAATTATCTCAAAACACCAAAAAAGAAAAGAAAAAATATTATAAAAAACAAGTAAAAAAAATAAAAATATGATTTTCTTTTAATAAATATGAATCAAACCCTTCCGGACCATTTGGTCCCGAAGACCCTGAGTGTGACCCTGAAATGAAGGACCCCAGAGGGTTAAGTCATTAATCTCAATAGTAATACTCTCAGCTCCGTTTAACACATTCTTAAGTGCATTCTGCAGAAAGCAACAGATTTACCCCCCATATCAGCACAGTGATGTCGGTTTTGCTGCTATTGTGATTCATTTTAACATTATTACTCTACATCTATGTTTCTATCTGTCTTACTCACACACCAGAAAACCTTCTATACTGATTAAAGGTGACCAATATATACGAACACTCAAGTTCTCACTCTCGACATGCACTCAGATTAAACACGGTATTTGTATGTGTCCAAATAAATAAAACCCCTTGAGTGTGCCTTTGTGGTTTTAAAATTTTTTTTTTTTAGTTTTGACAGAGCTGATGAAAAGTAGAGACCATCTGAAAAAACAGTTTTAGCTGGGATCATTATCGTTTGTTATTGTATGTGTATGCATGCTGCTGGTGCTGAAGGCTTTATGAAGTACATTTGATTTAATAAAAAATGGTACTTGAATAGCGGCTGACAAATGAAACATGACTGTGTGAAATGAACTTCATGTTTTAGGAATGATTAGTAATGCAGATGTTCATAAAGCTGTATGTGTCAGGATGTGTGCAGGTTGCCGAAGACGAGGACACGAGAATAGCAGTATAGTTTGATTTATTTACAAACTTAACTTTCTGCAACATACAGGAACAAAAGAACAAAACTCCAGGACTTCAGAAAACACAACCATACAAGGACAACGACAAACAAACACTAAGGGAAAACACAAGGCTTAAAAGAACTGGGACTAATGGGCTAATTAACTGAACACAGGTGAAGAAACTGAACACAAACGAGGAGCGGGAAAAACTAACAGGACTAAACCAAAATCACAAAGACAGGGGGAAACCAGATCACAAAACAGAACTTAAACACATTGAAACATGACAGTATGTTCTTGTAATGTATAGAATGTTACACAGACATAGAATATGTAGTAGAGCGACAAACCATAAGAACTTGCAAGTTATTATAAAGTGACTCAAGTGATAAAAATAATAATCAAACACTAAATCCAAAATAATCCAAGCCTGTAGGCTGTGTATGGTTGTCACACAATAAAGCAAATTGGTACATTAATATGGCACATTAATTAACTGAACACAGGTGAAGAAACTGAACAGAAACGAGGAGCGGGAAAAACTAACAGGACTAAACCAAAATCACAAAGACAGGGGGAAACCAGATCACAAAACAGAACTTAAACACATTGAAACATGACAGTATGTTCTTGTAATGTATAGAATGTTACACAGACATAGAATATGTAGTAGAGCGACAAACCATAAGAACTTGCAAGTTATTGTAAAGTGACTCAAGTGATAAAAATAATAATCAAACACTAAATCCAAAATAATCCAAGCCTGTAGGCTGTGTATGGTTGTCACACAATAAAGCAAATTGGCACATTAATATGGAATTCAGCTATTGAGCAGTCATAAGTATGCGTAATTGTCCAATCAGACTTTTGAGTCAGAAATTATAGCTTTACAAACAAATTTGCTTTTAAATTCATATTAATTTTGGGTGCAAATGTGTATGAATGTATGGTTAGTAAGTATTTTTTTCTTTTTCTTGAACGGAGAGTGCCGCTGATATTGCTGATGGGCCAGTAGCTGATGATTGATTGCGTTTGTGTCTGCATTTGTGTAATGTGTAAGTGGAAGCAGATGTTCCAGGAATGGAAATCTAAAACTCCCTTCAACACCAGTTTTTTTTTATGTCTCTTTCTGTGACACACACACACACACTCATATATGTGGACATAAGATGTCTTTCCATAGCCTCCCTCATTTCCTCTATTCTTCCTCTCATCTTTTGTGTTCCACAGAAGAAAGTCATGTCTGAAAGTCCAACAAATGTCAATTTTTTTGTCCATACATTGGAAGTCAATAACCAAAACGTCTCGGTTACGTATGTAACCCTCATTACCTGAGTAGGGAACGGAGACGTTATGTCGGATGACGACGAATGGGGTTTCACTTAGAAAGCCTATCAACTTCGAGTATTACAAAACGAGCCAATGGCAAAAAAATGCCATGGGTCTGCGGAATTTGCATAGCGTAACACAGCCCTACCTCGTGGGTATAAAAGGAGGACGCTGGCAACATGCAGCTATGTTTCTTCGCTGGGGAGCCAAGACTGAGCTCATGCGATCCCCGCGGTACAGCGGAAAGTGGCAGGCAGACGTAACTTCTCCATTCCCTACTCAGGGAACGAGGGTTACATACGTAACCGAGACGTTCCCTTTCGTTGTCACTCTGAGTTACGTCGGATGACGATGAATGGGGTTACCAGACTAATCACGCCACCTTCTCGGCTGTCTTTCAGTGTCCTGCGTAAATCTTAGATCCCTGTCGTGATACTGGCACGGACGAAGGACTCCTATTTAGCACAGGAATACCAAGGTACACTAGGGAGCATATCCCATAGCTTAAAGGAATTATGCAATTATTGCCAACCCAGAGGGTTGGGGGGGGGGGGGGGGGGGGGGGCTTAGAGAATACACATATGACCCGGAGGGATGCATATGGAGAACACTGGGGTGTCCAGCCGCAGGTGGAATATTTCAAGCCCAGGGGTGGCAAGGTGGCTTGCCAAGGGAAAGACACATTCTCAGAGAGGCTTACAGTGGAAATACACATGTGGGGGTCACTCAGAGGAGGGACCATGCACACGCGAGGCACCTAGCCTACGTGCAGGCAATAGACACTGGTGCCGACGTCAGGAGTGCTGGAGGAACTCAGGGCTTTCGGAGAAGCTCACCTGAGGAGAATATCGCACGTATCCAGTCCGTGGAGTGGAATGGCGAGCAAGCGAAGACACCTGAGCGGGTCCAGTACTAGCTGGTTGAAGCGAGTGCATGAGAGGACATTGGCTCCACTCGGAGATTGTAGAATCTGGCGAATGTGTTCGGTGTCACCCAGCCTGCAGCTCTGCAGATGTCTGTTAGCAAGCCGCCATGCACTAGAGCCCAAGAGGATGCCACACTCCGGGTGGAGTGGGCAGTCACACCAAGGGGGCACAGTCGACCTTGCTGCTGGTAAGCCAAAACAATGGCGTCCACTATACAGTGAGACAAACTTTGCTTGGAGAGAGCCTTTTCCTTTAGCTCTACATAGGCGCAGAGAGCGCGTACTGGACAGAGCAGTGCCAAGGCTGGGTCTGCCTTCTCCAGGGGCAGCGCTTGCAGGCTCACCACCTGGTCCCGGAAGGGAGTGGTGGGAACCTTGGGCACATATCCAAGCCAGGGTCTCAGGATAACGTGAGAGTAGGCCGGCCCGAATTCCAGGCACGCTTCGTCAACGGAGAATGCGTGCAGGTCCCCTACCCTCTTGATGGAGGCCAATGCAACCAGGAGCGCTGTCTTCATTGACAGGAACTTAAGCTCCACTGATTGCAAAGGCTCAAAAGGAGCGCTCTGCAGGGCAGTTAAAACCACTGAGAGGTCCCAAGTATCTCCTCGTATCCTCTCAGGAACCTGACGATCATGTCGTGCTTCCCCACAGTCTTACCTTCAATTGGTACATGGTGTGCGGCAATAGCGGCAACTTAACTTTCAGGGTGGAGGGAAGCAGCCTTTGCTCCAACCCTTCTTGAAGGAAGGAAAGCACGACACTGATCGAACATCTCCGGGGGTCTTCTCGGTGAGAAGAGCACCAGTTGACGAAGAGGTTCCACTTCAACTCATAGACGTGTCTTGTGGAAGACGCTCTAGCAGAAGTGATGGTAGTCACCACCGCTTGTGGTAGGGTACTCAAACCTACCTAATCCCGTCCAGGAGCCACACGTGGAGGTTCCAAAGATCGGGACGAGGGTGCCATAGGGTGCCCCGTCCCTGAGAAAGGAGGTCTTTCCTCAGGGGAATCGTCCAAGGAGGTGCTGTCGCGAGGAGTACAAGTTCGGAGAACCAGGTCCGGTGGGCCAGTACGGCGCGGCCAGAATGACCTGCTCCTCGTCCTCCCTGACCTTGTGCAGGGTCTGCGCAACAAGGCTCACTGGGGGAAACGCATATTTGCGGCCCCGCGGCCAGCTTTACGCCAGTGCATCAATGGCTCGAGTCGTAAAAGGCAAACAGATCTATCTGTGAACGACTGAGGATGGAGTCGCCAATCTCCTAGGGGAGGGGCTGAAGCCGTGAGAGCTCATCGGCTGCACAGTTCAGGGCTCAGGGATATAAATGGCATTAAGCGACATCAGATGCTTCTGACTGCATATGAGGAGGTGGCGGGCGGGTTGCGACATACGGCGGGAGCGTAGACCCCCTTGACGGTTGATTTACGCTACAGTGACGGTATTGTCTGATCAGACTAGTACGCGTTGACCCTTGAGCACGGCCCGGAAGCGGCACAGAGCAAGATGTACAGCCAGCAACTCGAGGCAATTGACATGCCATAGGTGCTGGGGTCCTGTCTAGGAGCCCGCGGCAGCACGTCCATTGCACATGGCGCCCCAGCCCATGGTAGAGGCATCTGTTGTTACAACAACATGCCGGGAAGCTGGTAATCGGAGGGTGCCGTGTTGCCATGCCCACCTCGGGACTCGGTCGTGAAGCCAAAGCTGAAGCGGTCTCATATGAAGCAATCCGATCAGCGTTGCCGCGGTTGCAGATGCCATATGCCCCAGGAGCCTCTAAAAAAGTTTCAGAAAAAGTTTCAAAGCAAACCGTAGGAACGGTCTGTGTCAAGGGAGAATGGAGACATGGAAGTAGGCGTCATTCAGGTCGATCGCTGCAAACCAATCCTGGGGCCGCACACATTTGAAAATGCGTTTGGCGGTGAGCATCTTGAACGAAAGTCTGTGAAGGGAGCAGTTCAGAACGCGCAGGTCCAGGATTGGCCCATCCGGGGGCGAGCAGCGGGGAGTGGAGAACAAAAGATTCTCCCCCGGCCCTCCACCGGGGGAAGGAGTGGTCCTGCTACCATCTCCTGAGAAGTAACACTCAACATCCCTGAGCAGCCCGTCTCAGGAGCGGCCCGCTTGGCCCGGGGGGCGGGGCTGGAGAGGGCTTGGGCGCCTTCTTATGGCTTCCTCCGCGATCGGGCCCAGGTGGAGGCTGCTGCTTGGGCCGGGCGGGAGGGGCGGGAGCCGTAGGAGGGCGCCCTCGGCGGCGAACAGACTGAGTACTCTGCCCGGTCGGCTGGGTGGAGGCAGTAGCAGGCCGTCGGGGCAGAATATGCTTGATTGCCTCAGTCTTTTTCTGGGCGGTCGAGAACTGTTGGGCGAAATCCTCGACTGCACCGCCAAATAGGCCGGCCTGGGACATGGGGGGTGTCGAGCAGCCGGGACCGCTCAGCATCCCGCATGTCTGCCAGGTTCAGCCATAGATGTCTCTCCTGGACAACGGCTGTGGACATCACCAGATCGAGGGAGCGTGCGGTCACCTTCGTCGCCCGGAGAGCGAGGTCGGTGGCGGCGTGCAGCTCATCGAAGAGCCCTGGGTCTGTCCTACCCTCGTGCCCCTTAGCATCTGGGCCTGGTAGACCTGCAGAGTGGCCATGGCATGCAGAGAAGCAGCTGCCTGTCCCGCCGCTCTGTAGGACTCCGCCACTAACGTAGACAAAAACCTACAGGCTTTGGATGGGGGCTTAGGCTCGCCACGAGAAGAAGCACTCTGTTGACACAGTTGCATTGCAACAGAGTGTTCAACCGGGGGGAGCCCAGTGTACCCATGGGCAGCTGTGGCATCGAGGGGAGGAAAGGCGGATGAAATCAACGTGCGGTTGCGTGAAGACATGGGAGTCTTCCAGGTCTTCGAGACTTCAACTTGCAAGTCCGGGAAGAAAGATATTGGGGCAGGCTGCGGACGGGAACCAGCAGCTGCACCCAAAACTAATCGTCCAGCCGCGAGCGCTCGGGACAGGGCGGAGGGGTCCACTCTAAACCGATGCTCGCGGCCGCCCGGGAAAGCATGGCCGTCATCTCTGGATCAGACTGAGACACAGCCGTATTCACACCCGAAGGTGGCAGCTGTGACGAGTCGTCACTTCCAGGCGAATCAGACCCGCCTTGTGATGCTGCGATTGACATTGCGTCTTCCTCTGGAGCGCCAAAGGAAACCCACGGGGCACCCGAAGATGGTCCCGCGGCAATCCCCTGAACACTTGCGGGTTGCAACACTGAAGAAGGTGCTATGGGGCACGGACAGATATTCGGCGCTTTGTTCCACACAGTCACCCTCAGATCACCCTGGCCACCAGCCGAAATAGAGCCTCTTGTGGAGGTGCTAGATCGGGGTGTGGATTAGGGGGCTCTCACTTTTGCGAGGTCATTGAGTCTCGATCGTAGTGTTGCGATGGTCATGTTTCCACAGAGAGAACATGAGTCATCCACAAGCGCTGCTCTAGCGTGATCAATGCCCAAACACATTAGACAGCGCTCGTGCCCATCAGAGTTAGACACAAGTCGACCGCAACTAGAAGTGCACGGGCGAGGCATCTTTAAAAAGACGTGCCGGGTGCAAGCTCTTTTGTGAGAGAAAAACTCGAGTGCTGAAGCGCCCGCGCCAAACCACTGGCAAACCACGCACAGATAAGCAGGAAGTGTGCACTCGCCGGGAGATCGCCGTCACACCAACACTGGAGAGTTTGCTCGTCTCGTAAGAAGCTGACGAAATCAGAGGCTAAAGGAGTGAAGAATTAAACTTGGCTCCGAAGCGAAAGCATATCTTCATGTTGCCAGCGTCCTCCTTTTATACTCACGAGGTAGGGCGGTGTTACGCTATGCAAATTCCACAGACCCATGATATTTCTTTGCCATTGGCTCGTTTTGTAATACTCGAAGTTGATAGGCTTTCTAAGCGAAACCCAATTTGTCGTCATCCGACGTAACTCGGAGTGACAACGAAAGGGAACTGTTTATTTACCAACATTATTCAAAATATATTCCTATGTGAATGCATCCAGATTTGCAAAGACATGAAAGTAAGTGACCCTACATTGTAATTTTTGGGTGAACAATCACTTTAAACTTCATTAACATATAAAGTATATGTATATTAGCAGTCAACTGCTAGCTTGAACCTACAGCCAATCAGATCCGTCTAGATGCTTAACCACTATACTACAACCTGTGGATCAAAGCGAAATACAGCATGTATGCATTCATATATTTTGTTTTATCTGTCAGGTCTACCTGTGAGACTGGTGGGTGGAGAGAATGAGAGAGAGGGGCGTGTCGAGATCCTGGTGGGTGGCCAGTGGGGGACGGTTTGTGATGACGGATGGACGGATTGTGATGCAGAGGTGGTGTGCAGACAGCTAGGTTACAGGTGAAATCAACATGTTAGGGTCATCTGAACAGCCTTGTATGTTCAGTAATTTCATGTCATTCAGAGATGACATGGTAAAATAAATGTATAATAATTTAATCATGACATAGACAATGTGTAAGCAAATCTAAATGCTACTAATGTGGATTTTGTTGCACCCACACTCAAATACACAAACTAAAGCAGTAAACTCAAACTAGATAAGTCAGGTTTGATGGTAAACTTTGAGAAATTTTAAGTGTGAAGGTTTTATAGTCATGATAAAAATTCAAATGATGAAAGGAAAACCATATTAGACCTATTTGTCATGATTCTGTCTTGTGTTTTAGTGACTCTTAGTTTAAAGTGAGTTCCTATTGTTTCTGTTCACTTCCTGTGTTTAACGACTGTTTCACTCATATTCCGTTTGCAGCGTGTATGCGGTGATTGTTGCAGTTCGTATGTGATCCAGGAGCAGCATGCCTTCATGTGCTTTGTGCAACTGATACGCTGTATATCACAAACAGTTGTTAGTTACATGCTGCATTTGGATCCAACGGTCTTTTTTGACTACAAGAGCCATGCTACATTGACTGTTATTATTAACCTTATTAAACCAGTTCAGTCTCCAATAAACCTTTACAGACCCAATTAGACCACAAGATCACTAAGAAATCACATCAGACCATCTAGGCACTGATGGTTAGGCTGATGTTAGGCATTGTTAGCATGTTACTTGGTGTTATTAGCATGATTTAGAATGTTTGTTAGATTTGTTAGATTTTTGTTTAAAACATGTCACTAACATGTTTTAGCATGTTGCTTGCATGTTTTGACACATTATTATCTAGTAAAATGTGTTTTAATTATAACCTGACTATTCTAATCACTATTTTTATGACATATTGCTAAAGCATTAAGATAAAGACTCTAAAACCTTGTGTTGTAATGTTGCCAAATGAAACGCACATAGTCAAATGTGCTCAGAAGAACAGAGAGAAAAATGTCTATCCCAATAGAAAATTAATTTCACAATAGATTTATTTAGCAATAGGTTCTGGTCCATTTCATCAATGGTTTGTTTTTCTTGTTTGGAAGTGATAATAAGATTTTATAAGTTCAGTTATGAATCATGCATATGTGTTATTGTTTAGCTCCGATTACAAAACTTAGAAGACTGTCAGATTTACACACACTAATGTGATCAACACCTTCCCTCATGCTCACCTCCTAAGGGGGGGGGGGGGGGGGGGGGGGGGGGGGGGTTGAGGAGTTCAGAGGTCAAGTTATTACATTGTAACTGATGCTCATGTCTAATGAGCTCAGTTCTCTCAGCTGGAGTTGGCGACGCTTCTCTCTTGTGTTAAGATTGATATTCGGTGCTTGCCTGTGTATGTGTGTTACAGTATACTATATGTTTCTCTTAAGTGAATACATTTGAAACCCACACAGGTCTTTCATTGTTCAGTGTTTGACTATACTTGTAGTAGGTAACATTCACACTTCAGATTGAGCAAGGGAACTGACCCTTGCTAAAGGATTCTGATCAATCAGCACACATCTCAAGCTTTTACACAACAGCAGTGGTATCTTAGTATTATTTATGTACTATTATAGTATTTAATAATATTTTTAATTAACATTTATTTTAATATTTTATGTTTTTATTTTAATTTTAGTTTAGGATATAGTCGTTTTGTTATGTGGTTTTGTTTTGTTGAAACATTTCTAATTTTAAAAGTTTAATTTATTTAAATAATATTTATATTTTATTTCAGCTTTATTTCAATTAATGACTCTGAGCAATTTTAATGAACATTTTTTAAAAGTTTTAGATTTAGTGTACTTAACAATAACAACAGTTTTGAAAAAAGTAACAAAATGTATCTTTTACTGTCATTCTTTTGCAGTGGGTTGGCTAAAGCTCGTGTAATGGCGTATTTTGGTGAAGGCGAGGGGCCTATTCACATTGACAACGTAAAATGTACGGGTGGGGAACATTCTCTGACTGACTGTATCAAACAGCAGTTTGGGACACACAACTGTCGCCATAGCGAAGATGCCGGCGTAATTTGTGACTATGGGTTACAGAAGGATTCTACTGGGGTCAAAGGTGGGACATTCTTCTTGATCCTCTCATAGCTACAGCATTCACGTACTGTATGTGATACTGGCAAGGTTTAAAGAAATATTTCCCAAACATGTATGAATTTCTCTCTTTCATGGAACATTATAGGAGTATTTTACCAGAATGTTGAAGCAACTCTTTTCTATACAATAAAAGTTTCAAGATTCAAAAATGACATAAATCCCTAATAGTACAAGAAAAGTAGTGTTTACTTTAACTGAATTAAAAAGAGCAGTGTGAACATTCGCCCTAACATCTCCTTTCGTGTTCTTACTGGTAAAAAAAAAACAAAACAAAAAAAACAAATTATTATTGCATGTTTTGGGAAAGACAGGAACTGTAGTAAAGTATGGCAGAATTTTCATGTTAGGATTTCATTTAGGCACATTGAATGAACTGCAATTGAATAAACAGACATTCTTGGACTTTACAAAAGTATCTGACTTCATTGTAATTGGTGGTCTTTACAATTCAGGGAAAATGTACATTTTGAAGCACAGGTAAATGTGGTGTCCTGGAGAGTGGTTTTGAAGGATAGATTTAGAGATCCTCACACCTGTAAAAATACTTAATACATTAATAAGCAAGAGTGAAAGATGAAACCTATCAGATCAGATCTCTAGTTTGGGCTGGAGTGGAGTGTGTGTTATGTCTGCTCTAAAGGATGTGGTTTGGCTCGCCATCTCAATATCACTGGCACTGAGACTTCATTTATGCTTTATTATTCTTATCAATCTAATAACTTGCTAGTTTACCCGGCCTGCAGTGCTTTCTCTATTAAACCCTGAAGCTACACAATTTATATTGTGCATCTCATAACCATAATGGCTGCTGTGGTATTTTCAGTGGTACTTTTCAATATAATCTTATATGTATAGTAAAAAATACTCTAATACATTTTTTGGTCACACATTAGATTAGGGTCCAATTCTCACGATTAACTATCTATTAACTATGACTTTTGTCTCAAACTCCTAATTTCTGCTTATTAATAGTTAGTAAGGTAGTTGTAAAATTTAGGTATTGGGTAGTAATATGTATGCTAATAAGCAACTAGTTAATAATGAGAATTGAACCCTAAACTAAAGTGTTACCCATTTTTCTTTAAATAAGCATAGTGGCAGACCAATAAACACTAACATGATGTAAATAATACTGTTTATGTTATTTATATAAATCATTTAATACCTAAATTATCAATATTATATAAACAGTACAGTAATGAGAAGAAGATTCCTTGGCTTCATTTTCCATATTCAAAATATATATTTTTATGTATTCTTATTTGCTGTAAAATAGAACCAAGGCAGATGTTCCTAGCAGGTTTCATGAGATTCAACCATACATGCTTTATAGAAACATGTGATTGCTTTACATTACAGAGGCAGTAGGCTCCATGTGTGGTCTAAGACCCTCTCATACCCGTCAGAAGAGAATAATAGGAGGGGAAAACTCTATACGGTAAGCAGAGAGGGTCAAACTGTCCCCATCTTTGACATAACAAATGACACATTTGAAAATAATTGTTAATGTGGTCGAAATGAGAAGATGAATGTCTAGAGCGGTTAAAATGGAAATTTATAGTGTTTGTGTGTGTGTGGTGTAGTGGGGGCTGGCCGTGGCAGGCAGCTGTGCGTATGCGGGGGTCTCAGGCAGATGGAAGGTTGGTATGTGGAGCCACTTTGATAAACAGCTGCTGGATCCTCACCTCTGCTCACTGCTTTAAGAGGTACTTACACACATACATATGGGCAGGTATATCTTCATTCTGTATCACATCTGCAAGGCATAAATAAAGTCCACCCACACACACAACATGTAGACACACTTCTTTCTTTTGTTTCCAATTTTCCACTGTGACTCACACAGCTAGATAACACAAATAGCTGGAATACAAACAAAACACATTTCTAATTGTCTATTTTAAACAATATTCGTTCCCACACTTCCTCTGTAACCTGTGCCCAATTATGTATTGACTTGCAAATAAACACTCTTAATCATTCTAGCTGCAAAACAAACATAGTTAAATAGTTCCAATAATTCAAATTACATAACTGTATCGCGATGCGGTTGAAGTAAAGATGAGGCAGGATCCAACTGCAGCACACGCTTTAACAAACTACAAACTTTACAACAAGCAAGACTGGATACAGGGCTCGGGAACAGGAACAACCAACATCACGTTAAACAATAGACAAGAACTCACAAAGACAAGACTGAAACACAGGGCTTAAAATAATCAGGGACAAACGAGCTAAACAAGGGGGCGTGGGAAATCAGAAACACCTGGGATAACAAATAGACAAGACAGGGAACCATAGATCAAGACAGGGCACAAAACCACATCGTAACATAGCCCCCTCCCTATGGGCGGCTCCCGACGCCCATCAAAACAAGCAAAAAAGTTCAGGAGGGCGGTCCTGGAGGAACGGGGGGCCAGGCCCACACTGGGAACCGGGACCAGGACACGGGCAAGGCGAGCCTGGGCCGTGGAGCATGGGTGACCAGGGCGGAGGAGGGCATGCCGGCGGACAGGGCGAAGCAGGACGTGACGGCGGCCAGGGCGGAGCCTGCTTGGCAGGGGACCAGGGCGGAGCACACTTGGCAGGAGACCAGGGCGGAGCACACTTGGCAGGAGACCAGGGCGGAGCACACTCGGCAGGGGACCAGGGCGGAGCACACTTGGCAGGGGACGAGGGCATAGGAGGCTCAGGTGAAGATAGCACCGACAAGGTCCATGTCAGCGCTGCCTCCATGGCCCTCTCAGGGTACCTACTGCCCCCCCTCCCAAAAAATACTTGGGGAAATCCACGGGAGGAACCTCCGGGCTGTAACTGGGTTCAAGAGTGACCTCCCAGAGCTTGAAGGACATAGGTAAGGCGAGGCACAGAGGCGGGGCCGGCAGGGCGAGGAGTCTGGTTACGCTCACCGAAGCCTGGCAAGCCGAACGAGTCTTCCTTCTCCTCTTCCTGCGACGGCGAGTCACTGGGCTAGATACCCTAACTTGGTTAGATTCACTCACTTGGTTTGATTCAGCACTGGACGCACTTGTCTCACTTAATTCGGCACTTGACTCGGCACTTGACTTGGCACTTGATTCACTTGACTCGGCACTTGACTCGGGACTTGATTCGGCTGAGCAGACGTGAAGCGCGGGCTTGTGGAGCGTGGTCTCGGCAGAGCTGAAGTGAAGTGCGGGTTCGGCTGAGCAGACATGAAGCGCGGGCTTGTGGAGCGTGGTCTCGGCAGAGCTGAAGTGAAGCGCGGGCGCGGGCGAGACCGTGCTGACGTGAAGCGCAGGCTCTCGCAACTTGTCCTCCACGCCCATGGTAAACGAAGAGCCGCTCCACAACAGGGCCAAGTCGATATACCACTCTAAAGACCCGTGCGGATCACGTTCGGGCATCTGAGACCCGAGAGGTTCCGATAATCCCCCGCGGAAGAAGATCTTCAAGCACTGTGTGCTCATTTGCGCGAGATGCGCCAGCTCGAGGAATTCTGTGACATAATCCTCGATGGCGCGATTCTCCTGGCGAAGACGGAGAATCTGGACGTCCACTGGACTCCAGAAAGGCATGGCTGCTGGATCACGATCTGGTGAGTGCTTCTGTAACGCGATGCGGTTGAAGTAAAGATGAGGCAGGATCCAACTGCAGCACACGCTTTAATTAACAAACTACAAACTTTACAACAAGCAAGACTGGATACAGGGCTCGGGAACAGGAACAACCAACATCACGTTAAACAATAGACAAGAACTCACAAAGACAAGACTGAAACACAGGGCTTAAATAATCAGGGACAAACGAGCTAAACAAGGGGGCGTGGGAAATAGACAAGACAGGGAACCATAGAACAAGACAAGGCACAAAACCACATCGTAACAATAACAAAGACAGAGCAACCAAATCAAAATATTCACCATTCAGTAAAGACCTCACACTGCAAAAAACATCAAATGTAAAATTAATTCCTAAAGTAATAATTTAAAATAAAGCAATACTTAAAAATACAAATCTTTGCAAAACTGAGCCTTTAAGGCAATTTGTTCCTCATAAAGATAGTTACTCTCATTTGAAATAAGAATTTCTCTAGCCCAAACGGGGTAGCAGGGCTGTTGTTTTGAATATTGCTAACTCAATGGCTTGTTACTAAGCAATGATACATCCTATCTATCTTAAAATGACACTGCAATTAGCAACAGACCCTTCATGCTACATTTGATGAATTTTCACCAAAGGGATAAAACATTTTAGCTGTTCACATTAAGGAAGAATAATAATAGTATTCCAGAGGAAAAGCGATAAAAAACATGTCCACACAAACACTTTCTGCTTCCCATAAGGATCGGTCTAGTAAATGATCTGTCTTCAGTACAGGTCTGAGACTGTGCTGCATTTCCACATTACTGTGAAGAATGTACGTTAGTGGCAGTTTCCTGAACCATTTAGGGTTACATTTTTTAAAAAAGGGTCTCAGTAGAAATACGTTGGCCGTGTGAGTGGTTTAAGTAAGATTGAATCTGTTTTTTATCAACTAGTCCAAGCACTGAGTCCTCAGAATATGATCCATGACATCAGACTACTGCTAAAGTTTCCTTTAGTTACACGCTGTCCTACACAGAGCTATAAATCTAGATACCTTTGCAGCCCCCTCCCTCTTTTTTCTCAGACATGTACACACACTTTTTCAAGAATGCAATTAATAGCATGCAGAACAGCATAACAGTTGTTTTAAATCATTTGAGATCATTAAGCTCGATTGGACTTAAGTTAGTCTCTCACTTCCGAGTTTACAGAGGGTAACATGACATTTGTGCAAAAATAGCATGCACACACACACACACACACACACACACACACACACACACACACACACACACACACACACACACACACACACACACACACACACACACACACACACACACACACACACACACACACACACACACACACACACACACACACACACACACACACACACACACACACACACACACACACACACACACATTAGCTCTAAACTATTTTAATGCTGTGTGCCCAGTTGTTAGCAAACCTTAATTAAACTCTGGGTTTACAACCGACGTGGTACTGTATTAAAGCCCTAATGTCAGAACTGCCATAATGTACAACCTTAGAGTTTGATAGCTGTCAACAGATCCAGCTTCCGGCTTCTGAAAATACATGCAACAGAGTCTTAAACTAGTGAGCAAATGTGAGTTACCAATTAATAGAGTACTGAACTTTATCAGTTATCGGCCATTTATAGAGATCTTTTAATTTGGTAGCAGCTGAAATTGGATATTTAATTGCAACGAACAAGACTGGATACAGGGCTTGGGAACAGCCATTTCCCGTTTCTACATTTATAGTGACTTTTCCTTTCAGTTAACACTCACTTAAAGTCCTTGAAAAAATAATAGTTTAACCATACTATATTAAAAGTTCAAGTTGTAATTTCAAGGGCTAGAATATTCAAATTACAATTAAACTTTAAAAATGTATTCAGCAAGGAAGCATTAAACACAACAGCATGTCTGTTTTCAATATTGATAATAATCAGAGATGCTTCTTAAGCAGCAAATCAGCATATTAGAATGATTTAATTTATCACCCCCCCCCCCCCCCCCCACACCCTAACATTTATATAAATAAATTTTAGAATAGACTACCATTTATAGGTTTAATACGGTAAGACGCTGGAGATGTGACCACAAACTATAGGGAGAGATGGTGGGGGTTGTTACTGAGAAATTATCCAGATTCAAAGTTGGGTTCAAGTGCAATATGTCAGAGCACTACCCACTTGGCCATGTCTCAGACAGAATAACCTTATAATAACCTAATTGAGATCATTACTACAGTTAGGATTAATGTTGATTGTGAGTATTAGAAGCTTAATATATACAGTGTCAGGCTCAGAGATGCCCTTTCCAGAGTGTCTCTCATGAAGAGACTTTGAGAATGTGGTGCTGATCCAACCAGACCAAGAGTGTCATTCCGGACAGGGCAGATCCTTTTTCCAGAAAAGACCTGACCGTGTAACGGGACACTGCTGTCTCTCTCTCTGGCACCACATATATATTTCCGTTACACACCAATGGTTTAAATCACTAACAAGCAGACAGGAGGGCACACACACACACACACACACACACACACACACACACACACACAAACACACACATACACACGCGCACACACACACAGAGTCACTGCGGTGCAAACAACAGATCTTGATTCTGTTTATTCCCTATACATTATAAGGAAATATTTATGTACTATAAAAGTAATAGGCATTGTATGTTTTTTCTACCCACCCTTATGTTATATATATAAACCTGAGGAGAAAAATGCAACTGTGGCTGCCAATAGAATACAATAATTGTAATTAATCTCACACTTTTCTTATTTTGTTTTATATATGTAATTATTATATATTTAAAAAACAAAAAACAAAACAACTAACCTTACAGTATATTAAAGACTGGCAAGCACAGGACACTTTCTGTTTCATGCAAATACCTTTTTGAGTGTGATGTCATGGTGTTGGGTTTATGGAAAAAGAAAACTTCCTGTATGTATCTGTTTTCACCAACCGACCGTGACTGTGGTTTTGCAAGTGTGTGTTTGTGAGTGCACATGGTTTGGCTTTGGGACCATAAGATCGGTTGACATGAAGTTCCTGCAGGAGCGGAACCGGATTTGTCATTTGAGGACCCATTTGAGTGGCACATAGAGAAGTCACAAATCATCCTGTGATAGTGTATTACGCTCCTGTGCTGTCCCGTATACTTGTTTGATGATTCACTGTGTTCTGTTCAGTTGTGTTGTCCAGTCTTGCTGAATGTGTCCTGTCTGTATACCCTCTCTGTCTCTTTTTTAGTCATTTTATTACTAAATTTTTGCCTGAAGTTATGATAGTATAGCCAATGTTAATGGCCTATACTAAATAAAATTACCTAAATAAATTAAAAATAAAACACTTAAACCCAATATCCATAATTTTAAGTGCATTTAGGCATTACAATTGTATAATGTACATCATGAAAAATGAAAAATAATTTTTAAGATTTAAAAAGTAGATTTAGGAGTGTTGTTAAGTTTTTAGTGTTTTTAAAGATTAACTTTAAGTGATCATTAGATGATGCCAAAGGTATTCTAAATATAAAAATGGAGAATGAGCATGCACAAATCATTTTTCCAGATTTTTTTAAATGCAGCCTTGTTGAGCATAAGTTATGCTCACTGAGGCTGGATTTTGTTTGGATAAATAATACAATAAACAGAAACAATTATTATTACAATTTAAAATAACACTTTTCTTATTTAATATATTTTAAAATGTAATTTATTCCTGTGATGACACAGCTGAATTTTCAATGTCACATGATCCTTCAGAAATTGTACTAAGGTGCTGATCTGGGGCTCAAGAAATATTTCTTATTATTGTCAATGTTGAAAAGAGTACTGCTTAATATTTTTTGTGGAAACTATGATACACTTTTTTTTTGTTCAGGATTCTTTGATAAAGAGAAAATGGAAAAATGGAAAAGAACAACATATATATTTGAAATAGAAATCTTTTGTAAAATAAACATTGAATGGTAGTGTATGTAACCTTAATTAAAAAGTCTCTAATATCAGCCGATTACCAGTGTGTTTTCACCGATCACAAATATATATTTTCACCAAAATATTGTGCATAGATTCAGTTCTGTTAATCACCAAGTGGTCATGGTTATTGGCTGATTAGTGATGTCTGACCAATATCTAAGTTACGGGTCTTCTGTGTGTTCTTTCTTAGATATGGTAACAGCACTGGGCTGTATAAAGTTCGTGTGGGTGATTATCACTCTCTGGTTCCTGAAGAGTACGAGGAAGAATACGCCGTGGAGAAGATCGTCCTTCACCCGCGCTACCATGCTGACAGTAATGACTATGACCTGGCACTGGTGCGTGTGTCTGGCCACAGAGCTCATAGGGGTGTCACAGGCGAGTGCATCATGCTGAACCGTTTCGTGTTGCCCGCGTGCCTGCCAGTGCGGAGGGAAAAAGTGCCAAAGGAAATTGGCAACTGCTACATCACAGGCTGGGGAGACACAGGTCGGAGATTCCATAAAACACACACACACACACACACACACACACACACACACACACACACACACACACACACACACACACACACACACACACACACACACACACACACACACACACACACACACACACACATTTATGCATTTACACACTCTCCCTACATATTTCCTTAAAAACTAAAGATATTCAGTCTTTGTTCCGTGTGAAACGATCACTCTCTCACGGTGTAATTCTCACCAACTGACAGGCATGTACAAACTCCTGGACAGAATACAAGTAAAAGTTTTAAGTAAAATGGTGAATTTAACAGATGCTTTATTCAACGGATGTACAAATGAGGAAAAACGAGTAAAAAAGAGTAAATCAGAGTAGTACAAAAACTATATATATATATAGTTACTACTATATACTAAAGTTTGAAGTACACTACATGTGCACATTCAATGAAAGCGCACTCCTTTTTCCATAAACTTACTTTAAGGAATAATTCACCCAAAAAATGTAAATGCATTTATTGTGTCATTATTTACATGCCGTTCCGAACTCGTGTTTTCTTCTTTAATGTGCAGCATACAAAATATATTTTGAAACATTTTTCAACTGTTACTGTCCGTACAATGAAAGTCAATGGGGGTCTTAAACACAGAATTTTCAATTTCGGGTGAACTATTCCTTTAAGGCCATAGGTGTGTTCTTGTTCGTGGCTCATCTGTTCAGAATTTAGATTCTGAATTATTCGTTTTACAGTAGAATGTCTACTTAAAGGATAACTAACATATGTTATAAAGTTGTTTGGTGTGAAAAGTTCACTGATTTGAATGGAAAACGTCTCAGGTTACGTATGTAACCCTGGTTCCCTGATAGGGAACGACACGCTGCGTTTGAGACGCGATGGGAATGCTCTGCGTGATTACGTCGTGAAGCACGTGTAAAATCAGTCCAATGGAAGCCCACTACGACATAGGTGACGTTATAGACCAGGAAACTATAAAGCAGCCCTAAAATCAGACCGCGACAGCTTCTGAAAAACCTGAAGCAAGTCGATCAGGGCATGCAGGAAGTATGGCAGGCAAACGCAGCGTCTCGTTCCCTATCAGGGAACCAGGGTTACATACGTAGCCTGAGACGTTCCCTTTCAAGGGAACTCGAGCTGCGTTTGAGACGCGATGGGAACCCCATACCGACTACGCCATAGTGACAAATGCCCGTTCTGTGTGAAGTCCTGCGCACACTAAGAAGCAAGCAACCTCGCCCCAGGAGTGGAGAGGTCAAGGTCATAAAACCTGACAAATGTATGCGGAGAGGACCATCCTGCCGCATTACACACGTCAAGAAGGGAAACTCCCGGAAATAAAGGCCATAGAGGCCGCCATACTCCGAGTAGAATGGGCCCGCACAGCCATAGGTGAAGGCTGTCCAGCCGCTTCATAAGCCAATGAAATAGCCTCGACTATCCATTTACTCATCACCTGTTTAGATGCAGGGCATCCTCTCTTGAGTGACCCAAAACAAACAAATAATTGCTCAGATTTACGCCACAGAGCAGCTCTGTGAACGTAGGCATCTAAAGCCCGGACTGGACATAACAGGTTAAGCTGTTCCTGATCTGGGGTATTGAAGGGTGGAGGATAAAAGGCCTGCCGCACTATTGGGCCCCCAACATTTAGTGGGACCTAGGAATATAACCCGGTCTAGGGTAGAGGAATGCTTTCACCATACCAGGTGCAAATTCCAGACATGAAGGAGCAACCGACAGAGCATGTAAATCACCAATTCTCTTGATAGATGAAATAGCAAGGAGAAATATAGTCTTTAGAGTGAGGAATTTTTCTAAAACCTCCTAGATGAGCTTGAAGGGAGCCAAGGCCAGACCCTCAAGTACAATGACCAAATCCCAAGCCGGTGCTCTAGATTGCAGTGCAGGCCTGAGCCTCAATGTACCACGGAGAAAACAAATAATAAGAGGATCTCTCCCAATAGAAGAAGCCCCGAGAGGGGTGATAAGCAGATATAGCCGCTACGTACACCTTTAAGGTGGAGGGAGATAATCCAGCAGAGAAACGGTCTTGTAGGAAATCGAGAACTGTACCAACCGGGCAGTTAACAAGATTAAAAAACGTTCTCCACGCCATGTAGAGAACAGTTTCCATTTCAATGTACATAGTTTTCTCATGGAAGGAGCTCTGGATTGAAGGACGGTCTCAACGACCTCAGTCGAGAGACCGGATTCTATGAGCTGGGCCCCCTCAGAGGCCAGGCCCACCGTTTCCACAACTCCGTTTAACCCTTTTCTATTATGTGCAGGACCCATAGAGAAATATTTGGCAGAAGTTTCCACGCTGCCAGAAATTCCGATAAGGGAACCAGTCTCTCGAGACTGGCCTCTGGATTTGATTGAACTATCATTTCGGTGCCCTGAAGCGGCGAACCGGCAGGGAACAACCGAACTGACCGTTCTACAACCCTCCTCAGAGGATTGCACGGGGACGCTGACACCTCGGCGCCCTGAAGCGTCGAACCGGCAGGGAACAACCGAACTGGCAGCGCTGCGACCCTCCTCAGAGAGTCGCACCCCAGCAGAACTCCCGGGAGCATTGATATCGGGGGGAATGTGTACAGGTGCAGCCTCGGTCACACCTGCACCATAGCGTCCAGTCCGAGAGGAGCTGGATATGTGAGGGAAAACCATAGCGGACAATGGGTTGTATCGTATGATGTGAAAAGATCGACCCGAGCTTGACCAAAGATCTCCCATAGGAGCTCCACCACCTCGGGGTGAAGTCTCCATTCCCCGGGCCTCAGCCCCTGCCTCAACAGGATATCTGCTCTGATATACGAGATCGTCAGTGTGTTGTCCGGACCCTCCGTCGAGCGACCACTCATGATCACTCCCGACTTGTGAGGGAAGCATCCGTCGATAGCATTATGCGTCGACAAGAAACCCCCAACACTGGGCCTGGGCAAGGAACCAAGGTTCTTCCACATGACCGAGGCACGTAGGCATAGCCGCGTGACCTTGATCATGCGAAAACGGATTTCCCCTCGGAGAAAACCCCTTGGTCCTGAGCCACCACTGCAGGGGTCTCATGTACAGAAGGCCAAAAGTAATTACGTTGGACACAGCTGCCATGAGACCCACAGTCTGAAACTGTTTCACAGTGAGTGACTGGCCTAGATAAACCCATAATACACCTAGAAAAGTGGTCCTCTGAGCTGGGAGGATCACACTCTTCTTGGCGTTGAGTGGCAACCCCAACATCTTTAAATGAGACAGAACGACATCTCGATGCCGAACTGCCATATGCTCAAATTGAGCTAGGATCAACCAATCGTCGATATAATATAATACGCGAATGCCCTGGAGTCTCAAAGGAGCCAGGGCTGCATCCACGCATTTTGTAAAGGTGCGGGGTGATAAACCTAGGCCAAATGGAAGAACCCGATACTGGTATGCTTGGCCCCCGTTTTTAAAGCGAACCTCAGGAACTTCCTGTGATGAGGATGGATGGATACTTGGAAGTACGCGTAAGTCTATTGTGACAAACCAGTCCTTGGACTGAATCTGTGATACAACCTGAACTTGAGTTTCTGAACTCTGCTGTTTAAATGGCGCAGATCTAGAATAGGACGCAACCCTCCATCCTTCTTTGGAACAATGAAGTTACGGCTGTAAACCCCGACTCTCTGCTGGGAGGAGAAACCCTTTCTATAGCTCCTTTTTGAAGAAGTGTCAGTACTTCATGCTCCATAACCAGAGCCTGCTGTGAGTCCACTACCGTAGGGAGGACCCCCTGAAATCTGGGCGGACGAGAACCGAGCTGAATTCTGTAACCCTTTTCTATTATGTGCAGGACCCATAGAGAAATATTTGGCAGAAGTTTCCACGCTGCCAGAAATTCCGATAAGGGAACCAGTCTCTCGAGACTGGCCTCTGGATTTGATTGAACTATCATTTCGGTGCCCTGAAGCGGCGAACCGGCAGGGAACAACCGAACTGACCATTCTACAACCCTCCTCAGAGGATTGCACGGGGACGCTGACACCTCGGCGCCCTGAAGCGGCGAACCGGCAGGGAACAACCGAACTGGCAGCGCTCCTCAGAGAGTCGCACCCCAGAGGGCGCCGTTAGGAGAAACGATTTCTCAAAACCGTCCCTCTTTTTCTTTTTTTTTTTTCATTCGACAGGACTTCTTGTCTAAGCTTTATTAGAGATGACGACATTCCTCAGATCTTGCCTACCTCTAACTAGCTTAGTTCCTACGACCCTCCTCGGAGGATCCTAGGAAAAAGCAGGCACCTCGGCACCCTGAAACGGCGTACCGGCAGGGAGACCGAACTGACTGCTCTACGACCCTCCTCGGAGGATCGTATGGGGACGCTCACACCTCGGTGCCCTGAACGGCGAACCGGCAGGGAACAACCGAACTGGCAGCGCTGCGACCCTCCTCAGAGAGTCGCACCCCAGAGGGCGCCGAGGAGAAACGATTTCTCAAAACCGTCCCTACCCCGGAGGGGACCACCCTTAGAAGCCTCATAGCCTCGGCATCAGGTCTTCTTCTTTGCACTCTATGCCAGTTTCAGGAACATAGATTGGTGAGGAAGAAACCTCTGGAACGCCGCTGAAAGGTTTAGTTTTCTTGAAAGCGGAGCGTCCAGAAGAACATACATTTTTATCTTTCTTTTTCTTTATTTTTATATTAGAAAAACGTATACATATAAATGCTGACATCCTCACATTCATCTATGTCCTTAAATACTTTACCCACCAGTACTGCCTAATAAAATTTATTTATTATTAAATATGGCTGGTGGGTAACGTCGGGGTTAAAAATGATGACGCCGACTCAGGAGAGAGAAAGCTCGCAAGTGTCTCTATAATCCAAGGCACTGTCATACCATGATACTTAATACCCATAACATTACTCTAGTTAGACGTTTGGGTATTAAACACATAAAATAGAAACCGGTTTATTCCACGATCTCGACACCTCAGTGTGGAGATAGGGAAAAACCAGTAGTCCCCGACGAGGAGGCTGAGATACAGAGTTCCCTTTCGTTGTCACTCCGAGTTACGTCGGATGACGACGAATGGGGTTTCGCTTAGAAAGCCTATCAACTTCGAGTATTACAAAACGAGCCAATGGCAAAGAAATGCCATGGGTCTGCGGAATTTGCATGGCGTAACTCCGCCCCACCTCGTGGGTATAAAAGGAGGAAGCCGGCAGCAAGCAGATATGTTTTCGCTTCGGAGCCAAGTGTATTCTTCTCTCCACAAGCCATCTCTGAATTGTCAGCTTTACAAACGAGTACCTCGAGTGTTGGTGTGACGGCGATCTACGGCGAGAGCGTGCTTCCTGCTGATCTGTTGCAGTGGTCTGCCAGTCGGTGCGTTTCTCCCCGGGTGCTTCAACACTTGAGTTTTCTCTCACTAAAAGAGCTTACACGTGGCACGTCTTTTTAAAGATGTCTCGCCCGTGTACTTCTGGTTGCGGCAGATTGGTATCGGACTCTGATGGGCACGAGCGTTGCATAGTATGTTTGGGCATTGATCATGCTAGAGCAGCGCTCGTGGATGACTCATGTTCTCTCTGTGGGAACATGACCATCGCGTCATTACGGTCGAGACTCGGTGAACTCGCAAGAGTGCGAGTCCCCTCATCCACCCCCCGTCCTGCGGCTGGTGGCCAGGGTGATCTGAGGGTTACGGTCTGGAACAAGGCGCCGACTATGTGTCCGCGACCCCAGCCCCCCTCTTCAATGACGGTGCCCGCTAGTGAACTGCTGATTCCCGCGGGTCTACCCTCTGGTGGCCCGCGTGCTTCAGTTGAAGCTACAGAGGAAGATGCCATGTCTGTTGCAGCATCACTAGGCGGGTTTGACTCTTCTGGAAGTGAGGGCTCGTCACAGCTGCCACCTTCCGGTGTGCATACGGCTGTGCTCGAGTCTGATCTGGAGATGACGGCCATGCTTTCCCGGGCAGCCGCGAGCATCGGACTTGAGTGGAGGCCTCCACCCTGTCCTGAGCGCTCGCGGCTGGACGATTGGTTTTTGGGTAAGGCCGCCGACCCTCGTCCTCGGCAAACCCCAATACCTTTCTTCCCGGATGTGCATGATGAGATCTCGAAGTCCTGGAAGACCCCCCTGTCTTCTCGGGACCGCTCGCTGGTCTCATCCGCCTTTCCTCCCCTCGATGAGGCAGCTGCCGGTGGGTACACTGGGCTTCCCCCGGTTGAACGCTCTGTTGCCATGCAACTATGTCCTCAGAGTGCTTCTTCTCGGGGCGAGCCTAAGCACCCATCCAAAGCCTGTAGATTTTCGTCGACCCTGGTGGCGAAGTCTTACAGAGCGGCGGGACAGGCGGCTGCTTCACTGCATGCTATGGCCACTCTGCAGGTCTACCAGGCCCAGATGCTCAGAGACATGCACGAGGGTAGGACAAACCCAGGGCTCTTTGATGAGCTGCGCGCCGCGACCGACCTTGCTCTCCGGGCGACGAAGGTTACCGCGCGCTCCCTGGGTTTGGTGATGTCCACAGCTGTGGTCCAGGAGCGACATCTGTGGCTGAACCTGGCTGACATGCGGGACGCTGAGCGGACCCGTCTGCTTAACGCCCCCTTGTCCCAGGCCGGCCTCTTCGGCGGTGCAGTTGAAGACTTTGCCCAACAGTTTTCAACTGCCCAGAAACAGACCGAGGCCATCAGACACATTCTGCCCCGCCGGCCCGCTGCTGCCTCCACCTTGCCGGCCGGGCAGACGCCTCGACCTGTTTCCCGCCGAGGGCGCCCTCCTGCGGCTCCCGCCCCTCCCGCCCGGACCACGCAGCAGCCTCCACCCAGGGCCGGTCGCGGAGGAAGCCGTAAGAAGGCGCCACAGCCCTCACCTGCCCCGCCCCCCGCTAAACGCCGGGCCAAGCGGCGCTCCTGAGACGGGCTGCTCAGGGATGATGATTGTTTCACAGGAGGTGGTAGCAGGACCACTCCTTCCCCCGGTGGAGGGCCGGGGGAGAATCTTTTGTTCTCCACTCCCCGCTGCTCACCCACGGGTGGGCAGCACCCTAATGTGGTTAAAGTCAGAAACAATCCCCTCTTCCCTGAGCTCACAGAGTTCTCGGGCGACACAGAGCGCCGCCCACAAGCCGTGCTCTCCTCGCCCCCCTCTGTCCCAGAGGCGGTTGACACGGCGTGCCGTCCACGGACCGCTTTGCCCCTGTCCCCCTCTGTCGCCAGACCCCTGGCAGAGCAGGCCCCCGCGGGACGACCAGCCTGGTCCTCCCCTGGCCCCCTCTGCCAGGGCGCGGTTGCTAACTGTGCCCCCTCTCCGGGCCGCTATGCCGTCCACATCTGGGCCAGTTACTCCGCTTCGCTGCCCCTCCGGGGGGACGCCTGTGGCTCGCATGATCCCGTTGGTTCAGTTCCTGGGAGCCTGGCTAGAGCTTCCCCGTCTGTCCCACTGGATCGCGCGTACCGTCAGGCTCGGCTATGCGATTCAGTTCGCACGGTCTCCTCCCCGCTTCAGGGGAGTCCGCTCCACTTTGGTCGGTGGCAATGCCCCTATCATGAGAGCAGAGATTGCCACCCTGCTGGCGAAGGGTGCAATCGAGACTGTCCCTCCAGCCGAGATGAGGTCCGGCTTCTACAGCCCCTACTTCATTGTCCCCAAGAAAACCGGTGGGTTACGGCCAATCCTGGACTTGCGCGTGCTGAACCGCTCCCTTCACCGGATGCCGTTCAAGATGCCTCACCGCCAAACGCGTTTTCGAATGCATACGGCCCCAGGATTGGTTTGCAGCGATCGACCTGAAGGACGCCTACTTTCATGTCTCCATTCTTCCTCGACACAGACCGTTCCTCCGGTTTGCTTTCGAGGGGCAGGCATACCAGTATGCGGTTCTCCGTTGACGAAGCGTGCATGGAATTTGGGCCGGCTTACTCTCACGTGATCCTGAGACCCCGGCCTGGATATGTGCCCAAGGTTCCTACCACTCCCTTTCGGGACCAGGTGGTGAACCTGCAAGCGCTGCCCTCGGAGGAGGCAGACCCAGCCTTGGCACTGCTCTGTCCAGTACGCGCTCTCCGCGCCTATGTAGACAGAACGCAGTGTTTCAGGACCTCAGACCAGCTCTTTGTCTGTTATGGTGGGAAGCTGAAGGGAAAGGCTCTCTCCAAGCAAAGGTTGTCTCACTGGATAGTGGACACCATTGCTTTGGCTTACCAGCAGCAAGGTCGACCGTGCCCCCTTGGTGTGACTGCCCACTCCACCCGGAGTGTGGCGTCCTCTTGGGCTCTAGCGCATGGCGCCTCGCTAACAGACATCTGCAGAGCTGCAGGCTGGGCGACACCTAACACATTCGCCAGATTCTATAATCTCCGAGTGGAGCCTGTGTCCTCTCGTGTACTCGCTTCAACCAGCTAGTACCGGACCCGCTCAGGTGTCTTCGCTTGCTCGCCATTCCACTCCACGGACTGGATACGTGCGATATTTTCCTCAGGTGAGCTTCTCCGAAAGCCCTGAGCTCCTCCAGCACTCCTGACGTCGGCGCCAGTGTCTATTGCCTGTGCGTCGGCTAGGTGCCTCCCGTGTGCATGGTCCCTCCTCTGAGCGACCCCCACATGTGTATTTCCACTGTAAGCCTCTCTGAGCGTGTGTCTTTCCCTTGGCAAGCCACCTTGCCACCCCTGGGGTTGAAATATTCCACCTGCGGCTGGACACCCCAGTGTTTTCCATATGCTTCCTTCGGGTCATATGTGTATTCTCTAAGTCCCCCCCCTCCGGGCTGGCATTAATTGCATACTTCCCCTAAGCTTGGGATATGCTTCCCAGTGTACCTTGGTATTCCTGTGTTATATGGAGTCCTTTGTCCAGGCTGACAGGGATCTCGATTTACGCAGGGCACTGGAAGACAGCTGAGAAGGTGGCGTGATTAGACTGGTAACCCCATTCGTCGTCATCCGACGTAACTCGGAGTGACAACGAAAGGGAACGTCTACGGTTACGTATGTAACCCTCGTTCCCTGAGTAGGGAACGGAGACGTTACGTCTGCCTGCCACTTTCCGCTGTACCGCGGGGATCGCCTGAGCTCAGTCTTGGCTCCTCAGCGAAGAAACATATCTGCTTGCTGCCGGCTTCCTCCTTTTATACCCACGAGGTGGGGCGGAGTTACGCCATGCAAATTCCGCAGACCCATGGCATTTCTTTGCCATTGGCTCGTTTTGTAATACTCGAAGTTGATAGGCTTTCTAAGCGAAACCCCATTCGTCGTCATCCGACGTAACGTCTCCGTTCCCTACTCAGGGAACGAGGGTTACATACGTAACCGTAGACGTTTTCCTGTTCTTTTTTTTTTTTTTTTAGATATATTTCATCTAATAAACTCTTTTTATTTTCACTCTCATAATGTTCAGCTGTCCAGTAAATATTTAACTAGCAACAGCATTAGAAAAACCTCCTTTTAAAAGCTCTTCTTTATTCAACAGAGTTATGAGCTGCCTATTTATTGAAAAATCAAACATCTGCCTTTTTCTTAATATTTTTATTTGTTTTGTTCACTTTTTCTTAACAAAACACTAACGATACCAATTCCTCAGAACTGGAAATCGCAGCAGACTGGATCTGCAGGTGAAAGCAGAGATAGGGCGGGGCCCGTCCCAACCCACGCTGTCAGATCCGTTTTCGAACCCCAAAATGCGAGTCACCGCCGTGTCTAGGCAACAGCGGGACCCGCGCGGGGAGCGCGAACCGTACCGTCCTCCTCAAAGAACGATCGGCGAGAGCGGAGCGTCTTCATAGATAGACTCATACAATGCTCGCAATCAGCCCCCTCGAGGACTGACTGAGCATGCTCCACTCCCAAACAAACAACACAAAGCTGATGTGTGTGTCCCCACCCGTATATAACGAGGGCAGGGAACAATACACCGTCTATAATCTTGCTTGCACGCCATAATAATGATAGATATATTGGGCTTGACAGACAACAATAAATAGACAAGGACAGATATACAGAGAGCGCTTGCTGAAGGTACAGAAGCTGTCGCGGTCTGATTTCAGGGCTGCTTTATAGTTTCCTGGTCTATAACGTCACCTATGTCGTAGTGGGCTTCCATTGGACTGATTTTACACGTGCTTCACGACGTAATCACGCAGAGCGTTCCCATCGCGTCTCAAACGCAGCTTGAGTTCCCTTGAAAGGGAACAGCTTGTTTCACTTGAACTTGAACAATACAACAAGCGTGGAATTTTTAAACAATTAAACATTTATCGACATTTGTAGGAATTTGCTAATACATGATAAAATTGTTTTTGTGTTTCTGATTTTCTGTTTGCTGAACATGTAGATTGTTTTATCAGTATAACATCTGTTTTTCGGCAACAATCAGGCATCATCCATCTCAAACATTTAGTAAATATTTGTATCCTTGGTGGTATTTGAAAACAAGGTTGCATATTTGCGTGAGGGTATTTGTAAGCACTGGTTTATGAATGAGCACATGACGTGAGTGCCATTTTAACATGTTCATAATCACAAAATCAGTCTGCATTAGTGTTCTGTGGGATTATGTGGCTGTGAAATGTCATTTGTAAATTTCTCCAAACAGATGTCGAGTGAGACAGAGATAACAAAAATATTAGCAAATAGAATCAGTTGCAGATACCTACACAATAATAAATAATAAATAGTAAATAGGCTATACTCTTGTTAAAAATATGTCCTCTTTTGCATACTTTTACTATGGACATTATATACTTTAAAATAATTTATTTACTGTACAGTAGGTTTGAACGCAATTTAATGTTTTTGAGCACTTAATTGCATGATAATTGCAGTTAAAGTAAAGTGTATTATAGTTTAAATTTATATTAAATGGAATTAGTTGGCAATTAAATTACTGCCAAACACAATTAAATTAAAAAATATCCTTGCTCTTCCAAGCTTTATAATGGGAGTGACTGGTGAATGGATTTTGAAGCCCAAACAAGCGCATCCATCCATCATAAAAGTAATTAATCCAGCTCCAGAGGATTAATGAAGGCCTTCTGAAGAAAATCGATGCGTTTTTGTAAGAAAAATATCCATATTTTATTGGCTTTCGGAGTTCCGGCCGAAGAGTGACCTCTGACCCGACGCATGACGAATTGACAAACTCGAAAGCGCAGAGAGCAAAACAAAACACCGGTCATGAATTAGAAGTCTTAAACGAGAAAAAAAACTGCTTACAGACTGGAGGTTGAACAGCTGGCTGTCTGGTGCAGTTACAACAACCTTGAGCTGAACACGCTCAAAACAGTGGAGATGATCGTGGACTTCAGGAGGAACAGCTCAGCACTCCCCACACTCACCATCATGAACAGCACTGTGGAAGCAGTGGAGTCATTCAGGTTCCTGGGCACTACCATCTCTCAGGATCTGAAGTGGGACAATCACATTGACTCCATTGTAAAAAAAGCCCAGCAGAGACTGTACTTCCTTCGCCAGCTGAGGAAGTTCAACTTGCCACAGGAGCTGCTGATTCAGTTCTACTCAGCCGTCATTGAGTCTGTCTTATGCACATCCACCACTGTCTGGTTTGGTTCAGCTACCAAATCAGACATCAGGAGACTACAACGGACAGTCCGGACTGCGGAGAGGATCATTGGTGCCCCCCTGCCATACCTCCAGGACCTGTACTCTTCCAGAGTGAGGAAGAGAGCAGGTAAAATCATCACAGACTCCACTCACCCTGGACACCACCTGTTTGAACTGTTACCGTCAAGACGGAGACTTAGATCACTGGCCACAAGAACATCTCGGCACAGGAACAGTTTCTTCCCACAGTTTCTTTCCCTTCTGAACAGTTAACACACCTCCCAAGGCATATGCCTTTAAGTGCAATACTCCCATTATTTAGTGCAATATCCTACAACTCAGGTGATACTTATACTTATAATTTAGATTTATTTATTATTCAAAACACTGTAAATATGTTCATAATCTGTAAATCTGGAAATGTCTATTCTGACTAAACCCAACTGTGATACTTTTATTCTCATATATTTATATTTTTATTCTTATAATTTGTAGTATTATGTTTCATGTTTCTTGTTGTATTTGTATAGTCTACTGGAAGCCTCAGCACCAAAACAAATTCCTTGTGTGTGCAAGCACACTTGGCAATAAAGCTCTTTCTGATTCTGATAAAGTTATAAATATGGATATTTTTCTTTTAAAAATGCACCACTTTGCTTCAGAAGGCCTTCATTGACCCCCTGGAGCCGAATGGATTACTTTAATGATAGATGGATGCGCTTCTTTGGGCTTCAAAATCCAAGTTACCATTCACTCCCATTATAAAGCTTGGAAGAGCCAGGATATTTTTTTTCATTACTCTGATTGTGTTTGTCTGAAAAAAGAAAATCATATACGTCTAGGATGGCTTAAGGGTGAGTAAATTATGGGATAATTTTCATTTTGGGGTGAACTACACTTAAAAGTGGCCTTTTATTTAAGTGCACATTCAATACAATTAAGTGCATTTCTTTTCTGGCCACACCTTTCCAGCTGTCTAGTCTCATCAAAAAAGACAGACATGACAGAGCTGTAATCAGAGGCTGACACAGAACATGAGGAAGTCATCAAGGAACTACAGTGTGTAATTATAATGTCAGTGTCAAGCATCTACAGATGATCATGTGACATGCTGATGGTGGGGCTTCATTGTAATGAGGGGCTTCATTGTCTTCTCTCAGTAACTGGACTTAACAGAATTCTAAAGTGGGATGAATGAAGTGTGTGATCAGAAAAATGACTTCAAACTCCATTGCATACGTGAATAGTTAAGTCTGATCACTTCCAGATTTCAAGTTTAAAGAATGGAGGACTTTCTGACCTGTTGGATAACCCCTCTTTTCTTTTTTCAGGCCGTGCTTATTCAAAAACTCTTCAGCAGGCCTCGATTTCTGTTCTGAGCAAGCGTCAGTGTGAGCAGCGCTATTCGGACCAGTTCACCAATCGCATGCTGTGTGCCGGCTCCTCTCAAGACGACCGCCGCGTGGACAGTTGTCGTGGAGATAGCGGAGGACCGTTGGTGTGTGAGAGGCCGAGTGGAAGTTGGGTTGTGTATGGGGTCACATCATGGGGTCACGCCTGTCGGCTGCAAGACACACCTGGCGTCTACACCAAAGTCTCCGCCTTCATGCCCTGGATTAAGAAGGTCATTGGCCAGTAGGACCCAATGGAAATTTCAATCAACTAATAACAGACGTTCTGACTATGAGGGCAGAAAAATTAAGCACATTTTTAGATAATAGTCGAAAACTATTTTATAACTTGTTGAAGATAACTAGCTGAAATTAAGTCCAGTATTCCAAATAAGTCTTAAATGTCAATTATGTAGTGCCTGGCGTCAGTATAGTCATAACAAAACTTGAACTTTGCTCTGAAATTACCCTGCAAAAAACAAAAACAACCATTTTCTTAATTAGTATTTTTGCTTTCCAGTAAAAATATCTAAACATCCCGAATGAATCTAGAGAAACAATTTATCTATACATTTTTATTTTTAATATTAAAAAAATATTAGATTAAGACTTGTTTTCAGAGAATACATCCTGAATTGTTTTCTTACAACATTGCTATTTTTTTTGTACTTTAGGCTTAAATCTTAAAGTTTGTGAGGTTTGTTTAACCCTTAAATGCGTGAATGTTTCGCCAATCATTATTACATATTCGGGGCTTTAGTGACCCTGATCTATATCTCACATGGATGGATCTCTACTTGCTGCAATGGTATAAAACTCTTGACATTTTAATAGCAATTACAAAAGAATAAAATATAGCCTATTTCATTACCTTTTGGATCTTGGAAGGGTTTAATTTGAGCAGATGCTTTTTACCATCATCGCTGTCATCGTAAGAGCTAATTTCCCCAATACATTCAACATCTGTCTCTTATTCGCCATCTCAACCATATCCTCAAAACTACAGTGCTCATTAACGTCTTCAAAATCAATATTTTGATCGCTCACACCATTATTGTGTCAGACATTGCCACCTTGATGAATAAAGGTGAATTGCACTTACAGAGTCATCAGAATTGATTGTTGCTCAGAAAAAAATACTTTCACTAGTACTACATTCCTCGGGTCGCTAGCGAACCTATAAACTTTTTACAAAAAATGTACAAGAAAACAGACACTTTTTTATCATTGTATTTTTTCTTGTTATATTGTTTATAATGAATTGATTGGGGAATACCAAGAAGGTTGATGTCTAACTGGAAAAAATTAATGAGGGGGAGGGTAGTGAGTGACGTCCAGGCTCGCTAAAGACCCAAGGTATGCGTTTTAAGGGTTAAAACAAGACAAAAACTTTTTAAATTTGTTAATTAACACTAAATGTATCTTGTTTTAAGGATGGATAGATATTTTTAAGAAAAACAGATTTAAAAAAAAAAATCTGTATTTGCAGAAGTTTTAAGGCCTGTCTAGATAGCGATGCATTTGGTGGTCTTAAATTAACATAATTTCAGGTCTTTTTTTTCTTCTTTTTAAAAAAAAATGAAAGCACTTCTAGGTTGAAGGGACCACAATTGTGAGTATGAAATTATTGAGAAATTAAACTGTATCTATGTGACTGTATTCTCTATGCCATTGAGAAACAGATACTATTTGAACATGTAAAATGGGACAAGTAATGTTCCAATTTGATACATTGTGGACTGAAGAACGTTCCAATGGCTTGAAATCACATCAAGCTTTAATGCTGAAATGAGAAGATTATGGATTTCCTGCCAAGAAATGTATGGTAATTCTAAACTCCTGGGATACGGTTACCATGACATTGCTAAGTAACCGACCACATCACCTAATCAGCACATTAGATGACATCATAATCCTCCACATGACTTCATGTGTTATAGATCAGATGTTCATGATAATTGGACTGAGGCTTGACATATTTCACAATGAGGACATCATCATTTGCCTAATATTTTTGCAGTGCCACACTCACTTCCAGAAGCCAGAGATCTGTGGGCTATGGGAATTATGTGCAATGCAAAGCTGTTTATACCTCCTTGTTTTAGTGTTGTGATGAGGAGCAATTCATGTTAGCATTCATTTTCTGTGACTTCAATGAGCATGATTTATGAAAGTAGTCTTGCTACAGACTACGCCACTTTTTTAACGCAATCCATTATTGTTGTTGTTATTGTTAAAAAAAGAGAAAACCTCTGATCAACCACACGCTCTGTTATTTTGCACAAAATATGATGTTGCAGTTTAGACTTTTGTAAATTTCATGTTTTTCTTATACATGAGTCAGTCATATTGTAATATTGTGATAATTAACTATGCTATGATAACTGTAAAAAGTGTTAATTGTTCACACAGGGTCAATAACACAGTAGTGCTTAGTATATCCATTATATGTGTTAAAATATTTTGGAACTTGTGGCATGGTGCTTATTCTTGCCTAAAAATAGTATATCAAGTCATGTGTCAACTTAAAATCTTAAAAAAAAACTTTAGATATACATTTGTCTGACAACCTCAGTTTGGAGCATTAAACATTTGTTGTTGGAATACTTGATGGAATATAGTATCTTACTGTCAAAGAACTGTCAGCTTCTTAAACTGGAAAATTTAGTTTGAGGGAAATCTAAAATGGTTTGACTGAGATTTTAGGACAAGTATGGAAAAAAAAAATTGTGTGCCACTGCCAACATACAGTTCTGTGTGTGTTTGTGTGAACACACATCCATATCTTGTATTTGAGGACGTTTCTAACAATCGTTGGCTTTCGGTTTTCTAAATACACAGTCAACCTACACTTTTAGCAAGTCCAGCTTTCAGTGTTTTTGTTCACACAGTGGTCTAAATCAGTGTGTACAGACCTGACAGTGCAGTGTTAGGAAAGTCTATTCAGAAAGCCCTTTGTTTACATGAGTTACAATGTACCTACAGGATCCCTGTGTGAGTGTGTGTGTGTGTGTGTGTGCGCGCGCGCGCGTGTTGACACTGCATTTCTAATACACTCTTCCTTTAAACTAATCTCTATGGAGACAAGTTTACTGTATGATGGGAAATTCTGAAATGAATTTTCAGAAATGTAGATTATTTGTTAGTATTCATTCATATGGATTCACTGAATGAAAATTAAATTCAAGAGTCCTGCCAGAAGTACAAATACAGTAAGTAAATGTAATTTTGATACGTATGAGACTTCTGCAGTAATAGGCAGGAGGGAGAGTTGTTTCTCTATGACTCTTTATCCAGTGACATTGTTCCGGCATGTGACAATCCAGACAACTCAATGAGAGAGAGAGAGAGAGAGAGCTCTGGTTCAGTGATTGACATTGAGAGCAGTGTTACAGCGCTATCCTGTGGCCAAATTGGAATTCTCTAAATGAAACGCAGCCTGTCTTACAACGTTTTATGTAGAGCCTATATTCCACAGTTTTATAATGTCATAAACGTATAGCCTGATCTTCCAAGCATACGTAGCCTACATAATATCTCCAGTAATTCACAGTATTATTCAATAACCAATCAGGAATAACAAATGTAATTGAGACCTTTTCCCTTTCTGAAGTAGTAGTGTCATACCACTAGGCCTATATAAACTCGTAGTAGCCTAATAGCCAGTTAAACTTCTCATTAGGCAAAATCAGTTCTTGACTATATTAATAATCATTTAATATATGACAATGTCTATAGGGGTTTCACTACCTCTGACACAACAACAAAGAAATACACTAATATAAACATAAGCTGCAACTATATGATGGAGATTGTTTAATACCCCTCACAAAAAATACTGTGGTAGTACTAGGCTATAGTGCATTGCATCATATAGGGTAATACCATGGGACATAATGATACTGGAATTCGTGTATTATGATATTTGCATGGTACTCTGTTTCATGTAGCCTACAAAACACCTTGGTAATACCAAGGTTACTTTGTTGTATGTGACATGTATAATAATGTAAAGTGCGAAGAGTGTAGGTCAGGGCTCTCCAACCCTGCTCCTGGAGAGCTACGATAAAGGACTGTAGATCTGTAGGAGCAGGGTTGGAGACCCCTGGTGTAGGTGATGTAAAGTGAGTCTATTTTTGGAAACGGGAAAAATGGTTAGGATCTAGGGCACCCCCTGCTGCCCACCCACCAGCTTTGCAGGCGGTGCCCTACTTCCAGCTTCACGAGGTCCCCTGGGGGTCCCTAATGCTAAGTCCGCCCAGTACTAATCTAAACTAAAGTATATGGGCGGGCCCCTATCCACCTTTTTCCTGGTTAGCGAATTTACCCATGATTCATAGCGGGTTTGAACCGGAAGCCGGTTGTCCTTTTCCGGTTGGAAGCTTTATGAAGATTAAGCGCCGCTCGCTCAGAACGCCTGATGTGCTAGTTAGAAAATATGTGAAATAAGCAGGGCTGCCCCTGCCCGTGCACGACTGAAGTTGGGTTGGAAGTTATGTATAGGCTAGGCCCACTATATGGGAGAGAATGCTAAACCATAATGAGCGTTTCAGTATTATGCATCTCAACGCACGCATAAGCCTGCCACAAAAAAAAAAAAAAAATCGGCAAAAGTAATGATTATGCATGAAACATTTGAATTGTTTATTAAAAAACTAGTGCTTTCTGTAAGTGTGGACTACAAAGATAAATTTGATGATGCTGAGTCTGACTCGCCATCTTCGCAGTAGTGAACGAGCCTAGAGAGAAATGCACACTTCATACAAATTAACCCATACATAAGCAGAGAGCATGCAGCCCATTTCTGTACGTTTTTAATTATTTTGTTTAAACGTATACATTTCAAGCTTTCTATAGATATACTTCTCAGGTATGTGAGGCAAGTGACTTGTAAGCTGATTTTCGTTGATTGGGACGCGCTCCAGTTCACGTGCCGGCGCCTCCGTGTCCTGTATATCTACTATATTTGCTTCTTATTTATTATTCCAGGCAATTTGTTGATTAATCATTGATTAAAATGAAGATATAATTTATACTAAACGAAATTCACTTTAAAGAAAGGCTTTCTACAAAACAAAACTTAATAAGTGGTCAAAATCATGTCTTAGCCATTCCATATGTTTTCCGATATATTGGGCATATTATGATCCTATCTGACTCATCTCATGCGGTTCCCTTTACATATAATCAGCATAGATGAAATAAATAAAAAACATTATATTGTGAAACTTAAATATAAAACGTATGTTTTAGTTTTTTTTCCTACTTCTATTTAAGCGTCACAACGCTCAGCTTTGCTCACATGCTCTGGTGTGTAGCCTACATGCATGTGTGCGTGCATGTGATGGAGGGGTGCGATTTTCGAATAATAATTGAATAATAGCCTACCAACGCGATCTTCGAATATTATTTTTGCTTGAAATGCCCATCTCTACTGGTAATGCATTAGGCGTTTGTCAACAAAATGGTGTGAACATACATACACCTTTTTCGTTGGATGCTTCAGATTTAGCGCAGCTAACCAAACACGTCTCCTCTCTGGCATTGAATGTAGCTGATACGAACGGGACATGGGCATTCTCTCCTTTTTATCTTATGCTCAAAGCACCCAGTTTCTAAAAAAAAATTTCATCATCTTTGAATTGTTAAAACAACCAACAACAGCACAGCCTGAACTCATTCTCTCACTGCTAATACAGTACGAACCGGAAGTAGGCAACCGGAGTGGTCGTCATGGCGGGTAGCCTACGTTTGACCGTTGGGTTCGCGTTTTGCGTCTCCAGTTGTTCGGTGAGATTAAGATTTAGATTCACGAAATGAATCGTTCAGACGTTTTTGCGAAACAGTTTGACAGATTGAAAGGATTCTTAACAAAAAAATAACAGATTTAAAGAGACTGAATTGATAAAAAAGATTAATTCACGAAGTGAATATTCAAAAGATTTAAAAAAAAAAAAATCCGATAGGCTACATTTTATTTTAAATGTAGCTATACGTATCTGACTCGGAGTAAAAAAGATGATATAAATAGCCTATAAATTTCCATATCATTCAACATGGTTAGTATAATCGTTTCGATAATGTGATCGGAGAGTAGATGATCCAGTTTAGGGACACAGATGCTAATGTAGCAACAGCTACTGTATGTCTGCCCGAGTAAAATACAGTAAGAAGACTTTGATATGACATTAAGAATGATTTTTTTTACACAACATCAGATCTTAACCGTAACCTCAGTTATAAATGCCATGACCTACCTAATCCGTTGGTTGTCTGGATTTACCAGGCCTAAAAGTGATTGTGATGGTCTCATTATTTATGTGACCACTAGAGGGAGGTATCTTATTAAAAACAAGATAACTATAGCCTAGCACGAAAGGTTTTGTCATTAGAGACATAACAACAAACAAAAATGAATTGCCTAAGATGTCTCAGACAATTGTTTGCCCCTAGAGAATGTTTATTTGAAAGAGCACCTTTATGATTAAGAGTATTCCTAACCATGTGATGACATGTAGACACAGTCAAGTAATATATAAAAATATATCTAAAATAATAGATAAATAATATCTAATATATATATATATTTCATTTATGTTTTCCAGGTATAACATGCACAAATAGAGACAGAACTTTGCAAGGACTGTTTTACGGAAACATTAATCTCTCCAGTGTTTATTGAATATATATATATATAGTTATTTACATATTTCTCAAAGCACTTTCTCTCCATATTGAGGCAAATTGTTTTTAAAAATAAAAGTCACACTTCAAATTCATCAGCCAACCAGTTGCAGTCCAGTGGGCAGGGCTAAGGCTACCTGGCTACAGACATATGCCTAGACACACATGCACGTACACACTTACCCTCACACACACACACACACACACACACACACACACACACACACACACACACACACACACACACACACACACACACACACACACAAGACTGAAATGATATCCGCTCTTCAGGCCATTGTTTATAACAACAGTAACTGTGACATGGACTGAGACATTGACATCACAATGACATCACTCCATTGACCAGTTTAAAGCTGACGCAGCAAACTTGTCTGTGCTCTTTATTTTCCATATTGACTCTTAACATTTTGCATCTTCTCTTTGATTGCATGATAGATTGATTGACTGATATATTTGCAAGAGTGAGGATATGAACAGTGGTTGTGCAGTTCTAAATTTCTTGATGATGTATAAAATCTAAAGACATACCTTGGGGACAGTAAATATAAGAGAAAGTCTGTGGAGGTTTTCAGTTACACAGTCTTTATGCAGTCTCTGTTTGGCTGCATCTGAAGTTCAAGGGTCACAGTTACATCACCGTATCTCACTGACAAAATCTGACCTTTTGCAACAAAAATGTCATGTTGCCATGGACACATCATACTGCTTTGTTTGGATTTCCAGAGGCACCAATGATTGGTGAGTTGAATTTTTGACCTTTGCTTTGCAAGATTTCAGGTTGGTGGCATTGAGTACTGTTCAAGTATCTGGTTTCATTTGAGGGTTGAACCTTGAGGAGCGGTGGTTTGGTTAGGGCTACCTGACCTTCTGTAGTTCCTCTCGGAGCCAGGCTGGTAGCGGCTGACCCAGTCTGTGCAGCAGCTTAGATAATTCAATGTTCTGATCCCTGTAGAATCTGGAGAGAAACGCTCGTGACTAAAAAAAAGAAAAGACAAGAGTGAACAGAAAACAATTTTTTAGTGAGCAGAGCAGCTACAGACTTGGTTTAGAATATAGGTGTGAAACACATTTTCATTTTTCACATTTTCAGTACGGGTCTTATGGTTTGGCATCATACACTATAGCACCTTTCACACACAATCTTTACTGTTAAATTACTGCTAAATGACCGTTTAAAGATCATGTGTGAACAGGACCTTTTCCAAATTACCGGTAAATTGCACATATATGTTTTTCGCTTGTGTGTGCCATGTAATATTCATAAAAAAAGTAAGGTTGCTCCGCCTACTCAGACTGATGGCTGGTCCACCCAATCAAATAAGACACAAAGTATTTTTGTGAGAAAAGGAGAAAAAAAAAATCACACATAAGCTACATGACAATAATAATCGCTCAAAAACATGAATTTAGGCTATATTTTTTTGTTGAATATCAAATTTCAGAAATAAATAATTATTTTAGTGCAGAAAATTGTTTTAACCAATCAATGGGCTAGTAGTACTCTTTTAGCCAATCACAGATTGTTGTGGGGAGAGGAAGATGAGTTTACTTTCGCTACTAGTTTATTAAAAAAACAAAAACAAGAATAGAGCCTGAAACTACACTTGATGATGTCGACAGTACAAAAACGTCGAATGATTACCCACACAACGTCTTATCTCCCGTCCACCAGCAACTCCTCTCAACCCGTGCCCATCCTTCAGAAAAGCAACCTACCGGCTGATTTATCCACACTTGATGAACCACCTGCTTACTCAGTCCCATTTACATGAGTTTCCATGCACAAATAAATTCGGCAAGTCCAAATATTTGGCTGCCACTGGTACACAATTGAAGACCACCCTATTCAACAATACTCACTTAAAATTTCTGGCCTTTTTTCTTAATCAACATTTTATTATATATTTTATATGATAAATATAATATATGATATAATATATAAAATTTGATATGATGTTTTATTGCATTGATAGATAGCAATGTAGTTTTGTCAGGACCACTATCGTCAAATATGATTAGCAACTGCATACAGTTATGATTGGGGGTATGGTTCTGTTCTGGGTAAGAACTCCCTGTGCATCCATGCAGCCAAGCATGGATAAGAGCAGGGAGAGCAGCAATAACCCCCCTTAAGGTAAACAGAACAGAACCAACATGAATGTATTTCAGATATAATTAATTCAAGATTTTAAAGTACTACATAATACGAGAATTTATTCTGATTAAAGGGGAATCAAGAGTCCAATCCTGACTGACGGGACGAGGAGCTGGGGATGGACAAGGGTAATTTGCTCCTGAGAAACACGATAGCTGTTGATAATACTGAAGGAGCTTATATACTGTATGTATACAGTGATAGGCGTCGTATTCCTATAGGTAGACGTGGATCAGCTGAGAGTCAGCTGATGCGAGCTTGACTAACGTGACCTGCCAGAACTGACACTACGCTTAATCTTTCTAACAGTAGTGTGAGTTCATAATACTTAACTTAACATAATGTAAACTTTTGTTACTTCATTTATTTAAAAACATTAATGTTTCCAACAGGGCCGTCCCAAGATCGGGGCATGGCCCCATTTCCATGTGTAAATTGGTGCAACAAACTGCACCATCTATGCAGAGGAGAACCAGTACAATGTTCTTCCGCAAGACAGATTCAGTTTAATTTTTTAACCAAAAGAAGCCCATAAGTTACATACAGTAGCTTTAATTTGAAACTCAAGAGTTTTCCCTGCAGCAACATTTCCAAAGGATTGCCACATATGCATCAAACAGACAGAATGGAGTCATTCTGACTAAAATATACATTATTTTGCTTCAAATATCTGTTCAGTAAACCAGTTTAATAAAAAAGAAAAAGCAGAATTTTGTTTTGTTTCCCCCACTGCTGTACAGAAACGTACCGAACCATGACTTCAAAACCAAAGTACATACCGTAACTTAATTGTTATGTACAGTTACACCCCTAATAATATGTACAATATGTTCTTAAAGAGATCACAAAATTAAAATAGTCGTTATTTACTCCTCATTCCAAACCTTTGACTTTTGTACTTCTGTGAAACACAAAGAAAGATGTTTTGAGAAGTTTTGTCCATACAATTAAAGTCAATGGAGTCCAGTGTTGTTTTGGACTCTACTGACTTTCACTGTAAGGGAAAAAAACAGTCGAAACATTCTTCAAAATATCTCCTTTTGTGTTCTGCAGAAGACAGAAAGTTGTACAGGTTTGGAATGAGATGAGGTGGGTGAATGTAAGTTCCCTATCAGGGAACTCGAGCTGCGTGACAACGCTTTGGGAACGCCTCTGCGTGAGTGCGTCACGAAGCACGTATGAAATCAGTCCAATGGCGAGACGGAACGTCATAGGCGGGTGACGTCATCGACCAGGAAACTATATAAGCACCCCAAAACACAATTGCGTCAGCTTCTGAGTCTTCAGCAAGCGCTCTGTGTGTGAATATATCAGTCTGTGTCTCAAAGTGTTTTTGTCTGTCCTTAGAAATTGCTAGGCTGGAGTTTTTCACATATAAAAAAACTATAAAGAGATGATACATATATATATATATATAATATGGCGAGCGAACAGCAGTTCAGAAAGTGTGTTCATCCCTGCCCACGTTATATCACTGGTGGGGACACTCACGATCTGTGTGTTGTTTGTATGGGAGTGCAGCATACCCAGTCAGCTCTCGAGGGAGCTGGTTGCGAGCATTGTGAGCGTATGTCAATGAAAACGCTCCGCTCCCGCCGAGCCCTCTTCGAGGAGAGTCGTTCGGTGTGCGCTCCCCGCGGTTCGGGTACTGCTGCTGCCGAGGCACAGCGGAGGCTTCAATCGTGGGGATCGCAAATGGATCTATCAGGGGGATTGAGACGGGCTCTGCCTTATCTCAGCCTTTACCTGGTAGATCCAGTGCCTCAGATCCGGGTGTGGAAGCACGCGCTGCGGTTTCTTCCCCCCAGGCTGAGGCACCATCAATTCAATTATCCAGTTCTGAGGATCTGGATGTTGAAAGTATTGATACAGCACAGACTGGGGACTCGTCACTTCAGTCTCCTGCTAGTGAGGAGCTTATGGAGGTGCTCACTCGTGCTGTAGAAAAATTATCGTGCTGCACCTCCACGCCGGTGTCTTCCATTCTTTCCTGACCTCCACACCGAGGTGTCGAGGTCATGGAAAAGACCAGTGTCATCCAGAATATTTAGCCAGCAAACATCTGTTTATTCAAATATTTCTGGGGCTAAGAATTATGGTTATGGGGCGATGCCTAAGGCTGAAGAAACGCTAGCGAGCCATCTATCTCCAGATACGGCATCGTCATTTAAGACATTGCCCACAAAGCCATTAAGAAATACCTCGGCTTTGGTGGGCAAAGCTTACTCGGCGGCAGGTCAAGCGGCAGCGTGCTTACATACTATGTCGATATTACAAACATATCAAGCAGACCTATTAAAAGATATGAGTGAGGGGGATGAAATTAGTGCTGACATAATACGAGAATTACGTCAGGCAGCAGATCTATCTCTCCGTGCCACCAAGGAGACGGCCAAATCAGTGGGCCGTTCTATGGCAGCCATGGTGGCAACGGAGAGACACTTATGGTTGAATTTATCCAACATGAAAGAAAAAGAAAAATCTTTTCTCCTGGACGCCCCGCTTTCAACTGCTGGCCTCTTCGGTGACTCAGTGAATTCGGTCATCGAGAGGTTTCAGGAAGAGAAAAAGCAGGCGGCGGCGCTCCAGAAATTTCTCCCCCTCCGTGTTCATGTCCGTCGAATAGCTCCTCAGACCGGGCGCAACAGAAAAGGAGTGTTGCGTCTCGTGCAGGGGTCTTTCAGGGGCAAGGCCGATCTGAGGACGGTTATTGTCGCCAGGAAGGCTTCGTCGAAGAAGAAGCCCTGACGCCAGAAACGTCAGGGTACTGAGGGTGGTCCCCACCAAGAGAGAAAGGTGTTCGCTGCAGTACACAGCGCCCGTTCTCTCTCGGTGCCCTCAGGGGCCCGTTCTGCAAACCCCCCCTGCGTGCCGGGGCGTAGACGGTCCCAGCGAGCGCTTTTCCGAGGGACGCTCGCCCGCTCTGAGCAGCGGTTTAGAGTGGTCAGACCAGTTGTTCCCTGCCGGTGCGCCGTTACAGGTCACTGTGTCTGCCACTCAAAATATTCCTGAGGCCAGTCTCGAGAGACTGGTACCCTTAGTAGAATTTTTGGCAGAGTGGAAAAGCCTTCCAAATGTATCTCATTGGGTCCTGCAGACTATCGAGAAGGGGTATGCGATTCAGTTCAGATCACGCCCGCTTCGCTTCAGAGGGGTTCTGCCCACAGTGGTGGGCCCCGAGCAGGCTCTGGTTATGGAACAGGAGGTGAAAACTCTCCTGCTGAAGGAGGCTATAGAACGAGTTCTTCCTCCCAGCAGAGAGTTGGGTTATTAAAGCCGATATTTCATCGTTCCAAAGAAGGATGGGGGGTTGCGTCCAATTTTAGATCTGTGCCTGTTAAATCGCTCAGTAGGGAAGCTCAAATTCAAAATGCTTACTCTCAAGCAGATTGTGTCACAGATCAGGTCCGAGGACTGGTTAGTCACGATAGATCTAAAGGACGCGTACTTCCACATTTCCATCCTTCCACAACACAGGAAGTTCCTGAGGTTCGCTTTCGGGGGCGAAGCGTACCAGTATCGGGTTCTTCCGTTCGGCCTAGCACTGTCTCCCCGAACTTTCACGAAATGTATGGATGCAGCTCTGGCTCCGCTGCGACTCCAGGGCATCCGCATTTTAAACTATATCGACGATTGGTTGATTCTGGCTCAATCGGAGCATCAGGCGATTCGGCATCGAGATGTCGTTCTCGCCCATATCAAAAAGTTGGGGTTGAGGCTCAACATTTTCTCCAGTACAGAGGACCACTTTTCTGGGCGTGGTTTGAGATTCGACGACGATGCAGGCACGTCTGTCTCCTGCTCGTATAGCTTTGATTCTCTTAGCCGTCAAACAGGCAAATTTAGGCCAGTCACTCACTGTAAAAGAATATCAGAGGATTCTGGGTCTGATGGCAGCAGCGTCCAACGTTATACCTTGCGGCCTGCTGTACATGAGACCACTGCAGTGGTGGCTCAGGACCGAGGGGAAACCCACTCCGCAAGATCAGGGTCACGCGACGGTGTCTCCGTGCTCTGGCTATGTGGAAAGAACCTTGGTTCCTAGGTCCTGTGTTGGGGGCTCCGTGTCGTCGTGTAACACTAACGACGGACGCCTCTCTCACAGGCTGGGGGGCGATCATGAGTGGTCGCTTGGCCCAGGGTATGTGGCAGTACCATCATCTTCATTGGCACATAAATTGTCTAGAAATGATGGCGGTGTTTCAGGCTCTGAAACACTTCCTCCCAGACCTGAGAGGTCACCATGTTCTTGTCCGGTCAGACAACACATCGGTGGTCTCTTATATAAACCATCAGGGGGGTCTGGGTTCGCGCCCGTTATACAAGCTGGCTCGCCAGATCCTTCTATGGTCCCAGGGGAAGCTTCTCTCACTGAGGGCGATTTATATCCCGGGGTATTTGAATCAGGGGGCAGACATCCTGTCGAGGCAGGGGCTGAGGCCCGGGGAGAGGAGACTCCACCCCGAGGTGGTGGAGCTCCTATGGAAACATTTCGGTCGTGCCGAGGTAGACCTATTTGCATCCAGGGAAACATCACACTGCCAACTGTGGTTTTCCCTAAGTCCTCCAGCCCCTCTGGGGTTGGACGCGATGGTACAGGAGTGGCCGAGGTCACGCCTGTACGCATTTCCCCCGATTGCTCTGCTCCCAGGAGTTCTGGAGAGGGTTCGCTGGGACAGGGTCAGTCTTCTGTTGGAAGCCCCCTACTGGCCGGCCCGAGTTTGGTTTGCGGACCTAATTTCTCTCCTCGACAGCTCTCCTCTGGAGATTCCGATGAGGAGGGACCTTCTCTCTCAGGCGAGCGGGTCGATACTTCACCCCCGCCCAGATCTATGGAGGTTGTGGGCTGGGCCCCCTCAGAGGCCAAGCTCATACTCTCATCTCATAGAATCTGGTCTCTCGACTGAGGTCGTGGAGACCATCCTCCACTCCAGAGCTCCGGCCACTAGGAAATTATATGCCTTGAGGTGGAAAATGTTCACCTCTTGGTGTGGAGAACACCAGCTGGACCCAGTTAACTGCCCGGTGGGTGCAGTGCTGGAATTCCTTCAGGTGCGTTTCTCCACAGGGTTATCCCACTCCACACTGAAGGTGTATGTGGCGGCCTTATCTGCTTACCACGTCCCTTTGAGTGGTGCTTCTCTCGGGAGACACCCACTTGTAACCCGTTTCCTTCGTGGCATTCTGAGGCTGAGGCCAGCAGTTCGCACGAGGGTGCCGACCTGGGACCTGGCGGTTGTTCTAGAAGGTCTCTCTCTAGCACCGTTCGAGCCCATTGAAGAAGTTTCGGAGAAATTCCTCACTCTTAAAACTATCTTTCTTCTGGCTATATCTTCATTAAAAATAATAGGAAATATCTAAGCTCTGTCGGTCTCTCCCTCGTGCTTGGAATTTGCACCAGGCATGGTGAAGGCTTTCCTCCTCCCTAGGCCGGGATACGTTCCCAAAGTACCAACCAATGTGGTCAGGCCTATTGTACTGCAGGCTTTCTGTCCTCCTCCATTTCTGACGTCGGACCAAGAGAAACTAATCTGCTTTGCCCTGTTAGGGCCCTAGATGCGTACGTCCACAGAGCTGCCCTGTGGAGAAAGAGTGAACAGCTATTCGTTTGCTTTGGAAGGGCTGTCCAGTATCTAAGCAGAGGTTGAGCAAGTGGGTGGTCGAGGCCATCTCACTTGCCTATGAGTCTGCCGGTCAGCCTTCTCCTTTGGCTGTCCGGGCTCATTCAACCAGGAGTATGGCTGCCTCTAAGGCTATCCTGTCAGGAGTATCAATCCAGGATGTTTGTGATGTGGCAGGCTGGTCCTCACCGCACACATTCGTGAAGTTTTATCATCTCGACTTCAGCTCCACTCCAGGGGCGCAGGTGCTTTCGTCCGAATGTGCGCTCTGACTTCACACGACGGACACTTGCTCGTATGGCGACGTTGGTATTAGCATTCCCAAAGCGTTGTCACGCAGCTCGAGTTCCCTGATAGAGAACGTCTCTGGTTACGTATGTAACCCTAGTTCCCTGAAGGGAACGAGACGCTGCGTGTCTATGCCATACTCCCAGCATGCCTGTGAGCACTTGCTTCAGTCTTATCAGAAGCTGACGCGCTTGTGTTTTGGGGTGCTTATATAGTTTCCTGGTCGATGACGTCACCCGCCTATGACGTTCCGTCTCGCCATTGGACTGATTTCATACGTGCTTCATGACACACTCACGCAGGGGCGTTCCCAAAGCGTTGTCACGCAGCGTCTAACCATAGACGTTTTGTAACTCTGTGTGTGTGTGTGTGTGTGTGTGTGTGTGTGTGTGTGTGTGTGTGTGTGTGTGTGTGTGTGTGAGAGTGAAAATTGTTCTGTTGGTTTCAGTTATTTAGTACATGCGCTTCAGACATGTTAGCTATTGCAAAATTGAATGGAGGTCAGAGAGAGTTCTTCTCTCTCTCTCTCTCTCTCTCTCTCTCTCTCTCTCTCTCTATGACCCATATTACTCAACGATAGCATGCCTCTATAATGCAGCTCTAATCATAAAAAATTAAAGGCTCCATTTTGCTCAGAGTTTACTGTTGTTAGGTGGTACCTCAGAGTCCATGGGTGGGTACTTGCGGCCTTTGCTCTTCCCCAAACACTTAGTCCTGCCTCCTTCCAACAGCTGACACCAAAAGCCCTTCTGAGGATCAAACCTGTCAACAGTTAGAGAACTCTTTACAATCTTAGAGACTTCTTTCCTCAAAAAAACATATTTTTAATTTGCATATTCATTGAAATATATACAGTGCATATTGGTGTTATTTCTTTCTAACACTCAGCAATGGAGCAAATCTGGAAAACTCCAGAATGTGTGTCCCCTCACACACAAACAGCGGTCTGACTGACACATGTCTGCTGTAACCGACATGGTCTGGTTTAATAAGCATTCAGAAACACATCAGCAATCTCTAACAGCTCTCAGCAAAATGCGATATAAAATATGTGTGTGTATTGGTTCTTTGGCAAAGCAGTAAGCAGAGTGTTACTTTAAAACATGAACTGCATATTACACTTGGCGCAATGTATTTTTGTTTCACTCTCTCACTCTTCGCCTGTCTTTCTCTCTCTCTTTTTTTGATCTCACTTACTCATTTTCCTTTTTTGTTGCTCAGAAATGTGCTCAGATATTCTTTGTTTAGTTTCAGTCCCAGAAAATACAAAGAGAATAAAGAAAATATAAGTCTTTTTCTCCCAACTTTGGGCACTTTTATATCCCCAGGGATTAATGTATTTTAAAACTAAGAGATTTTTTTCACTTTATGAAACTTTTTACCATGCTCTATTTTTTAGCAAGTTAAAAGCATGGTATTTAAATACCTACATAAAATCATCTGTAATTTTGTCAAATTATGCAATCAGAGCTGATTTGGGAGAGTATGCATTATTCAGTAAATGTAGATTCTTTATGGATAATTTATTTAAAAATAACCAGACAAACATCATTTGGATTCTTTGTGTGATGGAATTAACAATCAGCAGTGGAGGACTGCAGGCCAGTGGCTAAAATATTTTTACACATTAATCATTACATAAACAAAGTATTGGGAACATTGGGGTCTCATTCACTAAGCATGTGTGTATGCACAAATTTGTGCGTGAAATCTGCAAATGAATGTTTTTCAAGAACAAATCATGATGCACCAAAAATGTGCGTACTAAAATTTATTCTAAATGTGTGAAAAAATTTAGGAACAACTGATATGATATGCACAAAATAGCACTTTCTCTGTGTTGCCTTATAATCGTGTTAAGAAGTCCTATTTCATCTTAACACAACTATAATTATATTATATTATTATTTTATAAAAAATGTATGAATAAAGGTGTTTATGGTGTTTGAACAGGTTTTAGAATGACACAACTGGCATTGCTCTCTCAAGGATCTGGCGATAGCGCGTCTGCAAAACCCTTATATGGAGATGGTTTGGGCGTGTTTTATGCAAATAACTAACCATGTGTCGCTAATTTAAAATAGCCAACTATAAATTCACTAACATTAGAACGAGATTAAGAAAAAAAATAATCATTTGGTTAAACGCGTGTTGTGAATTATGCAGATATTTTTCGTGAGAAGTTCTCCTGTGTGTACAACTACGTAATAATCCACACAATTATTAGAGAATGAGACCCATTGTTTGTTTCCCATGCATTTTGATATGCAAAACTGTGCAAATGTTATTTAATTGTGTGTATTTATGATAAATAAAATTTTCACTTTTACACCCCCCCCCCCCCAAAAAAAGTTTAAAATATTAATTTCCATCAAAGAATGTTATGAAACACAATACATATCATGAGATGTGGTGGAGATTCATTAGGTCTGTAATGCTTGTACATTAACTGTTGGACATTCTTAGTGGACAAATTAAACCAGTGAGTGTGAAAATGTGAGTATGTTTTAAGAGAGTTTATTTAAAAATTCAAGGCCAAAAGTAACCAAAAAACACCCATAAAAGAGATGAAAGCAACAGAGAGGCAGAGGGGGTGATATATGACATATGAGACGAATGGAAAGCAGAGGGTGATTGTTGAAAGACAGAGACTGAAACAAAATATGAAATGAGATAGCAAAGCCACAGAAAGAAGTGATAGTAAATGAAAGTGACAGAAAACAAGAAAAAGTAGAGCAGGCATGATGAGAGAGAGAATGAAAGGAGATGTGTGGAGAGATGAAGTGAGAGAGACTCAAACACAGGGAGGTTATTAATAAAAGCCAAAGATTGATGGAGCTGTCTGTGGTAGAGAACACATGCAGAGATTCACAGAGCATTTAACACACACACACACACACACACACACACACACACACACACACACACACACACACACACACACACACACACACACACACACACACACACACACACACACACACACACACACGAGAGAGAGAGAGAGAGAGAGAGAGAGAGAGAGAGAGAGAGAGAGAGAGAGAGAGAGAGAGAATGAAAAGGTCTACACATGACTCAGGTAATAGTTTAATCTTTCGGCCTCTTATATAGCAATGGTATTGATAATACAATTGATCACAATGTGTAATCACAAGCAGCGACTATTTTTCTTTCTTTTTTTCATTCTTTCTTTCATCTTATTGGTTCAGGACACACTAACAAATATTCTTCAAGACAATTATGGTAATCATTACTTAAAAGGAAAGGCTTTTTATTTAGGGACTTCTGACATATTTTTCTCTTCCAAAGTTGAGATGAGTTAATGGAATTTCATTAAACATGTTGAAATACAATATGATTTATTCACATGGTTCAAAATTAACATTTTACCTCACTTGCTAATGGTGGGTGGAGAAAGAAAATGTATCTGCCACAAACATTTCTCACTGGTCAGGTATTTCTTTTTTTAAAGATTTATTTTGTTCTACCTGCATGTTCTACCTTTTTTATAACCATGTATTTCACAAAAAAAAAAAAAAAATTATATATATATATATACACACAGTATATACACAGTATATATATACAGTATATTTGCCTTCATTTCCCTCTGTTTTATAGATTTTATAAATCATTTAAATATAGGGCAGTCGTGGCCTAATGGTTAAAGAGCCAGACTTGTAACCCAAAGGTCACGGGTTTGATTCTCAGTACTGGCACAAAACAACTGAGGTGCCACAGTAAATGAGTGTATCCACGGCTTGTAGTGTGTGTTCACAGCAAGAGTTGGATCTGGCTTGAATTATGAAATATTATTCATGAGAAGGTGTGGTCTCATCCTCTGACAAGTGCTTTTTCAGTCATTTAGAAGGATTGTTTGACAATGAATAACACTTTTACAAATTGTTGCATTGTGCCATACACACCATTCCCTCCTCTCCTCACTTACTCCTATTATGTTTTCAGAATTGTGAGAATGTACATGACACTTTAAGAGCAATTTAACACAGAGAAAGTGTCAGATGCCTAATGAGCTGTTTTTAATTGGAGAGGCCAGATGAAGTTAATCCTCTTCCTCTCATGCGGTGCTAATACAGCCAAATTATCACAATTAATCTCATTCAGACTCTGTATAGATTATACAGGCATCAACTGCTGAGAACACGGATCTGTCAACTCATTTTATCAGCTGATTCTCAAACACATGGGACTAGGGACAGCATGGATGGCAGGCTTACTCCTGTATCGTATCTCTGGATGAGCCTGTGTCCATCTGTGTGCGTACAGTAAGTATGTGTATGGTCTCGTTTGCATATCCAAGTGGGGACCAAATGTTCCCAGAGAGATAATAAAACAAACTACATTGTCTGGACCTACATCACACAGCTGCATAAAGTAATAGTTTATTTGTAATGATCGCAATTTATTCAATAGGTTTTGTACTTAACAATCAAAAAACAACAACAATGCAAATTAATTTATTCAATTGGACATTATTACCGTTTCATTAATGCTTAGTGTTCAACAAATTCAACAAGCGTAATATTAACAATGAGTGAACCATTGTCATTGATTGAAATCAATGTGTGATTTCCACCAGTGGAGGTCTGCAGGCCAGTTGCTAAAATATCTTTACACATTTAAGATTACATCCATAAAGTGTGGGGAAATTTAGTTTATCCTTAAATTATTAGAGATTAACATTTTCACATTTGCATTTCCTGTGCATTATATATGTTACGATCCCAGATTCTGCAACCTCCCTTGTTAGCCAACCAAGACCGCTTTCACCCGAGTTCTAATTTTCTCCGTTGCACTACATTCCCCAGAAGCCCTCTAATCACACTCAGCTGCAACTCCTAATGACTCTCATCACCTCGCCCAGCTGCAGTCTATCACCCAGACTATTTAACCGCACCTCGAACGGCTCTCAGTGCGAAGTTTTGTTTTTCGTTTGTGAACATTTCTGAGCATTATAAACCCCGGATAGCCTGACTGATTACTGACCTATTTTTGCCCCTGTCTTCTGCCTGTTTTCTGCCAGCCTCGACCCTCTGCCTGGAGTTCCGACCTTGCCTGTTATCTGCCTGCCCCGATCCACTGCCTGGTATCTGACTACGATTTAGCCCTGCCTGTTCACTGTGTTTGCTCTGGTTTACCTCTGTTTATTTCTGATTGTTTTCTAATAAACCTTCGCTGCAAATGGATCTATCTCAGACTGGTGACTCACAACAGAAAACTTCGCCACAACCAGATCCAGCAGCGATGTCAACCTTGTCAGCTGCCTACTCAGCCCAAGCGGATCAGATTGCAGCTCACCATCACCAGCTGAGTCATCTCACCTCACTGATGGATGAATTAGTCAAGGCTGTGCGCGGACTCCAAGCCTCATCAGCTGAACAACCGTCCCCACAAGCCGTTGCTGCCGTTGTCAACCCTGCACCAGCCCCGCCCACTGCTACTGCACGTCTCGCACTCCCGGAGAAGTTCGACGGGGATCCCGATAAGTGCAGGGGCTTTATTCTTCAGTGCTCATTGTTTATCGAACAACAACCGGCCCTGTACTCGACAGACACGGGGAAGATTGCATTCGTGTGTTCTTTGCTGACGGGAAAGGCCTTGGAGTGGATAACTGCAGTTTGGAGACCCGATGGTTCAGCTTTTCCTTCTTTCTCTGTGTTTCTTCAACGCTTCAGGGAGGTCTTTGAGCATTCCAGGGAGGGAAAGAGTGCTGGTGAGCGCTTGCTGGAGCTCACGCAGGGAAAATCTACTGCTGCTGAGTATGCTCTCGCGCTACGTACCCTGGCCGCACAGACCGCCTGGAGTGATGACACACTCAAGACTATTTTCCGCCGAGGTCTGAACCACGATCTTCAATCTGAGTTAGCCTGCCGTGACGAGGGCAGGGACCTCGACCAGTTTATCAACCTAACCATCCAGATTGACAATCTCATGAGAGCTCGCCGTGCTGGTCATCGCGCCGTCCCCGCTGCTCGAACCGTTCAGACCACCCGGGCCTCGACTCCCGCTCGCCCCGACGAACCGGAACCCATGCAGGTTAATGCCTACCATTTGTCTACAGAGGAAAGAGAGCGTCGGTTCCGGCTCCATCTGTGCCTGTACTGCGGCGAGGCTGGCCATCTGCGCAACTCCTGCCCATCTAGACCCCGTCCGACCGCCTCACGCCCGGTGAGTTCAGGCCTAGAGACCTCAAACCTCACCATGTCTGTGTTCGTGCCTGTGGTCATAACGACAGACGGCAAGCGGATACCTGCCAGAGCTCTGGTGGACTCTGGCGCCGCTGGCAACTTTCTTTCAACTGACTTTGCCCGTTTGCACCACATTCCTCTAACCCAGTGCTCTTCTCCCCTTGCAGTCGAAGCCATCGACGGAAGGCCATTAGGCACCGGACGTATCACACACCACACCCAGGAACTCCAGCTCCAGACAGGCGCCCTTCACACCGAAGCTATTCAATTCTACATTTTCCACGGTCCACGCACTCCAGTAATCCTCGGCCTGCCCTGGCTCCGCAAGCATAATCCCCAGATTCACTGGAGAACAAACCAGATCACCCGCTGGGATGCGTCCTGTCACTCCAAGTGCCTTACTCCTGTTACTCCGTCCACCATCCAGGTCATCGCCGTGCCCGCGGAGGGGGCAAAACTGAGCGGTCTTCCCTTTGAATACCATGATCTGGCGGAGGCCTTTAGCAAAGCTGGCGCCTCTCTGCTCCCTCCTCACCGCGACGGCGATTGTGCCATCAATCTTTTACCCGGTTCGGTACCACCCAAGGGCCGTATCTTCCCTCTCTCCCAACCAGAGTCCGAAGCAATGAAGAAGTATATTGAGGAGGAGCTTGCTAAAGGTTTCATTCGCCCTTCCACCTCTCCGGCATCTGCTGGCTTCTTCTTTGTTCAGAAGAAGGACGGAGGCCTCCGACCCTGTATCGATTACCGGGCCCTGAATGATATCACTGTGAAGTTCCGCTATCCGCTCCCTCTGGTACCTGCCGCCCTGGAACTCCTTCGTACCGCAAAGTACTTCACCAAGCTTGACCTGCGCTGCGCCTACAACCTTATCCGCATCAGGGAGGGGGACGAGTGGAAGACGGCCTTCTCCACCAACACGGGGCACTACGAATATCTGGTTATGCCGTTTGGCCTGGCGAACAGTCCTTCCGTTTTCCAATCTTTCATCAATAACATCTTCAGAGACATGCTCCACCGTACTGTCATAGTGTACATCGACGACATCCTGATTTACTCCGACACCCTCTCGGACCATGTTCAGCACGTTCGGGCCGTGCTCCAAAGACTCCTCCAACACCACCTATACGCCAAGCTGGAGAAGTGTGAGTTCCACCAAACCTCCATTTCGTTCTTGGGGTATATCATCAGCCCAGATGGGGTTGCTATGGATGAGAGTAAGGTCAAAGCGGTCCGTGACTGGCCCCGCCCCACGACCCTGAAGGAGCTGCAGCGCTTCCTTGGGTTTGCTAACTTTTATCGACGGTTCATAAGGAATTTCAGTGCTGTGGCTAACCCTCTCACCTCCCTTGTCAAGAAGGGAACCCATCGTCTCCCGTGGAACGACTCGGCCACCCAGGCCTTCAACTTACTCAAGCAACGTTTCACCACTGCGCCTATCCTGCACCATCCTGACCCCGGGCTACCATTCGTAGTGGAGGTGGACGCCTCTAACACCGCCCTGGGGGCCATCCTCTCCCAACGTCAAGGTTCGCCCCCCAAGCTGTATCCCTGCGCTTTCTACTCCCGTAAACTGAATACCGCTGAGAAGAATTATGATCTGGGTGACTGGGAGCTCCTTGCTATGAAGGCCGCTTTCGAGGAGTGGAGGCACTGGCTCGAGGGCGCCCTCCATCCCTTCGTAGTACTCACCGACCATAAGAACCTGGAGTATCTGCGTACTGCGAAGAGGCTAAACCCCAGGCAGGCCCGTTGGGCACTCTTCTTTACCCGGTTTCAGTTCACCGTCACTTACCGCCCAGGCTCCAAAAATGCAAAGGCCGACGCCCTGTCACGTCAGGACGATCATGAACTCACGCCTCAAGACCCCACGACTGTGTTGGCGCCCCACCTCGTTGTCTCCCCCATTCAGTGGGACATCAACACAGAGATTGAACAGGTCAACTCCCACACAGATGTCCCACCAGGCTGTCCACCTGATCGTGTCTTTGTCCCCGAGACTTTTCGGAACCAAGTCTTGGAACTTGTTCACGCCCATCCAAGTTCAGGACATCCAGGAATCACGGCCACCATCCAGCTTCTCCAAAACCGATACTGGTGGCCCTCCCTAGCCGCTGAGGCCACAGCCCACGTCCAACACTGCCGGGTCTGCAACACCCAGAAGTCTTCGCGCCAACTACCTGCCGGCCTCCTCCACCCACTTCCTGTTCCGCAACGTCCATGGTCACACATAGCCATCGACTTCATTACTGATCTTCCAGTTTCTGAGGGGCACACCACCATCCTCACCGTCATTGACCGTTTCTCCAAGGCCTGTCGTCTAATTCCACTCGCTAAGCTTCCCACAGCTCTGCAGACCGCCGAACACCTCTGCAACCAGGTATTCCGGTTTTATGGCTTACCTGAAGATATTGTTTCCGACCGAGGACCCCAGTTCACCTCACAGGTTTGGTCTGCCTTCTTCAGGACCCTTCAGGTTAATGTCAGCCTCACTTCAGGATATCACCCGCAATCCAACGGTCAGGCTGAACGCCTGAATCAGGAAGTGATCCGTTTTCTGCGCTCCTACTGCCACCAGCGCCAGGAAGATTGGAGTCGTTACCTGTTCTGGGCCGAGTACGCCCAGAACTCCATTCGAAAGCACTCCACCGGTCTGACTCCCTTTCAGTGCGTCCTAGGCTTCCAGCCACCTCTCTTCCCATGGTCAGGCGAACCCACTGATGTCCCCGCTGTGAACGACTGGCTTCAGCGCAGCGAGGAGACCTGGAACCAGGCCCACACCCACCTTCAACGAGCGGTCCACCGTCAGAGAGTTCAGGCTAACCGCCGTCGTCGGCCAGGGCCAGAGTATCAACCGGGCCAGTGGGTCTGGCTGTCAACCCGAGACTTACGTCTTCGGCTCCCCAGCAAGAAGCTCAGCCCTAGATTCGTAGGCCCATTCAGAATCACTCAGCAGATCACTCCTGTCTCCTACCGTCTAGATCTGCCCAGACAGTACCGTATCGCCTCAACCTTCCATGTCTCACTTCTCAAGCCTGCCGATGGTCCTAACGAGGGCGAGGAGGGAAGTTCCCATGACCAGACTCCTCAGCCCATTCTAGTGGAAGGCGAGGAGGTCTATCAGGTTCAAGAACTCGTGGACTCCAGACGTCGGGGCAGGTCCTTGCAGTACCTCGTGCATTGGGAGGGTTATGGTCCTGAGGAACGCTCATGGGTTGAGGCTTCGGACATCCTGGATCCCAATCTGATCACGGACTTCCACCTGGCCCATCCCACCAAACCGGCCCCTCGACCTCGTGGAAGACCTCGACGCCATCGGGCTCCTCGCGCCGGGAGTCGCTCGCAGGGAGGGGGCTCTGTTACGATCCCAGATTCTGCAACCTCCCTTGTTAGCCAACCAAGACCGCTTTCACCCGAGTTCTAATTTTCTCCGTTGCACTACATTCCCCAGAAGCCCTCTAATCACACTCAGCTGCAACTCCTAATGACTCTCATCACCTCGCCCAGCTGCAGTCTATCACCCAGACTATTTAACCGCACCTCGAACGGCTCTCAGTGCGAAGTTTTGTTTTTCGTTTGTGAACATTTCTGAGCATTATAAACCCCGGATAGCCTGACTGATTACTGACCTATTTTTGCCCCTGTCTTCTGCCTGTTTTCTGCCAGCCTCGACCCTCTGCCTGGAGTTCCGACCTTGCCTGTTATCTGCCTGCCCCGATCCACTGCCTGGTATCTGACTACGATTTAGCCCTGCCTGTTCACTGTGTTTGCTCTGGTTTACCTCTGTTTATTTCTGATTGTTTTCTAATAAACCTTCGCTGCAAATGGATCTATCTCAGACTGGTGACTCACAACAATATACAGTTTGAGATTTTGATTTTGTCCACTGCCATTCAAAAGTTTGGGGTCAGTATTTTTTTTTAAATATATATACATTGAAAATAATAAGTTTCTTGAGCATCAAATCAGCAGATTTGCATGATTTCTGAAGGATCATGTGTAATTGCTGCTTAAAATTCAGCTTTACCATCACAGGAATAAATTATTTTAATATAAATAAATTAAAGTAGAAAAGTTCATTTAAATTCTAATATTATTTACAATTTTATTGTTTTTTACTGTATATAGCAAATAAATGTAGTTTTGGAAAGCATAAAAGACTTCCTTTAAATATAAAAATAAAAGATTACGATTAGAAAAGTTCAGGTTTGGGATTAAAGTTAGTATATAGTAATTATAATTATGCAAATTAAAAAATCACTGGGATGTCCCCACTTGAAATAAAACATATGGTGTGTGTTTATGTGTGTGAGCCTTACGTGAGTGCCTGGGAGTAGTTGTAATAAGGAGTGACACCCAGAAATTTCTGAAGCTCGTCCATCACTTTAGCTGGGTCATTCCTCAGTTGCTGTCCATCAATAATCATTAGCTACAGGAAGAGATAGAGAGAGACAGACAGAAGTAGAGGATTCAGAAAAATGTCCAATAAAAGTCCTGAACTCAGCAAGGGTTGGTCCAGAGTCGACCACTGACAGATGTGTTTTACCTGGTTTGGAGGGTAGTATGTGAGCCATCTCTCCAGGTGTGTGGCGTAGAGTCCAGGTACGAGACAGCGGTTTTGGAGAGAGCGCAGCTCAGGTGGAGCGAGCTGGTCTGCTGAAATGACCTCATAGAAACTGAGCTGCAATGCTGCTGGGTCTTCATGAGCCCTCTGATGCTGCCAGTGAGATTAAAACTACTTTAAAAACCAAAACCAACTACACAATTACTTAAATATCAGTATTTATTCTGATTCTGATTGGTCAATTGCAAATTGGTCAAATACTTTTGAATAATTGTAATATTGTGTTCTGTCTTGTTGTTAGGCCAATTATATGGCTAATGGTCTATTTTTTCCTCATCTGAAGATGATCTGCAACTAAGATAATCCATTGATACAAAGAACTCAATAATATTTATTTGTTAAGTACCCATGTAATAAGCGAGATAATGTGCAGGGCTTAAATGGTATTTACTCTGAATTAATGTTTCTTTAATACAGGATATGAGCTTGCAATGCTTTTCTTTTCATGTGCTTGTGGTGTGCAGTATAGCAGCTTCAAGCTGTGCCCTCCTGTGCATGCTGTTCATGACATTTCTACCTCACACAATCTCTAACTCGAGTTTACACCCGGTGGTGTTCTCACTCACACATATTCAATCTCTCCACAATATCACACATGAACATGTGTATGATTGGTTCCTATGTACATCCACCAAGCACGGATACACAAACCCTGAGTGATTTCATTGATTTATACTGTATATATACTACTTTTCACTAAAAGGGTGTATTAAAGTATAAGAAAATATCAAACCTCAATAGGTCTGGAGATGTCATAAGGACCCGCACAGGTATTTGTTAAGCTTAACACCTTTTCTCAACTTAATGGATGGATGATTTTTGTATTTTTTTTTTTTTTTTTTACAACTCAAGTTACGTTTGTATTGGAAAAATCTTGTTCTCCTAAAGTTTACATGCACATGACTTTCCGATTTACGTTAATATTTTTGAATATTACTATGAATATGACATGACAATAGTATATTTAAAATAAGATGGATATGATCTGTAAGATAAGACATGTTTTATGTAATTCCTTTATGGAATAATAAATGGGTTTTATTTTGATGCATTTATTAATCTGCATTTTAGTAATTCTTTACAGTATTTTCATTCTCATTCTCATTTACCTATTCCTTTACCTATCACATTAATGTTTTATGTATTCTGATGTATTTGTTTGACAGCTTGACTTTTCACAGCTGCTGATGTTGTAAAGCAGAATGTTCCCTTGCGAGGGAACTCGCGATGCGTCAACGACGCTTTGGGAATGCGTCTGAAGCATCTGTGTCAACTAGTCCAATGGAAAGAATGATCGTCACGGGCGGGTGACGTCATGACCAGGAAGAGATGAAAGCACATCGGGTGCAACCAGCATTAGCTTCTGTTAGGGGTGACCCCGAACAGTCGAAGATTCGATGCATCGATAGGAGGAGCCTGATTCGACTACCAATCTCACAGTCGAATCTTCGCATAAGGGTGCTGAATGTTTGATTTCACATAGAACTACTGGTTTTCTGTCAATACGTTAATATAGGAGCCTATTATGATAATGCTGTAAATACAAATGTGCAAAGGAAGAAGCTTTAAATAAATATGTTTAACGTGCATGAATACATCCAAACACCCCGTGACAGATTTAAGTTTCACTTTCGATACGTGACCGATGAGGAGCGTTTTGGCGACAGGGATTTAAATCTTTAAAAATGTCTGGGATAAGAAAATCTAAAGAGTGGATGCACACCATCAGAAAGGATATTTTCCCAGACTGAATTTAGCATCAGGAAAACCATGATCGCACTTCTGCAGGCCAACGTTAACAAGTTGGTTTTCTTTATAATAACGGTTTTCAATGGGAGGAAAATTAGCGTTTAATTAAACGCGTTGCGTTCATATAGGCTACTGGGCTCATCTGCTTTTCTGTAGGCTATACAGTATGCTTTATTAATAAGGTGTGTATAGAATTTGATCTTTTAATATAACTGTCTTAGGACATTAAGCCGTTAAACGTTTTTCATGTTAAGCGTTTTAGAATGTATTTTATCCGCGCACACAATTTGAAAAGACTCAAATGGACACAGAGACACAGCAGAGTGAAAGACTAGATTTTTTTCTCTCTCGATCAGGTAGGGTACAAGTGATTTCAAAACATTTCAGCCGGTTCTAATTTGATTTTTGGATGCTGTGAACATGTTTAGATAAACTGTCACTCGAGTTCAGCGTTTATTGTTGTTTATGCAGTTAAAAAGACAAAGTTGACCATTCTGGCTATACTTTCGATATTTTAATAATATCTTTATTTTTTATTTTATTTATTGACCACTCAGGGTAATCTAATTTAACTATCTGTGGCTTGTGTTTTGAATATATGTTCCCCTGCAATTTAGGCACTTTGCACACATTTGTTCTGCATCTTGTGACTTGATTCAGACTTGTTTCATTGTTTTTTTTTTTTTAGAAAGGTATATTCTGTTCTAATTTAATCCTGTAAATTAATTGTTGATTATTTTTCGGTGCATAGATATTGCGCCCTCTAGGCAATTTAGCCGATTTAATTTGATTTGCATGTGTAATGCAAATCCTGTCTGCAGTGTGGCCTTTCTGCAGTTATTTATGTAATTTCTTAGTTGAATTGATCCGAATTGTTTTTCTACATTTTTTCTATATCTTTGTGTGATGTTCTGTACATCCAGGCTTTAAAATGTTAAAGCCCGGCCCCTCCCTAACCCCACACACACGATTCGACTATTAGTCGACTATAGGGAAGACTTGACGATTCTGATTCGACTATGAAAATCCTTAGTCGGGGACACCCCTAGCTTCTGTTGCCTCAGCAAGCGATCTGTGTCACTGTCTCTGTTATTTACTGTTGTCAGTATATATATATATATATATATATATATATATATATATATATATATATATAGGAAATATGGCGAAACAAATTTACAAGCTCTGTGCTTCTCCTTGCCCGGGTTATTTAACGGGTGGGGACACACACAAGCTTTGTGTAATTTGTTTGGGGGTGGAGCATGCGGTATTAGCCTTCGTGGGGGCTGATTGCCAGCATTGTGAGAAGCTTCCACTTCGCATGCTCCGCTCCCGCCTGTCACTTTTCGAGGAAAGTGGCTAGGCTCGTGATCCTCAGGGTGCAGGACCCACTGTTGCCAAGGCAACACGGAGAATGCATTCCTGGGGATCGCAAAAGGATCTTTCAGAGGGGTTGGAGCCGGGTCCGAGGGCCTTATTTCCTTCCTTATCTGGAAGATCCAGCGCTCTCCCTCCGGTGTCGGAAGCCCGCTCTGCGGGTTCTTCCGCCCAGGTAGAGGGAGCCCAATGCTTCAGTGCTCTAGCTCCGAGGAAGAAGATGTGCTGAGCATTGGCAGTGAAAGCACATACTTGGGGGAAGGAGATTCACCACCTCTTTCCCCAGCATATGAGGAGCTGGTGGAGGTGATCACTCGAGCTGTTGGTAAATTACATATTAATTGGCCAGTCGAGAAAAGGGGCACTCGTCCCAAAAGCAAATTAGACGACCACTTCCTTACATCCAGTATTTCACCTCCACCATGGGGCCTTCCTTTTCCCCCCGATCTGCTCAGTGAGCTGTCCAAATCGTGGAATAAGCCATACTCTTCTCGATTATTCAGCCCCCAAGTTCATGTTTATTTGGGAATAAAGGGGTTGAAAAAGTATGGTTGTGAGTCGATGCCCCGGGCTGAACAGACACTCGCAAGTTATCTTTCGCCCGGTCCAGTATCGTCTCTGAAGGCCTCGGCTTTGCCCACTAAGCCACTAAAGACAAAATCTAACTTAGTGGGCAAAGCATATACAACAGCAGGTCAAGCTGGAGCCTGCCTTCATACGATGGCAGTGCTTCAGGCTTATCAAGCTGACTTGGCGGGGGATTTAGACAGGAGTGAGGGAGTGGGGCCCGATGAGGTTCGCGAACTTCGTCGGGCCACAGATCTGTCTCTCAGGGCTACTAAGGAGACCGCCAGAGCAATTGGGTGGTCTATGGCAGCCCTTGTAGCCACTGAGAGACACCTCTGGTTGAATCTCGCTGAAATCAAGAACAAGAACAGAGCCTTTCTCCTTGATGCTCCGATCAATCCTTCTGGTCTCTTCGGCGACGCAGTAAATGCTGTCGCCGATAGATTCCAGGAGGCTAAGAAGGCTTCGGCCTAAAAGAAAATGTCCTGACGCCGCTGGCGTCAGACCTGTGAGGGCAGCCCCAACCAGGGTAGAGCGGTGTACACCTCAGAATACGGTGCTAGTTCCATCTCGGTGTCCTCACGGGACCGTTCTACCAACCCCGTCACCCTTGGTGCTTCGGGGCGCAGCAGTCTCCGGCGAGCTTCTGGCACAGTATCAACTCGACATTGCATCAGACTCGCGCCCTCTGAGGGGGTTCAAAAACAGTCAGTTCAGGTACTTCCTTTTGGTCTAGCTTTATCACCCCGCACTTTCACTAAGTGCGTAGATGCAGCTCTGGCCCCGCTCAGGCTGTAGGGCATATGCACTCTGAACTACATAGACAACTGGCTGATTCTAGCGGAATCAGAACAGTTAGCGGTTGAGGCTCAATGCCAAGAAAAGTGTGCTTTCTCCAGTACAGAGGACCACTTTTCTAGGTGTGGTCTGGGATTCAGTCACGATACGAGCCGTTCTATCGCCCGCTCGTGTAAGTGCTATCCTTACAGCCACAAAAGAGCTAAAGCTAGGCCAGTCACGCACTGTGAAACAGTTCGAGAGACTGTTAGGCCTCATGGCAGCAGCGTCCAATGTGATACCCTTTGGCCTGCTGTACATGAGACCTTTGAAGTAGTGGCTTAGGACCAGAGGGTTCTCCCCGAGGGGAAACCCACTCCGTATGATCAAGATCACGCGGCGATGTCTCCGCGCCTTGGTTATATGGAGGAAACACTGGTTCTTGTCTATGGAAGTAAAATAATGCCAAATGTTTTTGAAACAAAAAGCCTGTTGAATTGTACTACTCATGCATTTCATTAACCCTGCTTGTATTTAATGCATTGTATTTTTAGGGTTTGCATTTTTATGGGCAGAAATTTAGCATGGTTGAATATTTAAGCTGTGAATATTTAAATTCAAAACATTTCAAACACATTTTAATTATTAAAATTTCAATAATTCATATTCACCTTTCATATTTCACTTCCAAAATATTCAAACTGATTAAAAATACAACCTATAATATTCAACAGGCGGTTTTCGGTGCATTTTATTTTGCTTAGTCGACCCCACCAGCAGGGGGTGCAAGCGTGTGTTGTTGACGAAGACCAGAGCAACAGTTAGAGCAAGCCATTCATTCATAAAAACTAATTTACAACAATTGAGCATGCATTAAAGGAGCAGTATATAGGATTGTGGCCAAAACTGGTACTGCAATCACTTTCAAATTACTGTAGAGCGGTGTATCCCCTCTCCCTCCTCCCTGACTCGAGGTTGCCAGATAGGCTGCAGGATACAGCAGGAACGTAGGCTGCTACAGAAGCTTCCAATGGCAAGTGACGAGTCCTACACAGTAGGCTAAGTTTTTTTTTCTGTTAATTATGTTTATGCTTCAAATGAGAGATGTTTTGCAAAGTAATTATATATCGCAAAAATTTACTAATGGCGATTAGCCAAATATAATAGTAAAGATGTACGCTCGTATGTGACAGTACATTGTTAGAACAGTAGCTGTTATTAAACTAACGGTAGGTATCTGTCATTAACGTAAGTACAAGCACAAGCCTCGGTCACTGTGTGTAATCGATATCAAAGATACAGCTATTCATTTAGCTGACACTATAAGTGAAAGCGACCAGCTGTATTTTTTAACTTACTCTGCAGTACACGTCCATAACGCTTAAATAGGTGATATGAAAGATTACATGTCATTCTATTATTTTTGGCTGTAGAACTTGCATGATAAACAAGTAGGCTACAAAACGTTCCAAGTGGGACACATTATTCACATCATAGGCTACAATGTGCTTTTCATTGGTGTTATGGACGTTATAAAAAGTTATTTTACCGTGGAATTGCGCCTATAGTGCTTCCAATTCGATGATCCACCTCCTCCATATGAGCTAACGTAATGTTACTTTGCACTAACATGCATAACTTTGTTCGACTGTCATGAATATTTGAAATGTCCATTTATATCAAGTACAAGTCAGCCAAACATAGATGAATCTTACCTGTCCATAAATTCTTCTCCGTTTTCAGCCGTCTCCATCTTTCAAAGGCATCTCCTATACAGATCCTTGTTTTATTTCGGACTTTGTCACGAAGTATTTCGGATTCATAACGAGTTTATGAGTTTATCAGTTTATCTGATTCGCAACGTTAGACTTTTTTTTTTATCCGATTCCGACACGTTTGTAGCTGCAGCTGTGGTTACTAGAGCAGAGCTGGCAACCCGGATGCCGCAACACTACTGACTTCGTGATTGGTAGATAGGTGGAGGGTGACGCATCAGACCAAAACACAACATGACAACATCAACATCAGTTGAGGGCTGCAACTTCACTTTTTAAATGACAATATCCTGGCCGGACTACTGTTGTCAGTGATATAAGTATTTGAAATGAACATGATTTCTTAATGTCTAGTGACATATCAGGGCCATTTTATGATTAATTTAAATACATTTCTTACATACAGCTCCTTTAAGTTTTTTGTGATGATTATCTGGGTCAGTATATATGCGGAAAAGATGATAAAGGCACAAAAGCTGTTTTTATGTTTCATTCATTAACTTCATTGTTACTTTCCCTGTGTAGCCTTACATGTTATCAACTTTTTCTACCATGAACTGGATTATAATCAGTTTCCCTCAATACCTCATCATACTCAAGAATTCCCCTTCCATCAGGACAAAACGCTTAACGTAGCTTAATGGACTAATACAGTGATATAAAAGACCAAACTCGCACCTTATTGGGAAGTATGCCTCCATACATGTTAATACTACTACATACATGATTAATCTGGGAAAGGTCATAGCACTTTCATATTGTTGTCCTATATTGTTAGTTTAATTGTAACTTAAGTCGCTTTGGATAATGACTAAATGTAAAATTGGCTTGACATTTGCACATTTAGGGACTGTCTCTAAAGTAACATTGATAGGCCTAAACGTTTCTAACTTCAATTTATTTGAATAAATTGTGCATTATGCCTGACATCACCTACATGAACACTTTATAGTTGGTTTTATGACTGCAAGTCGTTCTCTCCAAATGCTATTGAAGTTAGAAACGTGTATACCAATGTCGTATGTAACTTTAGAGACGGTCCCTAAATGTGCGAATGTCCAATGTCATGCCAATTTATGCCAGTATCACTGAGAAACGCTCAGCTTTAAACTTTGCACGTTAAGTTCATATTCTGAGTCCTTATTCTGAGTCCTTCTGCTTGCCTGCGAGTTTGGTCTTTTATATCACTGTATTAGTCCATTAAGCTACGTTAAGCGTTTTATATGTCCAGAAGGGGAATCCTGATGTATTGAGGGAAACCCTACTATACTGCATGCAGCACAATCGCCACAATATAAGGTTGAGGCTACTAAACAACCAATAGATATGTCAAACTCAAATGTAACATTGGATCTGTAGGCCTATACATCCGCATCGGGGGAATAACATTATAATCTCGTTCACGGTAGAGATGCATGTAGGCTACACAGGAAAAGTAATCGTGAAGACACTGAATTTCCCATAAAACAATAATAACAGATACACTTACATTGTTGTAAATGAGTTTTTATGAATGAATGGCTTGCCCCAACTGTTGCTCTGGTCCTCATCAACAACACGCGCTTGCACCCCCTACTGGTGAGGTTGACTAACAGCAGATGGAGATAATGACCGGTAATCTACTGCTTTTCCTGCAGTTCCTGGATGTCAACGTTGAATTTACTATCGAATTTGAACCACTGAATTTGTGGAAGCGAATTTGCAAAGCGAAATAAAATGGACTGAAAACCGCCTGTTGAATATTATAGGTTGTATTTTTAATCAGGTTGAATATTTTGGAAGTGAAATATGAAAGGTGAATATGGATTATTTAAATTTTACTAATGAAAATGTGTTTGAAATGTTTTGAATTTAAATATTCACAAGCTTAAATATTCAACCATGCTAAATTTCAGCCCATAAAAATGCAAGCCCTAAAAATACAATGCATTAAAATACAAGCAGGGTTAATGCAATGCATATTTTTTTCAAGTAGTACAATTCAACAGGCTTTTTGTTTCAAAAACATTTGGCATTATTTTACTTCCATACTTGTCCCAGGGTCTGGTGTTGGGAGCTCTTTGCCATCGAGTTGCGATCTCGACAGATGCTTCCCTCACCGGCTGGGGAGCGGTAATGGAAGGCCGCTCAGCTCAGGGTCTGGAGGAGCTCTGGAGGAGTCATCATCTCTCTTGGCACATAAATTACCTGAAGATGATGGCTGTTTTCAATGCGTTGAGAGATTTTCTCCCAGACCTGAGGGGCCATCATGTGCTTGTCCAGACAGACAACACATAGGTGCTCTCTTATTTAAATCGTCAGGGGGCTCTGCGTTCACGTCGGCTTTGCAAACTGGCGCACCAGATCCTCCTGTGGTCCCTGGGAAAAAAACTCTCTCTGAGGGCAATGTATATTCCAGGGGGCCAAAGTATAGGAGCAGACACCCTGTCGAGGCAGGGGCTGAGACCAGCGGACTGGAGACTCCACCCCAGGGCAATGGAGCAAATATGGGAGTTTTATGGCCAGGCAGAAGTGGATCTGTTTGCGTCTCAGCACATGATGCACTGTCCACTCTGGTTCTCCCTCACTCCACCAGCCCCCTGGGGGCTGGATGCTATGGTTCAGACGTGGTCGAGGCTACTGCTGGTACGCATTTCCCCCTATTGCTCTGCTCCCAGGAGTTCTGGAGAGAATACGCCAGGACGGAATAAGCCTACTGCTAGTAGCACCATGCTGGCCGAGCCGAATTTGGTTTGCGGATCTCATTCATCTCCTCGACAGCCCTCCCTTGGAGATCCCGATCAGGAGAGACCTTCTGTCTCAGGCAGGGGGCACAATATTTCACCCCGGCAAGAGATTTGGAAACTGTGGGTTTGGCCTCTGAGGGGGCCCAACTCACAGAGAGCGGTCTCTCAACCGAGGTTGTTGAGCTCCAGAGCTCTCGCTACGAGGAAATTTTATTCACTAAAATGGAGAGTTTTCACTTCTTGGTGTCACCACCGCCAGTGGGATCCGGTTAACTTTTCAGTCAACACAGTACTCGAGTTTCTGCAAGAGCGTTTTACATCAGGTCTATGTCCATCAACGCTTAAGGTATACTTGGCGGCCATTGCGGCTTTCCATGCCCCGGTGGGTCGTACAATCTCTGGTTCAAGACCCCCTGATCACCTTGAGGCTGAGGCCTTCAACTCGCACTAGGGTGCCGGCTTGGGACCTGGCAATAGTTCTAGAAGGCCTATCTGGGGCTCCCTTCTAGCCCTTAGATTCAGTCTCAGAGAAATTCCTCACATTGAAGACTGTTTTTCTGCTAGCTATTTTGTCCCTTTAAAGAGTCGGAGACCTTCAGGCCCTTTTGGTTTCTCCCTCCTGGCTTGAATTCCCATTCAAGATGGTCAAGGCATTTTTATACCCTAAACATGGATATGTTCCTAAGGTGCCTACCATTATTCCAAGGCCTATTGTGCTGAAGGCTTTCTGTCCTACCCCGTTTACTTCATTGGACCAGGAAAATCTGAACCTCTTGTGCCCAGTGGGAGCACTGGACACTTATGTTCATCGCACTTCTCTGTTGAGAAAATCTGACCAATTATTGGTCTGCTTTGGATCACCCAAGAAAGGTCTTCCTGCCTCTAAGCAGACGGTGAGCAAGTAGATAGTCGAGGCTATTTCTCTTGCTTATGAGTCCTCTGACCAGCCATGCCCTTTGGTGGCGGCTTCTAAAGCTTTGTTATCTGGAGTTTCTCTCCAAGACGTTTGTGATGCAGCAGGCTGGTCCTCACCGCTCACATTCGTCAGGTTTTATAACCTGGACACTGCCCCTGGGTCTCAGGTGCTTAGTGCTTAGTGTAGTATGACAACAGGCTAACACTCAGGCATTTGAAAGTCTGGCAATTTGGATATTCTCGTTCCCAAAGCGTCGTTGACGCACCATGAGTTCCCTCGAAAGGGAACGTCTCAGGTTAAGACTATAACCATAGTTCCCTGAGAAAGGGAACGAGACGATGAGTCGCCCTGCCATACTTCCTGCATCCCTGTGATCGACCTGCTTCGGCAATTTAGGAAGCTAATGGCAGTTGTACCGGATGTGCTTTTATCTCTTCCTGGTCATGATGTCACCCGCCCGTGACGATCATTCTTTCCATTGGACTAGTTGAGATAGATGCTTCAGACACATTCACACTGGGGGCGTTCCCAAAGCAGCGTTGACGTGCGCAGACATAAATGACTGCTCCATTACTCTGGATATTCCCCAAAAGTCTGTCTACTATTGATAATATTAGGGTCGGTAAGATTTTTAAATGTTTTTGAAAGTCTCTTATGCCCACCAAGGCAGCAATTATCTGATCAAAACAGTAAAAATAGTAATATTGTGAAATATCATTACAATTTAAAATTACTATTTTCTATTAATATATTTTCAAATGATGGCAAAGCTGAATTTTTTAAGCATCATTACTCCAGTCTTCAGTGTCATATGATCAATCCTTCTAATATGCTGATGTGATGCTCAAGAAAACATTTATTATTATTTTCATCAATGTTGAAAACAGTTGCTTAATATGTTTGTGGAAACTGTGATAAATGTTTTGGGATTCTATGATGAATAGAAAGAACAACATGTATTTAAAATAAAATCTTCTCTACCATTATAAATGTCTTTACAATCACGTTTGATTTCACGTTTCTTTTCTTTAAAAACACAAAGCTAAAACTTTTGTACGGTAGTGTACATAATCAAATTCTTGTGCATGTAAACATGATCAATGGCATTGATTTTCTTTTACTGCACAAGCAGGCTCTTTAATCCACCCAGACGACTCTGATTGGGCAATTCTACTAGTCTTTGCTGTGTTATTGGTCAGTGTCGCACCTGGTACCAGCTGTATGCCCTATCTGAAGGGTTGATCAGCAGAGTAAGGATCTTGGCTTTAGGCAGGAGAGCAGCGGCTCGTTTGGGCGTCTCCTCAGAAGGAAAGTAATTTGCACTTTTCTCAAACAGGAAATCTGTGCTGACATTAGAGGGTATGGGAAAGAACTCCATGTACCTTTAAGAAGAGAGGAGTATTGAGTTAGAGAATACTCATACAAAGACAAATGGACACATAAACACAGGCTTCATTTACGGTGGGACATTTGGCCATATCAGATTTTCTCCCCTCCACTTTTTGAAATAGCTTGAGGCGAGAATATATCAGGGCCAATGACAAATAAGAGTTTCCTAGATAAAGAAAATGGAAAAGTCTTTTAGTTATTAATATCTATAAATCTAGTAAGAAGATATATCCCTAACACATTGAATAGATATGTACGGAGCCACTAATTAAGAATTTGTTCCCACAACTTATTAATTTGTTCTAGATATGTTGTACTAATTGGTTATTACTATGGCCACGAATTAATAAGTTGCCCCCCCCACCCCCCGCATATCATCTTATATATCATTTCCAAAAGGTTTTTCAATATTTTTTTGAAGTAAATTAAACATTTTTTAAACTTTGCTTTGCCCTGTAATAAATAGGTCAAATCATCTTAAGAGATATTCTAAAAGACTTTCCCTAAAGAGGGTCCATTTTATGATGTAATTTTCTGTTTTATTTTCTGCATGTTAGGAGCAGCTTGGTTCCGCCATAAAGTCATAATTGTGAGCTATAAACTCGCAAATGCGAGTTTACATCTAGCAACTCTGACTTTAGTTATCGCAATTGCAAGTTTATATCTCGCAATTCAGACTTTCTAACTCACAATTGCTAGATTATGTATATTTATCAAAATGTTAAATTATTAAATGTAAAATTAAATCATGTTAAATTATTTGTGTATTATCTCAATAATATTTATGAGCTACGTCTTCACCATTTTGTAACATCATAACCATTGCATACTCAGCCAAAAACACATTTAATAAAGTGAAACCCATGCACAGAAGTGTCTGGAGCACAAGTACATGTTTCACACCCACCAGTCGATGCCTTTGTGATAGTTGTTAGTGTTGAAAAACTGAACTTCCTCGAATGTTTTCACACTGGGGAAGTTGCTGGAGATGAAGGGATGCATGATCAGGAAGAGGTAGAGCGCTGTCGTACCTGGTGAGAGAGAAAGAGATGAAGGGAGAAAGGAGGGCAGAAGAGAACAGAAAAAAGAGGGGAAGTAAATCAACATGCCCTTCCCCTGCTAATGATGAAATTATATGTGCAGCTGATAGCGCTGAAGAGAAACATTTCGGGCCAGGAGATTCAGCCCACAGACCAAGAAACTAAGAGACATGGGATCAATACCCCATTTACCTTATGGATTTTTTTTCTGAGAGTGTGTTGCGAGTTTGTGATACAGCAGGAAAGAAGATGAGTGCAGAGAGGAGAAGTGTTTAACAAGACAGTGTCTTGACACCAATCAAAATCTTACAGCCCCAAAACAGCGCTCTGTCTTTCCCTTGTTCTACCCTCAGCCCTCTGGGGATGTATCTATGTTGTTCTCCTCTAGAGCTCAACGCCCGTGGTTGCACTTTCATCGTTTCTAGCAGTACAAGGTGAGATATGAAGCAGGATCAAGGGGAACAGCGAAGCGAGGAGATACGTGCACACACACGGCTTTGAAGCCCTGCAAAAGAAAAGACGGAAGAAACACGCTCTCGTAACAGAAGTACAGAATTACCTGTTTTCTGAGGTCCGACCACCATGAACTTGGGCAGCCTGTCGCAGGTCTTCTCTTTAGACCAGATGTCCTTATGGCGTCTATCATCACATGGGTTCTAAAAAAAAACAACATCATAAATGGGATCTGGCATAAAGTCCAATCAAATCAATATATTATCTGTTAACAGAAGCACGGAGAAAGAGGACAGGTCATTGTCTGTAGCTCGATGCCTGTACAGAATATGGATCATCTTTGAGATCATCTTCAGTTATCATATGATGATATTAATAGATATTCTAAAAACCTACAGTATGTCTGTACTGTAATTGTTACTGCAGCAATTTAATAAGCAATTTATGTCGAGAAAAGGACCATATGAAATTCACTTGAAATCTTTTTTGTAGTTCTAGTCAAGGCTTTGCACACCTATATGCAGCATCTTTTAAATATAAAACAAAATTTGAACAACCACAGAAAAAGTGCTTGAGAAAAAGATACTAAAATTGTGCAAAACCCCCATAAATCCAAGCGTTGTCCCTGTGAGAAGTTGTAAAGTGCAACTGTTCGTTTTCTGGTGGCTTGTCATTGGTCAGTGTGGACTTGAAACTTGGAGTGCTTGATGTACAGCGATAGTTACATAGCCAACAGGCCGCAGAGAGTAGGCTTTTACCAGTTTTGTCAGTTTGCAAAGGACTGCTTTTCCCTGTGGTAACTTCTTGAGGACATTTTATGTAAGGTAAAAGATACTGTATTTAAGAAGTCTAAAAAAATTGTTAACTGGTCTAAAAAATTAAAAATAATAATAAAAATGTACAAATAAAATAAAATTTTTAAATGTTTTTGAAATAAGTCTCTTATGCTCAACCAGGCTGCATTTATTTAAACAAAAACAAAAAACACAAACATGTAGTACAAACAGTAATATTTTGAAATATTCCTACAATTGAAAATGCAATTTATTCTAAATTTATTTTAAAAAAAATTAATTGATGGCAAAGCTGAATTTTCTGCAGTCTTCAGTTTCACATGATCCTTTAGAAATCCTTCTAATATTCTGATCTAACATTCAAATATCATTTATAACCAGTTCTCATTAAACTAGGCAAATTCATGAAGTGTTAATCGTAACTAAAAGTAAAAGTAAATTCAAATATTTTAATATAGTAAAAAACAGTTTGTGTCTTTTTATGACTGACCTGCCATAGCGGGTGCCCCTGCTCCGGGAAGAGTGTGAAGTACTTGTGTGCGAGCTGCAGGGGAGGAAGTGTGTGCAGCCTCAGGTTGGTCCAGCATTTCAGGAAGTTAGCCAAATTGTTGAATGTATATAATCCCAAGCGGTCATTCCCATAGTTGGAGAGATGAGTCATAAATATACTGATCTACAGAGAGGAACAAAGAGAGAAACTTTTCAGTCATCCATCATAAGTAAATACTTAAAATTTTCATTAGTAAACAGCAGCCTTTGCTACTATAACATTTAAGCTAATTTCAGCTATAGTGACAAATGTGAATGTGATGACCTTAGTTGTAATATCCCAGTGTTTCCTGTAGGTTGCAGTATTGTCTATATTGATGTTCAGGTCTTAAACCTTTGCTCCTCCATTATACTAACTCCTTTTCTCATAACAACATTAGAGGAGAGAGAAAACCATTTAAATACAAACCAACCCACATTTGTCCATTTTAGTAACATTAGTGCATGATTTTATTTGTCAAATATGTGTTATAAACAGCCCAGCAGACGTTGAGGTGATGCTGATCATTTGGTTTGCTGACTTTGTTTGATAAAGGCAAAATGTCGCCTAGCAACCCTATAAACTTCACTAAGGTCTGCTGATTTCCTGCGTCAGCCCCTTTATGGGGTGGTTCATGGCACCCCTGGGGCACATTCAATTACTGCAGGCTGATCAGCGGTCTTTCATATGAGGTAAGCCCAGCGGATGCGTCCACTTCATGTGGAGTGGAGCTGTAATTCTGATGTAATCCACTAGAGTAAGGTCATTCGCGGACAGTGTCTGTGGAGATTAGGATCAATACAATTAACCAGGGTCTGCTGAGAGTAGAGAAAAGATGAGAGGAGTCAGGGGGGAAAGACAAGAGAAAAAGGAAGAGAGGAGAAGTTTTATTGGGTCTCTATGCTTGACTGGTTTAGTAGGTTGCGTTGCAAGAGGAGAGGAGAGGGAATATGTGGCCTAGTTTAAAACACACACTCCCAGTAATGCCAGGCAGGGCCGTCGCTAAAATACACCCGACCCAGGGCAAAGTTTTTATGGGTGGTTCCCCTACTCACCCAGGTGCAATGAGATAGAGGCCCTTTTAGGGGCACCCCTCATCACAGGGTTCGGGACAACATTCCCAGTTGCCCCTCCTCAATGACGGCCCTGAAACAAGGCATCCTTCACTTCTACAATAAAATCACATAAAATTACATATACTGATAATCAACTTGATTGATATTTTTTTACAGCTACTAATACGTAATCAGTCCTTTTACTGCGCGTTCACACCAGACACGAATTGAGCGTCAAATTCGCGCCTGCCGCGTCTAGTTATACGCGTGTACACTTTGAATCCATTCGCGCGTCAAGAGCGAAATCTGTTGGCGGCCATCTTTTTACAAGACGGCTAATGTTGATCGAGCATTCATCGAGAGAGTCACCGCTCTGTATTTGCTCTGGAGAGCAGAACAGCAACCAGAACCTGGATGACGGCCGCTTTCAGCGGTACTTCCGCCTGTCCCGCGCCTAGTTTGATGACCTGTTGTCCCGCATGGGACCTGTTGACCTGTTGATCCCCGCAAGGATCACCCTCACCCACCTAATTTAATTTATTTCTGTTTTGATGATCAATGGAGCCAGCCTAGGCTACTACAAAAGTGATTAAACTGTCCTGTGATTTTTTTCCCTCACACAACACTGTCCACACACGAACTATGTTCTTGCACTAGGCTATGTTGGTTCTCTTTACATTAGAATAATAATAATGTTTCATATAATCTAGATTAGATATGGAATAAATACCATACAAAATTAATGTCTCATATATTAAAATCAAGTTTTTCATGTGATAAAACATTTACTTCACCACGTGACAGCAGCAAGCTGCCTCCTGATTGGTTAACGCGGCGCGAATTTAACGCAGAAGTTCAGATTTTTCAACTCGGGCGGCAGACGCGAATTCGCGTCAAACGCGTGAATGCACAAAAAGCACTAAATAAATCATTCGCACGTGCCGCGCCAAATGCTCAATTCGCGCGTACCGTGCATTTCGCGTGAATGGGGCAAATTCGCGTCTACCGCGCCGCGCTCAAGACTCTTTCGCGCCGCAGGATTTTTTTACGCGCATAACGCGTCTTTGCATTGACTTAACATTGAAATCACTCGCGCTAGACACTCTATTCGCGTCAGGTGTGAACGCACCATTATGTTGGATTATCCCATTTAAAGTAAGTAAAGTAATAGTACCAAACAATGAATGCCATTAAACACTGTGAATTTAACACTGGAAACAATAGTGTACAACGCTACATAAATGTAATGGGATTAAAAAAATAAAACACTACTACAACTACTACTAATAAATATACACTACCACTCAAAGGTTTGGTGTCAGTGAAATTTTTAATACTTTACACTTTTACTCAGCAAGAACACTTAAATTAATCAAAATTGACAGTAAAGGCATTTAAAGTATTTCAAATAAATACGTTTTTTTAAGGTTCTAAATATTCATCAAATATTACAAAAAAGTAAAATTTGTGGAAACATGGAAATATGATCAACATTGCTAATAATAAGAAATGTTTCTTGAGCAGCAAATCAGCATATCATGATTTCTGAAGGATCATGTGACACCGAAGACTGGAGTAATGGTGCTTAAGATTTTTTATCACAAGAATAAATTATATTTTAAAAATATTTTAAAATAGACAATAGTTATTGTAAATTGTAATATGCATAAATGAAAAGTTGTAAACATACAATAATGTAAACAATACTATTATTATATACTGTATATAAATAAAATAATAATACAAATATTTATAATGGACATTGTTTTTACCTTTGATTGTTTTATTTCTACTCTTTCACACATTACAAAGTAATTAAAAAAATCAGTTGTTCATTTCAATTATAAAAAATAATAACAGTCAATCTCTAATAAACACATAGTACATGAACCAGCAAAACAACAAAAGACAGCAGAAGCAGCACAAACTTTATAGCCAACAAAGCATCCACAAGTTTTAGCAGAACTTTAGCACCGACATCAATTCATTTTCCACATAACACATGAAATGAGATCTGCTATATATATATATATATATATATATATATATATATATATATATATATATGTTTATTAAATTGAAGGTAAAAGAGAAGACTGTGATCCATTAGAACTGGCTGTCTCCTGTAAGCTGAAAGTGTTTTATAATCAGCCAGGATCTGGTTGGAGCGTGTAATGGACTCTGTATCAGGGTCTAAGTGCGGCTCCCTCAGAAGGTTGCAGTGGATGTGGTAGCCGCACAGCAATGGCAGAAGGCTTTGATTGATGGATGGGATGCTAAGTGACCGTGAGCAAGGCGGGGAATATTTATGGGATAATGAGACAAGTTTAGCAGCTTCTGTCACACTGGCATGCTTTATGCCGGACTGGTGTAACACAAACTCTCATGTACACACTCGCAGCCGCTGAATTCAATTTAACCCTCACGGGAAAACGAATGGGACCCGTGATATTAAAAAGATGTCAAGTATTATAAAGTATTTTGGTGGGATTGTGGTGAATGTTCGCCTTTGCTCTACACACATAAGAACACAGGCTTTTCCCATATGTACAACATCAATCTGACCACTGAACGAGTTCTGCTGTACCACAAACAGACTGATCAAGATATGATTTATGCTGCGCTTTCAGCAATCAATAACAAACACACACATAGACTTTGTAAAATAGACACCAGAAAGCGACAACGCCTACACACACACAGCCATAGGTCGTATGAATCATTTTACCTAGCGCTAACAGCCAGGGCAAAGAAAGAGAGCAAGAAAAAAGAGGAAAAGAGAGCAAGTGAGTGAAAAACCAAAAGCATCTATCCTACTTGTCCAACACACACTTGAGAATGCCAGCACAAGCTACCATTTTAACAGCTAAATTTGGACTACCTATTGAACACACACACACACACACACACACACACACACACACACACACACACACACACACACACACACACACACACACACACACACACACACACACACACACACACACACACACACACACACACACACAGCAAGAGGATCTAAAGGGTTCCAAACAGATGTTCCTTCTGGAAGAGGTTCAGGACCTGACAGAATTATAAATCACTAGCCTGGAAAAGACATGAAAATTTAACCAGCAAACACACACACACACACACACACACACACACAAACGCACGCACGCACACACACACACACCCTTAACTTTTGCACCTTGGCAGCTAGCGTTTATTGTATTGTAGCGTACAATAAATAGTAGTTTGTTTGTAAGTACAGTTAGTGTGAACATATTTGGTTGCATCATTCATTCTTAAAGCAAGACGTAGCTCTCTATAATGTGTAGTCATGTAACATGATGTTTACCTTTATAAACCAACAAACAGTCTTCCAATTTCATTTCATCTTGTTGTATTTGATGTTTCAAACTTATTTTGCCTTGCATAACGGTCAGTAGCAACAAAATTACATTTCCATTGAATTTGAACAGAAAAACAGTGAATACAATACATAAATAATCATGGAATATAATAATTATAATATATTTAAATATCTAAATATAGCAAATATTAAATAACTTCTAAACTCTAAAAATTAATAAGTGGCAAAATATAAAAATGGAAACAACAGTATGTAATAAACAATTTAACAAACAATTTATTACATTTAATTAGTATTTTTTGTGTTTAATTAAATCACAGTGAATTAAATTATTCAATAATTAATATAATATCAATATTATATAATTATTATAATACTGATCCTTTTATTTCAAAGGATAATACATACTTTGGTACAAGGATAATTAGGTTTTTATTTTAGGTTATTTTTCAATAAAAGCCAGTTTCACACTATACAATTATGTCCACAATTTTGCTATCTGAGACACATTTTGGAGATTGTAAAAGATAAAGTTTAACGGTGCATCACAGAACTTCTCAGTAACCAGGCTAGGTTGGACCAAAGCTTGAGCACAGGACCTAGGAAACTCAAACTAACAAACACACACAATCCCAAACATACTGTAAGAGCAGGTAAAGTTAAACTATTCTTAATTTCCCAATAAGCAACAATCAATTTTATTAGAAAACTAAAATTTTATACTGTTAATTGTGTATTCTAGTCCAGCTCACCATAATAAACCAGTTTATTATACTTTTAGTATTATCAACATAAATGTCTATTCTACTGTTCTATTCTATTCTATACAGTACACCTGCAAAATCCAACTTGATCTCTTTTTCCTGTTCTATGTAGTATTAATATTGACCTACTTGTTCAGATTGGCGCAACATGATTATCTCATGTATACGTGTAATGACTCGGCCTGGCCACACACACACACACACACACACACACACACACACACACACACACACACACACACACACACACACACACACACACACACACACACACACACACACACACACACACACACACACACACACACAGTATACCTGCAATAGTTTCATTTTAGCACAAACATATACAGTATACTTCAGCATAGCTTTAGTGTGACCTCTGTTTCTGGATAACTAAAGTGCATTAAATGAAATGTTATAATTTAGTATAATGTTCTTAATTAAAGTATCCAAGTATACCAATTTAGTATATCAAAAGTACAATTGCAGGGTATTTATATTAAGTACATTAATATGTAATTGTAGCATACTTAGCATAAAATCAATGTATTTCAAATACTTTTTTTTTTAAATTCACTAGGGGATCAACCTGTTATTTTCCCCTTCTTTTTTTAAGATCTGACATTCACTTCCCCTCTGAAAGCTATCCCAAAAGACTTGTACTCTTTTTTATTTTTGAAAGCTTCAGTCCAGTGTAACTCCACAAAATGCATGATTTTGTATTTCCCCCAAAAAAGGTTTAACAATTCAGGAATGCAAGAATGGGAGAATTTACATGTTTGTATATTCTGATGTCTAACCTACAGCTGATTTTTCACTGCTAAATGTATTGAATGATAGCCTACTTTTAATATATATTCAAAAACAGTGGTGCTGGACAACCATGTTGGTGTTTGTATCATACTCTAACTTTCTCTAAGCTAGCATAGCTTAATAAGTCTCAAAATCAGACACACACACACCATCAGCTCATTTAAGAGTCCAGCTAGTAAATTTCAGCCTCAAGGATCATTCCTCTCTCTCTTTCTGTCCTTTAAACAGTCTCTCTTTCACTCAGACACAAACAAACATATACTCCCTCTCTCATTTTTTCTGATTGGACATCCTTCCTTTTCTTGTACAAACCGTTTAATTCCGCTTATACCTGTAGTCTCTCTCTCTCTCTCTCTCTCTCTCTCTCTCTCTCTCTCTCTCTCTCTCTCTCTCTCTCTCTCTCTCTCTCTCTCTCAGTGTTACAAGTTCTTTAAGAATCATCCATTATCAGGATAATTGAAAGTTGACATCAACATACATAATGATGTCAGCTGAATTTGCTGTGTTGCTCTTAAAGGAATAGCTCACCAACATTTTTTAATTCATCGCCCTCATGTTGTTTTAGTCTCCAATATTATTTTTTCTGTGAAAAAGAAAAATACATTTTTTTAAGAATTATTTTTATGCAAGTTTATAAAGACCACAGTGTTTCCAATTAATTACCTACAGTAGAATAATATATTTTTACCTTTCTCGTAATAACATAAAAGATCACTGAAGTCGCAAAGATCACAATGTCTATCGCCTTCGATTTCATAAAGCATCTATAAATCTAACTAAAATCAAAATTATGATGTGTCTTATTGGGCTTATCCAAACGGAGCGATTTAATAAGTATATAGTCTGTTGTGCTGCGTCTTTCAGATACCCCTTTTCCACCAAAGCATTTTGAGAGCCGGTTCGGAGCCGGTGCCTACTCGCGAACCAGTTCTTTGTGTTTCGACAGCCAAAGAACCGGTTCTGGGCCAGGAAAACTGGTTCCAAAGCGGCACCAACTCTTTGCTGGACTAGAACCAGAGAACCGTTCTTTTACCACCGTGTCATGCTTACGGCGGGGCTGGAGGCGGGTTTAGATGTGTCCTAAACATATTTTATGACCGCAAAGCCAGGAGAAACATTTGCAGAAACACGATGTAGTCCACCATTGTAATTATTTTGCTTGAAGTTGGCGCAAGCGTTTCTAGCTTTTTTTTAATTTTATTTTTTTATTGAAAACATTATGTAAGCAAAGAAGAAAACAGTCAAAATATAGAACAAATAAATGGAAAGAAAAAAAGACACAAGACAGAGGTACATAACTAATCAGAAATGATTACATATCAAAGGAAAAGATTAAAAGACTTACTTATTTCAATTGTTTTTAAAGCCTTCATGGTACACAAGTTAGAGATAATCCCAAAATAATGTACTTGCTAGCATTTCTGTATGGCGACGTACACAGTGACGTAACGACGTCGTTCGCTGGGCGCTCTAGTCAGTGGGAAAACAAACCGGTTCTGAGAAGGTTCGCAAGTTGAACCAACTCCGAACTAACTTTGAACCAGCACCAGTTCCGAACCAGTTCTTTTTTGGTGGAAAAGGGGTAAGAGTGAAGCAAGGCACTGTTTCCATTTACACGTGAGAAGCTCATGATACAATATTTACATGCGTGCAGCTCATAATCTGGTGTTCCCTTTCGTCCTGGGAACTCCGACGTGTCGTCGGGGGAGTTCCCTGACGAATTGGGATCACGCTAGGGAGACCAATTGCCTTCGAGTGAATTAAAACGAGCCAATGAAAATTGGCATGCAAGATTTGCATTCCGCGACCCGCCTACCAGCATTGCGCAATGCTTTTAGCTTCGGAGCCGACCGATTGTGTCCTCTCTGAGTGAGTGAGCTTTAAGATTGTATTTTTCTTACTGCTACGAGTCTGCTGTTTCGGGAGGGGATCTCTCTGTGTTGGTGAGATGGCGTTTCAGCGACCGCGCGGTTCCTGTCTGCCGGCTGCGTCTATATGCTGTCAATTCAAAAGCTGTTTTCACAGCTGGTAAACGGTTGAGTGCGCACAGCGGGCTTGCAGTTTCCCCGCTGTGTTGCCGCGTTGGGTCCCTGTGTGCTTCAGCACGATAGAGAGAGTACTTTCTTCCTGAAAGAGCAACACGAGTGAAGATCGCGTCCTTTTCAGGATGACGTTTCACTCGTGTGTTTCTGGATGCGATCGTTCCCTGTCCTTATTTGACGGCCACGTTCATTGTTTCACATGCCTAATCCGTGTGTGAGACTACGTTCGTGGGTGGTTCATGTTCTCTCAGGGGTGCATGACCACGTCGGCACGTTGTTCGTCTCCCCTTTCTCGTAAAGGCTTGAGCCGCTCAGCGTGCCGTGTGCCGTCGAGCGCCGGCTGACAGCGCGGGTTGTCACGGCAACCCAGCGCGCGTCATTCGGCGCTCAAGATGCGTGGTCAAGATCAAGACTCGCGTGCCTCTATGAGGTGAGTCCCTTTGCTTATTTCCCGATCTAGTTTCTCTTCTGGTGCACCAGAGGAGGGCTACTTTGGCGAATAACATTGGTGATCTGAGGGTTTCAGTGAGCACGAACCACTCACTCCTCTAGCGCATCGCAAACATGCTGAGACTGTGTTCGTGGGTGGTTTATGCTTTCTTATGAGAGCATGACCACGTCGGCACGTTGTTCGCCTTGCCTGAAGGCTTGAGCGCCCAGCGTGCCGTGTGTCATCGAAGCGATGGCCACGTTCACTATCTTGCATGCCTGGTTGACGGCCACGATCACTATTTCACATTCCTAATCAGTGTGTTGAGACTGCGTTCGTGGGTGGTTCATGTTCTCTCAGGAGTGCATGACCACGTCGGCGTGCTGCTCGTCTCCCCTTTCTCGTAAAGGCTTGAGCCGCTCAGCGTGCCGTGTGCCGTCGAGGCTTTCGGATGGGATTCTGGTCCTTCTCATGAGGGACCAAGCATTTCATTCGGGGCCCCAGGGAGGACAGATGTCGATCGCTACATCGGAGAGAGGGCTGTTATACTCTGAAAATGATGCTGAGTTCCTACTATAATGTCGTGTTCTCATGCTGAAGATTCAGACTTAACAGCCACACTTTCCTGGGCTGTTCTAAAGCGCCTGGATGTGTGTGAAGAATTTTGGCAGTATGGAAGCGTTTTGGTGCCAATATGGCAAGCCAAACATGCCTAAATCTGCAGAAGTTTTTCCTCTCTCACTACCACTGCACGTGCGTAGTTCTAACTCGGGGTTGAGCTGTGCTTAGTGACTGACCGTGATTAGTCACAGCGCTGGCCCTCGGTTAGACGATGTCCACACTGGTGGTCCAGAAGCACCTCAAAACCAGCCCGCTCGGAGTTTGTTTTTCCCAAGGGAAGGGAAGCAACCCTGAGAGGAGCGACCCAGAGTTGTGACGATCTGCTCTTTGGGAGTGCGTGTCATCACCACTCCTTCCCCCGGGGGAGGGCCGGGTGGAGAATTTAGTTTCTGTTCCGCCGCTGGTTATCCAGTAATCAGCGGTACCCAAAGTTTGAGCAGTCCACTTCCTCTGAGTCGTTCACGGGCCCCAGCGCTCAGATGGCAGTGAGGGCTACGGCCTTGTCACTCTCGTCTCTCGCTGGGTGAGGGGAAACCAGGACTCGATGCCCCCGGGCCTCGTCCCTCGTTTCCCCTCACGGTCGAGACTGGCAGTATAATAAGACCAGTTTCCTCCGTCCGAGAGGGTCAGAATGGCAGTGCGTGCCGCCCCCGAGCTGCACCACTCCCGTTCCCCTCTCCCCAGCTTGCAGATAGCAGTGACGCAGCCTCAGCTGCGTCGCTCCGGTCTGCAGCTGGGCCCGGAGGCGCAGAGACCAGCATACGAGGAGTCAGGGCCTCGTTCCTCGTCTCTCCCCCTCCCCTCGCCACCGGGCAGTCCGCAGCAGAACGCCCACGAGCCTTCTCTGCCGTCTGCCCCTCGGTGGAAGCAGGTTGGTGTCAGGCGCACCCAGACCCCCGCTCTCGGTCGCTACAACGCCACCAGAGCCGGGTCCCTGTCTTCCACCTCGCTGCCCCTCCGCGGGTACGCCGGTGGTTCGGGTGGGTTCATTGGGACGGTATCTGGAAGCCTGGCTAGAAGCGCTTCCGGGTCCGTCCCGATGGCTCATCCGCACCATCCGGTTCGGCTATGCAATTCAGTTTGCACGCCGGCCTCCCAAGTTCAGGGGCGTCCACTTTACCCGTGTGCGGTCGGTGGACGCCCCTGTCTTGCGGAAAGAGATCGATGTCCTGCTGGCGAAGGACGCGATCGAGCCGGTCCCTCCTGCCGAGATGAGGTCCGGGTTTTACAGCCCCTACTTCATTGTACCCAAGAAAGGCGGTGGGTTACGGCCAATCCTGGACCTGCGGGTCTTGAATCGGGCCCCGCACAAACTCCCGTTCAAGAGGCTCACGCAGAAGCGCATTTTCGAATGCATCCGTCCCCAGGATTGGTTTGCAGCGATCGACCTGAAGGACGCGTACTTTCACGTCTCGATTCTCCTTCGACACAGACCGTTTCTTCGGTTTGCTTTCGAGGGTCGGGCGTATCAGTACAAAGTCCTACCCTTCGGGCTGGCCCTGTCACCCCGCGTCTTCACGAAAGTCGCGGAGGCGGCCTTTGTTCCCATGACAGAACAAGGCGTTCGCATCCTCAACTACCTCGACGACTGGCTCATTTTAGCTCACTCGCGAGATGTGTTGTGCGATCACAGGGACATGGTGCTTCGGCACCTCAGCCGGTTGGGGCTTCAGGTCAACTGGGACAAGAGCAAACTCTCCCCCGTGCAGAGGATCTCTTATCTCGGTATGGAGCTGGTCTCGGTCGCCCGGACTGCGCGCCTCACGGAGGAACGCGTCCAGTCAGTGCTCACCTGCCTCAGGTCTTTTCGAGGCAGGACAGCGGTTCCACTGAAACAATTTCAGAGGCTCCTGGGGACATATGAGACCGCTTCAGCGCTGGCTTCACGATCGAGTCCCGAGGTGGGCGTGGCACAGCGGCACGTTCCGGGTCAAAGTGACCCCGCACTGTCGCCAAACCTTCTCCCCGTGGTCGGATCCTGCGTTTCTACGGGCCGGAGTGCCCTTAGTCCAGGTTTCCAGGCATGCTGTGGTTTTCACAGATGCCTCTGCCACCGGATGGGGGGCCACGTACAACGGGCATGCAGTTTCAGGTCTGTGGACGGGGCCTCAACTGCATTGGCATATCAACTGCCTAGAGTTGCAAGCAGTACGCTTAGCCTTGCGTCGCCTCAAAGGGGTTCTCAGACACAAGCACGTACTGGTCCGTACGGACAGCACTGCGACCGTTGCGTACATCAACCATCAAGGTGGTCTACGCTCCTGTCGTATGTCGCGACTCGCCTCCCACCTCCTCCTATGGAGTCAGAAGCATCTGAGGTCGCTTCGTGCCATTCACATTCCAGGGGAGCTCAACCGTGTGGCAGACGAGCTCTCACGGCTGCCTCCCCTGCCAGGAGAATGGCGACTCCATCCCCAGTCGGTCCAGCTGATTTGGAGTGTCTTCGGAGTCGCACAGGTAGACCTGTTTGCCTCTCCGGACACGACCCATTGCCAGTGGTTTTATTCCCTGTCCGAGGGGACCCTCGGCACGGACGCCCTGGCTCACAGCTGGCCCCGGGACCTGCGCAAGTATGCGTTTCCCCCAGTGAGCCTTCTTGCACAGACTCTGTGCAAGGTCAGGGAGGACGAGCAGCAGGTCCTTCTCGTGGCGCCGTATTGGCCCACCAGGACTTGGTTCACCGAATTCATGCTCCTCGCGACAGCCCCTCCTTGGCCGATTCCTCTGAGGAAGGACCTTCTTTCTCAGAGACGGGGCACTCTATGGCACCCGCGTCCAGACCTCTGGAAACTCCATGTCTGGTCCCTGGACGGGACGCGGAGGTTCTAGGTGGTCTGCCACAGGCAGTGGTAGACACCATCACTTCCGCTAGAGCCCCCTCTACGAGGCGCCTCTATGCGTTGAAGTGGAACCTGTTCGTCGATTGGTGTTTCTCCCGTCAGGAGGACCCCCGAACTTGCCCGATCGGAGTCGTGCTTTCCTTCCTGCAAGATGGGTTGGAGCGAAGGCTGTCTCCCTCCACCCTCAAAGTGTATGTCGCCGCAATAGCCGCGCATCACAATGCACTGGAAGGTAAGTCCTTGGGGAAGCACGACCTGGTCATCAGATTCCTTAAGGGTGCCAGGAGGTTAAATCCACCTCGTGTTTTGCACTCGGTACCCTCTTGGGACCTTGCTCTGGTACTTAGAGCTCTTCAAAGTCCTCCCTTTGAGCCTTTGCTGACGGTAGAGCTTAATATCCTGTCCATTAAGACAGCGCTCCTGTTGGCATTGGCCTCTTTCAAGAGGGTCGGGGATCTGCAGGCTTTTTCGGTCGACGAATCGTGCCTAGAGTTCGGGCCAGGCCTTTCTCACGTTGTGTTGAGACCCCGGCTCGGATATGTGCCCAAGGTTCCTACCACTCCCTTCGTGGACCAGGTAGTGAACCTGCAAGCGCTGCCCCAGGAGGAGGCAGACCCAGCCCTAGCTTTTCTCTGTCCTGTCCGCGCCCTGCGGGTTTATATTGACAGAACGCAAAGCTTCAGAACCTCAGATCAGCTCTTTGTCTGTTACGGAGGCCGGCAGAAGGGGAAGGCCGTCTCCAAGCAGAAGTTAGCCCACTGGTTAGTGGATGCTATCACCCGAGCATATGAGTCTCTGGGTGAGCCTTGTCCTCCCAGGTTGCGCGCTCACTCCTCTAGAGGTGCTGCCGCTTCCTGGGCTTTGGCTCAAGGCGCCTCGCTGACAGACATCTGTAGAGCTGCGGGCTGGGCGACACCGAACACGTTCGCTAGGTTCTATAGCCTTCGTGTGGAACCTGTTTCCTCCCGAGTTCTGGCTACGGCCAGTGGGTCGAGGGAATAAGTTGTGTCGGCTTGCTACGCCACTCCGCCTCGAACAGCGGATACGTGCTTTCTTGCTCCGTATGGCGCCCTACGTTGGTGAGCCTCGTGAGTTCCTCCTTCACCCCTCCGGTGCTGGGCGTGGCGGACCGCCCGGCGCCAGGTCTGCTACCTCTAGGGAGGAGTTGTTAGTAGACCGGGTGCTCCAGTGATCTCTACTGTGAACCATCATGCCACGTGCAGTTTAGCCGTGTCTTCCCCTTGACGGACTCGTTCGTCATCCCTGTTGAGTGCGCTCCCATTTCCCTTGGATTGGGACCACCTCAGGGACTGCCATATGTTTCACTACCCCATTGGGCTAGTACATATGTGTATTCCTGGTCAGTCAGGCTGGGCCTTCCGCAGCTTTCCCCCTCTCTTGGGGAACGCTTTCCCAGTGTTATCCAATGTCCACTGTGCGGGTCTTGCGGAACAGCAGTGTGGTTCCCGTGCTAGCTCCCGCAACTTATTTCAAGAAACTGCTGCAGGGTAGCTTAGCCGGGCGCTGGAAGGGGCCAGCACCATGGCGCTTTATTAGGGATCCCAATTCGTCAGGGAACTCCCCCGACGACACGTCGGAGTTCCCAGGACGAAAGGGAACGTCTCGGTTACGTATGTAACCCTCGTTCCCTGAGTACAGGGAACGGAGACGTGTCGTCCCTTCGCCATGTCGCTGTACCTTCGCGGAGGACTGGACACTGTTCGGCTCCTCAGCGAAAAGCATTGCGCAATGTTTACTTCCGCCTTTTATACCCGCGCTGGTAGGCGGGTCGCGGAATGCAAATCTTGCATGCCAATTTTCATTGGCTCGTTTTAATTCACTCGAAGGCAATTGGTCTCCCTAGCGTGATCCCAATTCGTCAGGGAACTCCCCCGACGACACGTCTCCGTTCCCTGTACTCAGGGAACGAGGGTTACATACGTAACCGAGACGTTTTCAGTGTCTCGGAGCAGCTAAGTTCAGAGCAATGCAACGTACGCCAGCTGCGCTTTATTTGAACATTAACATAAATTCCAACATTTTTGTGGACAGATGATTGCAGCATTTTACTAGATTTATGATGAGAAGTGTTTGTAAACCTGCTGCCACAGAAGCTTAAAGGTCTCCCTGCAGTTTTCTACCAAAATGAAATCTTCAACTTTTGCAAGTCAAGAAATTAAGACAGAAATAAGTACTGTAATTTTACTAATCTATAGTTAATGTGAAATACTTTAATTTTATTTTACAGTGCAATTGTATTACAATAGATGATGATGGTAATAATGGGCATGAACGAGGGTAAAATGGAGTGTTCTCCCCTTACGTTATGCTCTATTAACCTCACACACATGCAAGCACGGATGCACGCACGCACGCACGCACACATACACACACACACGTGCGTGCGCACACACACACACAACACACACACACACACACACACACACACACACACACACACACACACACACACACACACACACACACACACACACACACACACACACACACACCTCATTTCAGAGAGGACCTCAATAATGAATGGGCAGATAAATGAGTTTCCATTAAAGCCCTCTGGACAAGGAGACAAAGAAGGCACAAGGCATGGCGGAATAATTTTTTCTTTTTTCAATCAATGTTATACCAATGTTTTTTTTTCAATGTAATACTTTTATCACTGCCATAAAATGTTTAATCGATGCTACTAAACGAAGAGAAGAGAAGAGTGATGCATGTCATTAATAAGTAGTGCTGTGTCTTCATGTTAACAGTGATTCATTTTAACACAAAAGAGTGTGGCTGTGATGAATAAATCAAAAAGCCTACGGTCAGATTAATGTATGTATGTGATGGGTTTGAGTTTAATGTAGAAAGTCAGAAGTGTGACCATGTTACTAGTAATGTGCATCTACAGAACTCTCACAGCACTTTTTAAGCACAATAGTAGTTTGGATGGTTATTGTAGAAGAATATTCAAACAAGATATACAAAGATATCTAAGATATGCTTTATCTTCTTTCATTCAGTGTGATGTTCTGATTGGACAGGAAGTGTTGCTTGGAGATGAAAGACTCATGTTTAATTTACTAGACATGGAATCCAGACATTAAAGTCATGACCACACAACCACCTCCTCATATTACCTGCATTCCAGTCTCAAAACATTAGTAAGCAAACTAAACGCATTCAATAATTACCACACTAAACATTTAGCACAGACAGTTGCTGCTAGTTATTTATCATATATCTATATTAAGTGGATTACAACTATATATAATTATAATATCATATAAATTAACATATAATTGTTCATTTTAATTAATTTCTCAAGATTTTGATCCATCAGTTCCTCAGACCAGCCTGTCAGGCACCAACAACCATGCCATGTTCAAAGTCACTTAAAGCACCTTTCTTCCCCATTCTGAGGTTTACTTTGAACTTCAGCAGATGGTCTTTACTCTTTACCATGACTACATACTTGAATACACTGAGTTGCTGCCATGTGATTGGCTGATTAGATAGATGCGTTAACGAGCAGTTAAACCGGTGTGCCCAAGTGGCCGGTAAGTGTATTTATTACAACAATTGGAGCTCTTTTAATTGGTTTTACAAAAATCATTTGTGCACCATTTTTACAAACACAACAAACAAAACTCTGCTATTTGTTAAATTCTCAGTTGCACTTGGAATGTTCTCAATTAGCTCCAAATAAAAATCTGCTGAGTTAGTAATAAACACAACACAGGAAATGCTAATTTTCTAATTGTTTACACAGCTATGTAATTTCAAAAACTATAAAAGGGGAAAAGAAAAATGACAATAAAAAGAAAGAATGGGAAAAGGAAGAAATGTAAGAGAGAGATTTTGGAGAGGATAGAGGAGGGGTAATATTGAGAGGGAGATGAACAGTGGAAGAGGTAGAAAGAGAAGAGGGGAAAGGAATAGATGGTATAGGAAGAGGAGATGGAGCAAGAAGAGTTGAGGATTTAAGGTGAAGCAAGTAGAGCCAAGCATGTAAAAAGAGGGGTAGTGTAACGATGAGGCAGGAATGAAGCGGAGAGAAAATCCAATTGCAAGCACTACTTTAATGAAACTAACAGGTAATCCAGGGCGAACAACAGTACATGGAACTCAGAACATGGAACTCAGGACAGGAACAAGGAACAGCAAACAACTACAACGACCGACAAACCACAACTGAAACACAGGGGTATAAATGCACAAGCAGACAATCTAAACAAGATAACAAGGGTGCGTGGTTAATCCGAGACACCTGGGGAGACTAATAAACAAGACAAGGAACACCTGTGGACAATGAGCAAACAATTAAATGACAAGACACATGGCATGATCACATGACGAACAGGGAATCACGTGACAGACAAGACAAAACCCACACCGTGACATAGCCCCCCCTCTATGGGTGGCTCCCGATGCCCCTTAGTACAAAACAAAAAAACCCACAATAGTTCAGGAGGGTGGTGAAGCGGAGGTGATTTTGGAGGAGGGAAGTCTGTGCAGGGGAACGGGACCAGGGCATTGCAATGGCGGACCTGGGTCGTGGGCGGAGCAGGCAACCAGGGTGGAGCACGCTGTGCAGGCGACCAGGGTGGAGCAGAGGCTGTGCAGCCGACCAGGGTGGAGAAGACAGTTCAGGTGGCCCTGGTGGCGTGGCCTCCATGGTCTCATCAGAGGACCTACTGCCTCCTCTCAAACTTTTCTTGGGAGCAACTATGGGGTTAAGGGCTAGAACAGACACCGGCTCAGGAACAGACACCGGCTCAGGAACAGACACCGGTTCAGGAACAGACACCAGAATGGCATCTTGTCCGAGAGACACTGGCTCGGCCCTGGCCATCTTGTCCGGAGACACTCACTCGGTGGCGGCCATCTTGTCTGAAGACACTGGCTCGGCAAACGTGACGTAAACAGTCTCTGGATCGGCAGACGTGACATGAACAGTCTCTGGATCGGCAGACGTGAAGTGAACAGTCTCTGGATCGGCAGACGTGACGTGAACAGTCTCTGGATCGGCAGACGTGACGTGAACAGTCTCTGGAACGGCAGACGTGACGTGAACAGTCTCTGGATCGGCAGACGTGACGTGAACAGTCTATGGACCGGCAGACGTGACGTGAACAGTCTCTGGATCGGCAGACGTGACGTGAACATCAGGTGAATCAGGCATGACGTGAAGATCAGACTGAAGAGATACTATGGGCTTGTGGTGCTCCTCCTCTGCTAAACCCACAGAAAGAGGTGAACCGGCCAGCAAAAGAGCCTGGACAATATATTTTTCAAGACTCCAACTTGGGTGATGGAGTGGCATAAGGGAGTTGAGCGGTTCGGATAACCCTCCCCGGGAAATTTTTATCAGGCACACCTCATCAAAAGATGACAAATGTGCCAGTTCAATGAAGTCTAAGATGTACTCCCCAATGGGCTTGCACTACTTTAATGAAACTAACAGGTAATCCAGGGCGAACAACAGTACATGGAACTCAGAACATGGAACTCAGGACAGGAACAAGAAACAGCAAACAACTACAACGACAGACAAACCACAGACTGAAACACATACTGAAACACAGAGGTATAAATACACAAGCAGACAAGCTAAACAAGATAACAAGGGTGCGTGGTTAATCCGAGACACCTGGGGAGACTAATAAACAAGACAAGGAACACCTGTGGACAATGAGCAAACAATTAACAAAATGACAAAACACATGGCAGGATCACATGACGAACAGGGAATCACGTGACAGACAAGACAAAACCCACACCGTGACAGGTAGAGGGAGAAGAGATGGTAGAGTGGAAGGCAATGGTATTAGTGCAAAGAGCAAGAGAAGAATATATAAGAAGACATGGACAGAGGGGAAGGGAAGAGCAAGGTGTAAGAGGAGGAAGGAAAGATAGAAGGATAGGGTACAGACAGATTTCAAATTAAATCATAGCCCCCATAATTGACCATGCCATAAATTATAGTCTTTCCTTCAGGGGAGCTGGATAAAGAGTTCAACCGAATATTAACATTGTGCCACAGTCAATGTCCCTGCACAACAAGTGGTGCAATCCAATTGTGTTGTGGCACACAGCGCTGTCTTGGGGCTGCACAACACAGAAAGGCTTCTATATTTTTTAAACTCCCTCAATGAAATCCACTTTCCGCAGGGTGATCAGGAGCAAATTGAGCGAAATTCTGTAGTTGTTTGGGACAATTTCCAATTTCACGATTCAGCACTGCTGCAAGAGTGGTTTGAGCATCACCCACATTTCAGGATGGTGTTCCTTCCAGCATTATTCTCCTCTTGAAGATGGAAATTATATGATCGCAACCCCCTACCACCAAGTAAGTCTTCTTGTACCAATGGAAGAGGTCTGTGGAGAAGTTGAGGCACAAGGATGGATCCAGCATTCACTGCTTTTCCCCCTCACGACTCGTGAAAAGTTATGCTATGATGTTGATGAAATTCTTCTGATTCAATGATTGCAGTACATTTATTTATTTACTTTTTATTTTTATTTTATTTTTGGGGGGTTAAAATTCATCTTTATAAACCTAAATTAGTCATTAAAGAGCTTTGAAGAATGCGATTAAAGAACACGAAAAACGTTTCGGTTACATGTGGTAACCCTCGTTCCCTGAAGGTCAACAAGCCAATGCGCATTGGCGTGCAATCATTTGCATCAGCTTCGCAGCCTCGCAGCACATGTATATAACGAGCAGCAGGTGCGATTGCACTTCAGTTTTTTGCTGAGGAGCCAAGCCTGATAAGCTGGCTGCCTTGGCGGGCAGCAGCAGATGTGAAAATGGGACGTGGCATCTTCGTTCCCTCCGTCAAGGAACTGTCACGTTGTCATGTGTTTGTGTTATTCTGGTCTGTTGTGAGCACATGACTGTCTTGTTATTTCTTGTGCCATGTGCTCTCCTGTCTATTGTCTAACCCCGCCCATCTTGTTATCAGATTATTGGTTAATTTGTCCCACCTGTCCTGCTCGTTATCCTCCTTTGTTTGTTCCCCTATTTAGCCTCTCTGTGTCTATAGTCCTGTGTTTTTTGCTTGAAGCCTTTCTTGTTTTCCCCCTCGGGTTTGTTTTAGTTGTAGTTTGTCTTTATTTTGTATTATTTTACAAACATCACCTCAACCTGCTTTTGTATCCTCGTATCCCCTTGACAGGAACGAGGGTTACCATATGTAACCGAGACGTTCCTCTTCAGTCGGTCAGTCGACGCCACGTCGAGACCGACGAATAGGAATCCCTACCAAAGGGCCATAGCTGCTGCACCCCATCCAGCTCCCTGTGCAAGCCTCTGACCCATGCCAAGTGTTCCCTCGGTCAGGGACTAAAACAGCTGGCAGTGGGAGGTCTCTGAGGAGGCAAACAGTTCTACCTGAGCCTCCCCGAGCTCTCTCCAGATCGGAGTCGCCATTCTCCCGGAAGCACAGCTTGTGATAGCTTGTCGGACACACGGCGGGATACACATGTATCCCTTAGCTGCCCCGCCATCAAGGGTGGTGAGGGAGGAGGAGCCACCGAGATGGTTTCTGGCAGTGAAAGGTGCTGTCCACGTCCCCGTGAGCTCCTCATGCACCTCCGGGAAGAAAGGCCCTGGGGTGGGTTACTGAGAACCAGCGCGCACCACCCCGAGATACCAATCATCCAGCCTCGAGGGCTCGGGACCAGTAGGCGGGTTCCACTCGAGCCCGATCCTGTTGGCGGCCTGGGAAAGCATGGCCATCATCTCTGGGTCCGACTCGGGCACCGCTGTCACAACCGAAGGAGGCAGCGGCTCCGAGCCGTCGTCCGCGGAGATGTCTGACCCAACCTCCGATGCAGCTCGTGATAGCTCGTCGGCCACACGGTTGAGCACACCGGGGACATATATGGTTCGAAGCGACCTCAGATGCTTCTGACTCCAGAGCAGATGGCGGGCGAGTTGTGACATGCGACGGGAGCATAGACCACCTTGTCGGTTGATATACGCTACAGTCGTAATGTTGTCCGTACGGACCAGCACATCCCTGCCCTGTAGTGGCTTTTTCAAACAGCTCAGAGCGAGATGTACTGCTACTAACTCGAGGCTATGGATGTGCCAATGCAGTTTGGGGTCCGTCCACACCCGACACTGCATGCCCGTTGTACGTTGCATCTGTGAATACCACAGCATGCCTGGACACCTGTTCCAAGGGGACTCCTGCCCGCAGGAACGAGGGATCTGACCATGGGCTGAAGGTCTGGCGGCACGCCGGTGTGATTGCTACCCGGTGACTGCCGTGATGCCACGCCCATCTCGGGACTTGGCCGTGAAGCCAGTACTGAAGCGGTCTCATATGCAGCAGGCCTAGGTTACCGCTGCTGCAGCTGCCATATGCCCCAGGAGCCTCTGAAAGAATTTCAGTGGGGCCGCTGTCCTGCCTTTGAGCGTGTTCAAGCAGTTCAGCACAGACTGAGAGCGCTGCTCTGTGAGGCGCGCTGTCTGTGCGACCGAATCCAACTCCATACCGAGAAAAGAGATCCCCTGCACAAGGGAGAGTTTGCTCTTTTCCCAGTCGACCTGAAGACCCAACTGGCTGAGGTGATTGAGCACAAGGTCCCTGTGTTTGCATAGCTGATCTCGAGAGTTTGCTAGTATGAGCCAGTCGTCGAGATAGTTGAGGATGCGAACGCCCTGTTTTCTCATGGGAACAAGGGCCCCCTCCGTGACTTTCGTGAAGAGACGGGGGCACAGGGACAGCCCGAAGGGTAGGACTTTGTACTGACATGCTCGACCCTCGAACGCAAGGCGCAGAATTGGCATGTGTCGAGGAAGAATCTAGACATGAAAGTACACGTCCTACAGGTCGACCGCTGCAAACCATTTTCGGGGACAGATGCATTCAAATATGCGTCTCTGCTTCAGCATTTTGAACGGTAGTTTGTGGAGACTCCGGTTCAAAACTCGGAGATCCAAGATCATGTTGGCTGGAGGGAACGGCTCTATCGCGTCTTTCGCCAGTAGGACTACGATCTCCGCGCGCAAGACAAGGGCATCGGCTGCTCTCACTGTAGTGGAGTGGATGGCCCGAAACTTGGGGGGACGCCGGGCAAACTGAATCGCATAGCCGAGCCTGATGGTCCAAATGAGCCAGCGAGACGGACTGGGGAGCGGACCAGTACCAGGCTCGCAGAGACCAGGCTAGCAGAGACCGTACAAGCGGGACCAAAGGGACCGTGGGCGTACCCGGAGTGGGGCAGAGAGGTGGAACACAGGGACGCGGCTCGGGAGGCTCTCTCTGGGAGCTGTAGCTGGGTCTGAGTGTGCTTCCAGGGGAGGTAGTGATGCAGTCATCGTCTCCTGGAGAGCAGTCCCTTCCATCTCTGGATCGCCTGTCCTAGGGCCGCTTGCCTCTGGCTTTGCCGCCCCTCTTGGCGGGGGCCTGGACGGGTAGGGCGGCCTGCCTCCGACTGGCTCCACGACGCTGTTTAGGTGGAGGCTGCTGCTGCGGCGCGGGAGCAGGGGCAGATGCAGGAGGACGCCCCCAGCAACGATCAGACTGAGGAGGCCGGTCTGGGACACGGGGCGGTTAAGGAACTGGAGCTTGTCGGTCTCCTGCATGTCGGCCAGACACAGCCAGAGATGGCGTTCCTGGACCACTAGTGTGGACATTGCGCGACCCACTGACCTCGCGGTGACCTTCGTAGTGAAGCGCAAGGTCCGTTGCCGTACGAAGTTCCTGGAGAACTTGTGGATCGTGATCACACTTGTGCAAATGTAATCAGATGCACCCTCGTGCAAATTCAGTAGAGGCATCGAAGTGCTTGGCTCCAAAGCAAAAAGCTGAAGTGCAATCGCACTCGATATACACCCGCACTGTGAGGCTGCGCAGCTGATGCAAATGATTGCACGGCAATGTGCATTGGCTTGTTTAGTTTCACTCAAAGTAGATTGGCCTCTCTAGCGAGATTCCTATTTGTCTCGATGTGGCGTCAACTGACCGACTGAAGAGGAACATGTATTTTCATTCATGTATTTGTTATCTACAGCTGAATTTGTCATCAAATAAACAAAGAACACACTTGTAGTTTTGATTTTACTATTTAATGAATGCATTACTAGAATAAAATGCAGTGCTGTTGGGCCAACATAAGAGTGTTTAGAGCTGTGTTAATTGTTTTGAGAGCAACTACATTCATTTGGAGAAATGTGTCAAATCGATTGAGAAAAACTGTAATATATAAAACTTATTATTTAAGTTCAGTTGATGCATCACATGCATTGATATACTAAGATTTATAGAGTTAAATGCAAACTCTGGATCAAACCCTGATTTGACAGAGAACATTCATACCAAACGTTTGTATTTTTTTGTCAACACTAAACTTACTCATAAACTCAGAGCTTCATGCAACAGGCCTGTGATATTCAACAAGCCTCTCATTCTAAAAATTAAGTTGTTTCTCATTCACAAAATAATCCACATTCACCATTAAAATAAAATAATACAAACATAATACAATATAATATATAAAATAAATATATATATATATTTTAAATTATATTCATAAAAATGATTGTATAATTAAAAGTGAAGACTATATTTTTCAATGTTAAATCAAATTGGAAGAAAAAAAATCACTAATAGAAAATAATTAGACAAAAAAGTTTGATAGCAAAAATTTGATAGTAACTGGCTTATGATGCTGAATTTAAAATATAAATTCAATAAACAAATAAATATAGTGCACTGATCCATACTACCAAAAAGATAAATTATTCTCAGTATCTCTTTCTCCATGGATTCTCTTTTATTCAGAAAACCACACAAACTAACACATTACCACAGTACTAACACACTATCACACATTGTAGGCTTTGGCAAGGTAAGTGTGAAGTGAACAATCTTTTTCCACACAGAGTGAATACAATATACTACATTTTCACACCTCCATATCTCCTTATGTTCATTTCACCCACCCTCTCTCTATTTGTGTCTGTGGGTTGTTTATTATTGCTGGTATAAGCAGATGACCAAGATCTTTGTGAACATGAGAATACACAATTTCTGATTACATTCAGCTTGTTTTTCAGGTCAGTGCAGTATCATGGCAATGAGTCAACCCCTTATAAATTGCCTTTAGCCAAAGGAGAAGATTCACTTAGTTGATTTCTTCACAAACACAAACATCCAGAGTATGACTTTTTAAACATTACATTTTCATACCTTTCATACACATAAAGGCAGCACAGGATGTTAGCCCATTCAAAATACAGTATTCATCCATCAGTTACTCTACAATATCCATTAATACTCCACAGCTGTTCTTCAGGGTTTTAGGCATCCAGTGGCGACTCAACTAGGTGTTATTTTAGTAGTATGCATATACTATTATAGTATTTATTAATATTTTTAATTTCATTTTTATATTTTCAGCTTTAATTTGAATTATAGTTTAATTTTAGTCATTTTGGTATGTGCTTTTTTCAAAATTGTATTAGCTTTTTTCTATTTAGCTGTATTTTTTTCAGTGTTATTTTTATAACTTTTTTGTTTTTTAAAAAGTTTTTTCCATTTAATTGTTTTATTATAATTCATTTTAATTTCAATTACTGAAAATTATGTGTAATAGTTTAAGTTATAATTTTGGTTAACAATAACAACAATAGACTCAACACAACAACAAATCTGTTCATAGTACATAAGCCAAAATTGCATGCACGACCTTTGCCATGGGAAGCATTTTCTTTTAAAATGTAATAACTCCTTTTTGCTACCCAAACTATGTATTGCCATATGGTTAGATACATTATTTTGTTCCTGCGGTCTGTGACCCTATCAGGACAGACCTGTGACTCAATTTTGGGTTGCAACCCACTAGTTGAAAAGCACTGATTTAATGTATAAACACACAGCACACATAGTACACAACAGTATACACACTCTTGTTTTTCATTTCGCTGCTGATTTAAGCAGGTCAGAGTTTCAACATAAGAACAGTGATTCATGCTGGGAGAACAAATCTATAAGCAACACTAACATGGAAACCCAGCGAGAGAGAGGAGGGGGGCATGAGGACAGAATAAGACAGAGAAAAACAATACAGCAGGCTGATAGGATGAAATGAGCAGAGACAACAGGGAATAGCAGTATGTGTGTGCCTGTGTGTTTTACACTTACAGGGTTGAGCAGGACAGTCAGAAACAGCTCTCCTCCTCGTATGCTTTTGTCCAGTTCTTTAGGGCCTCCCGGATATTCTTTATAGAAGATGGTGTGTGTGAATAAGCCGCATGTCTGACGGGGCAGCACCTGCTCACACACACACACACACACACACACACACACACACACACACACACACACACACACACACACACACACACACACACACACACACACACACACACACACACACACACACACACACACACACACACACACACACACACACACACACACACACACACACACACACACACACAGACAGAGTTTTAGACTACAAAGATTTGTTGCCAAAACAGTTCAAACCCTGCTTTGTATTAGAAAAAAAATAATATTCTTATGGTAAATTTATAAACCTCTGTGACGTTTATCATGTAATACTCCCAGTCTCAGTTTTACACATAACTTTTTATTAGGTCTCATGTCAGTGTATCTGTATTCAGGTGTTGCATGGAGACAGTATCATCATATACAGTATATTCATCCATTCACTTCCTGTCTGAATCAGTCAAAGAAAACAGAATAATTTCTCAGTGGGAAAAAGCTGAATGTTTCAATAAAATATGTGCCAAACAGGCAAAGACAGACAAGATGAAAAGAGAAGAAGAAATATACTGTGACTCAATGTGACAAAATTACTTCTTGACAACATAAGAAAAGCTCTGTCTCTTTTTCTGTAGTGTACTTCTCCAACTACAGTAAAACATATTATATGTTTGTATTTTGACAAAATAATAGCTTCCATGTAATTACAAAAAATGTGGACCGAGACATTCAGGTTTCAATATAAGGATACCAAAGTATCAAAAAATATAGTCTACGAGATTCGTTGTGCCTAATATTCGAAGTGTTCTGAATGTATAAAATAGCTTTGATTGAGAAATTCAGGTCGTCATTCACTGTTGTATGTCTTGAAAGCTTTAGTTGCCATTCATTGTAATTAAGAGACCAATACATTCTTCAAAAAAATTTTAATTAAGTAAGAAAATAACATGGTTTGGAACAACATGAGAGTGACTAAATAATGACAACAAAAATATATATATTTTCTTTTTATTCAACTATTGCTTTAATATCTCAGCTTTTTCCTCAAAGCAATGAGATTATTGATTTTTTTCTTAACTATTTGTCTTTAGATTCTTCCAAGAACAAATTATCTGAGGTACGCCAACTATAGTCATTATTTTATAGCTTTATATTATTATTATTATGCCGACACTTGATTCTATTTTATTTCTTTTTTGTTTAAGCAATTTGATGGGAAATCTAATATCTGAGTCAAAATTCATACTCAAAGCATAAACAAGAGAAAAACTTTCAGTTAGTATACACTAACGTTTAGTATGGGGTAAGTAATATTTTTTTAAAAAGTTATTCAGCAAGGATGCATTCAATTGATCGTAAGTGACAGTAAAGGCTTTTATAATGTTATGAAAGATTCCTATTTCAAATAAATGCTGTACTTTTGAAGATTACATTCATCAAAGAATCCTTAAAAATGCAACATGGTTTCCAAAAAATATTATGCCTCAACTGTTTTCAACATAATAATAATAAGAAATGTTTCTTGAGCAACAACTCAACATTCTAGAATGATTTCTGAGGGATCATCTGACACTAAACACCGGTAATTGCTAGTAATTGCTACAGAAAATTCAGCTTTTCCATCAGGAGTAAATTACATTTAATGTACATAAAATATACTGCATATTTAATATATATGAAAATAGAACAAAGTTTATCTTAAATATTAACAATATTTCACAGTATTACATAGGACACTTTCAAAAACATATATATTTTTAAAATCTTACAGACAGCAATCTTTTGAAGTGTATAATGTACTCTATGTCCAACATCCTTGCTCTGTGTGTGGCAAACAGACAGGTTGAGAGTTTGCAAGGAGCAACAGACTCCATTTCTCAACACTGTAACAGTGTGTAAATATCAGAGAGGCATCTAGACTCCTCCAGCAAACTGCTAAAACAGCTAAATCTATTACATTAACACACCCACAAACACACTGGTCTCTAATGCACTGATAAGAGCTTTCATCACCCATATGCTTGTTTTCGGACCGCTTGATTGAGCTGGAACAGATCCTTGGGACTCTGTCCAATCTTTCTATCTAACTTAAACTTAATTGCTTTTCCCGCTTTAACATCTCTCTCTGTGTTTTATTGCAGAGTATTGTGTGGCATGCGTGCTCAACTAAAGGTGTGCCGTAGCTGAAACTACACACACACACTTGAGGGGCGCAGCACAATTGTATTGCACGCATGTGGCCTTGATTTAATATTTTAATCTACTCCATCTCCTAAAATTCAATTCCAGTGCAAACACACTAAACTGCCTGTCCCACCAGAATGCCTGGGGAATTTATGAGACTCTATTCATGTGCTCTGTCTTTCCCGTTCACTTTTCTGCTACCCACCTCCCCTGCTCTTTCTTCTCATTGAATGTAACTTGCCCTGTCAGTATATTATTGTGGTGGTTTGTGAAAGGAGCAAATAGTTCCATGGCAATTTGACGGCTTGCTGTATTGCGGAGCCTGTAACAGTCTGAGATGCTTCATAGCTCATGTTTAAGCTCCATGTATCCACACTCATCATGATTCAGTGCTCTGGATCTCTGATCTGAGACCTGTCGTGCTCACACAGAGGAGGCCATTAATTAGGCCGCAGGTGTCCGAACAACTGACCCAAAACCTGTTTCGGTGCATCTACTAAATAAAAAAGCTAGGGATTTGTGCTCACTAACACCTGCTCTAAAATATCTGCCTTTGGCTAGATTCAAAACACTCTTAAAAAGCTAAAGATGATGACAGCTAAATTACACGTGAAACAACACTGATTTGAGTTAGGCCTGCCAACGCTTGTTCTTTTGTATTGTGAATGAGAGAAAGTGACAAATCTCCAATTCACTAGAAAGAACAAAGAATAGAACATGTTGTAGTGGGCTGGTGTTATAACAAAAGAGAGTACTCTAATTTCTCAATTTGTTCTGAAATAATAATAAAAAAATCCCAAGTGTTCATAAGAATCAAATAACGGGTGCATTTATTTTTGCTGCTTCATAAGAGTTATAAAAGATATTGCAATCAGTATTTTTCCCCTAATTAAAATATCTAAACAGGTTAAAATTGCAAAAACAATTACAAGTTTTTTTTGTTTTGTTTTTTACCCCATTGGCAAATAGCTTTTTCTAATTTCAAGCATTAATCTAACTAAATTTAATAAAGTTTATGCTTTGACCTAAAAAAATCCAGATTTTCCAGTTAGGTAAGACAAATAAAATGAATTCAAGAGAATTTGTAATATATAATCTATTATCTATCATTATATATGCAAAATTTTACTTCTGTATTTTATCATGTACTGTACCTCATTCCTTGTTCCAAATGTATATGTAAGACTTTCTTTCTTCTGTGGAACACAAAAGGAGATTTTAGGCATAATGTCAACATCTCCATTTGTGTTCCACAGAAGAAAGGTTTAGGACATTACACGAGGGCAGAATCCTGCACGGGTCCTGTTTGGTAAACCTGCATCTGTTCCTACATTACTTAACAGAACAACCGACCCGTTATCCGACAGTAACGCTAATTTAATTCCATACCCAACCCGTTTGACAAAGACTGTAACCCAAACCGCAGCCGCATTAGAATGCAGTTGTCTCTCTTAAAAACGTTGCTGTTGGTCCTCTTAGCAGCATGAAAAATAAAACGTATTGGACTATATGAATGGACTATATACAGAAAGCGAGCAAAGAATGATCCCTATATAATCACTGAAGCTGTCAATCACTTCAATTCAGAGTGATTGGCTATAATGCTCAATGGTGCACAACTTTATACCACGTTACACTGAATATTAGCGGTTCACCTGTCGGGTATCAGCCCACGTGCAGGTGGTAAATTATGACAAAACTTTTATTTTAGGGTGAACTGTGCTTTTTGTCAGGTTGTGTGCAGGTAGCTGAAGACGAGGATGCAGGAACTTCAAAGTAGTTGATTTATTTACAAAATAAACTTCAGGAACAAAATAACAAACTCCAGGAATTCATAGACACAACCATACAAGGATGACGACCAACAAACACTAAGGGAAAACACAAGGCTTAAAAGAACTGGGACTAATGGGATAATTAACTGAACACAGGTGAAGAAACTGAACACAAACGAGGAGCGGGAAAAACTAACAGGACTAAACCAAAATCACAAAGACAGGGGGAAACCAGATCACAAAATAGAACTTAAACACATTGAAACATGACAGTACCTCCCCCCTCCCCGAAGACGCCTCCTCGTGCCGCATAATACCCAAAGGGGTGGGAGGGTGGGCGCCCTGGAGGCTGACGAGGGCGTGGTGGTACAGGAACAGGAAGCCTCCAGGGCGGAGCTGGTAGCTCAGGGAACCGGGGTGGAACAGGCTGTGGAAGAGGCCACGGCGGAGCAGGCTGTGGGCGTGGCCAGGGCGGAGCAGGCTGTGGGCGTGGCCACGGTGGAGCTGTCGGACCCTCAGGCGTGCAGGGCGGAGCTGTCGGGCTCTGGCGCAGGATCAGCGGGCTCTGGCGCAGGATCAGCGGGCTCTGGCGCAGGATCAGCGGGCTCTGGCGCAGGATCAGCGGGCTCTGGCGCAGGACTCATTCCTTGGAATGAGTGGAACAGCACATCATGGAACTCGGAACTGGACGGGGCCAGCACATCATGGGACTCGGAACTGGACGGGGCCAGCTCATCATGGGACTCGGAACTGGACGGGGCCAGCTCATCATGGGACTCGGAACTGGACGGGGCCAGCTCATCATGGGACTCGGAACTGGACGGGGCCAGCTCATCATGGGACTCGGAACTGGACGGGGCCAGCTCATCATGGGACTCGGAACTGGACGGGGCCAGCTCATCATGGGACTCGGAACTGGACGGGGCCAGCTCATCATGGGACTCGGAACTGGACGGGGCCAGCTCATCATGGGACTCGGAACTGGACGGGGCCAGCTCATCATGGGACTCGGAACTGGACGGGGCCAGCTCATCATGGGACTCGGAACTGGACGGGGCCAGCTCGGGGCCAGCTCATCATGGGACTCGGAACTGGACGGGGCCAGCTCATCATGGGACTCGGAACTGGACGGGGCCAGCTCATCATGGGACTCGGAACTGGACGGGGCCAGCTCATCATGGGACTCGGAACTGGACGGGGCCAGCTCATCATGGGACTCGGAACTGGACGGGGCCAGCTCATCATGGGACTCGGAACTGGACGGGGCCAGCTCATCATGGGACTCGGAACTGGACGGGGCCAGCTCATCATGGGACTCGGAACTGGACGGGGCCAGCTCATCATGGGACTCGGAACTGGACGGGGCCAGCTCATCATGGGACTCGGAACTGGACGGGGCCAGCTCATCATGGGACTCGGAACTGGACGGGGCCAGCTCATCATGGGACTCGGAACTGGACGGGGCCAGCTCATCATGGGACTCGGAACTGGACCGGACCAGCACATCATGGGACTCGGAACTGGACCGGACCAGCACATCATGGGACTCGGAACTGGACCGGACCAGCACATCATGGGACTCGGAACTGGACCGGACCAGCACATCATGGGACTCGGAACTGGACGGGACCAGCGACGATGAGGGCTTGGTGCTGGACGGAACCAGCGGCGAAGAGGGCTTCGTGCTGGACGGAACCAGCGGCGAAGAGGGCTTGGTGCTGGACGGAACCAGCGGCGAAGAGGGCTTGGTGCTGGACGGAACCAGTGGCGAAGGAAACTCTGGGCTGGTTGGGATCAGCGGTGGAAGTTCTAGGTCTAACGAGACCAGCGGCGAGGGCTCTGGGCTAGACGGAAACGGTGGTGGATGGAGCCCTGGCTGGACATTACCAACCCAGGGTTGAAAAGAGGCCAGAATGTAGAGTGGTGTCGGGCTTCTTCTCGACCACCTCCTCTACTGCGGCCTCCACGGGTGCCACGAAATATGGCCAACCGGGTCTCCGCAAATGGATGTCCTCTCTCCCGCTCGGTGGTTGGGGAAGAGACACTGGCGAACATACTGCTGGATCTTGTGTGGTGAATTCTTCCGTCGGTATGGTCAAGCCTTCTGTCGGTACGGTTGGTCGTTCTGTCAGGTTGTGTGCAAGTACCTGAAGACGAGGATGCAGGAACTTCAGAGTAGTTGATTTATTTACAAAATAAACTTCAGGAACAAAATAACAAACTCCAGGAATTCAGAGAGACAACCATACAAGGACGACAACCAACAAACACTAAGGGAAAACACAAGGCTTAAAAGAACTGGGACTAATGGGATAATTAACTGAACACAGGTGAAGAAACTGAACACAAACGAGGAGCGGGAAAAACTAACAGGACTAAACCAAAATCACAAAGACAGGGGGAAACCAGATCACAAAATAGAACATAAACACATTGAAACATGACACTTTTAGGAGGAATCTTCAGATAACCAGAAAGCCTTGGACCAGAAATGAGGGACAGAGACAGCAAAAAACTATTTAAAAAATTGATTCATTGCTGCAGTTAGGGACATCTAGTCAAAATCTGTGTGTGTGTACCACTAATAGATTTGACTGTGGTGAATGCACTATGGGGTATTTCATCTGAGTCCCAGTGTGTCATCATTAATTCTTTTGGAGTGTGTGTGTGCTTCATTGATTTCCTATGCTAGCTGTTGCTTGTATTTTGGCAGTCTCTAGCAGGGAAGTTTTACTGCATTTTTCACGGCACTACCTGAGTTATTTTGGTAAGCTACAGTAGAACAAAATATGATAACACTACAGTTTATTCAGACATTGAGAAATAGGGTATATGATCTTATATGACTGCCTGTGGATGTGAAAATAGAATATTAAATAATAAACTATTACATTTTCTAATATTAATATTCTCTTATATAAACTTTCAAGTGTGTGATATATTGTTTCCTGAGATTTTGATCCCAGGAAAAATGCATTTTATGCTACATCAATTATTTGTCGTACGCTTTGAAAGATTTCTGTGTGTGGTGTAAAAAAGTGTCCTCTATGTGATGAACCGTACCATGATGTTGTTATGACTGAATCCCTTGCGGTGACGTGCAGGCTTGAGGTGTGGGTATTCCTCAGTACTGGTCACTCGTATCCCCCATGCTTTCTTCCAAGCCTCATACAGCTGAATATGGACTGGATAAACACCAGAATGATGAGGGGCCACGGCATATCCCAGATCTACTGGAATACCATGCTCCTGTAATGAGAAATACACACCAATAAATACTTTATATTTGGATGTCAAGCGCATACTCAAACATAATACAATCTTTCATAAACACACATACACAGGGATGGTCACAAGTAACAGAGTACAGATGTAGCCTACTTAGAAGTGTATTACTAAAGTGTATACACAAGTGTAGACATAACTCCAGTCTTCAGTATCACATGATCCTTCAGAAATGATTCTAATATGTAATATCTATTGCTGCAGGTTATGACAAAAATTATTTAGATTGATGAAAAAGACTGTTGCATGTCACGTCTGGTTAGAACACATTGCGATATATAAGTATTATTATCTGTCGGGCATTCCAGGATTCTCAGGATGCTTAGAACACATCAGTGTTATCTGGCAACGAATTCAATCAGCTAAAAAGGAGAGGAAGGAGCTCCACGTGACATTCCTGGATTTGGCTAATGCATATGGTTCAGTGCCACATGAGCTTCTTTGGGCATCATTTGATTTTTTCAGGGTACCGATGTCGATAACAAATTTAGTGAAAGCCTATTTTGGAGATTTGCAATTTAGTTTCTCAACTCCAGAATTCAGCACTACATGGCAATGCTTAGAGGTTGGAATAATGGCAGGATGCACCATTTCTCCACTGGCTTTTACCATGGCAATGGAAGTAATCATTAGGGCATCAAAATGGGTAGTAGGAGGAGAGCGCTTGGCTTCTGGGATGCGACTACCACCAATCAGAGCATACATGGATGACATGACAACCATGACTACAACGGTAGCCTGCACTAATCGGTTATTGGGGAAGTTAACAGATAATATTGAATGGGCACGAATGCAATTTAAGCCCTCTAAATCAAGGAGCATCTCCATAATTAAAGGCAAGGTAGTAGATAAAACATTCTTCATTAATGGTGAGGCAATACCAACAGTTTCTCAGAAGCCAGTGAAGAGTCTAGGGAGATGGTACGATGGGGATCTAAAGGACACAGTTCGAGTGGGAGAAGTTAGACGACAAGCAGTGGAAGGGTTGAAGAGCATAAACAGCTGTGCTCTACCAGGCAAACTGAAACTCTGGTGCTTTCAGTTTGGTCTACTGCCAAGGTTGCTGTGGCCACTGACTGTGTATGAGGTTTCTTTGACAACAGTGGATAAGCTGGAAGCGTTAATAAGTTCATACATCAGGAAATGGTTGGGAGTTCCACGCTGCCTCAGCAGAGTGGGACTTTATAGTAAAGGAGTATTGCAGCTGCCAGTCTCTGCTTTAACCGAGGAGTTTAAGTGTGCCAAGGTCAGACTGGAAACGACTTTAGCAGAGTCACGTGACAAATGTGTAAGGGAGACAGCCCCTGTGGTAAAAACTGGTAGAAAGTGGTCAGCAAAGAAATCTGTAGTAGAGGCAAAGGCTGACCTTCAAATTGGGGATATCGTGGGACAGGTACAGCATGGAAGAGGGGGTTTTGGGCTCAGTTTAGCTCCTCCTAAATGGCACAAGGCAGGCCCAGCCCAAAGGAGGAAGCTGGTAGTCAACGAGGTGCGAAAGCAGGAGGAGAGGATGAGATGTATAAAGGCCATTTCCCAGGCCAAGCAGGGAGAGTGGATGAGATGGGAGAGTGTGGAACAACGCAAAATGGGCTGGCAAGACCTTTGGTCAATGGAAGAGAGTAGGATCAGTTTCCTTATTAGGTCAACATATGATGTTCTCCCATCACCGCAGAACCTAAACCTCTGGGTAGGAGAGGATCCATCTTGTCCTTTGTGTTCATCACCTGCCACATTAAGGCACATTTTGACAGGATGTAAGGTGGCTCTTAGCCAGGGTCGGTTTACTTGGCGCCATGACCAAGTATTGCGATGTTTGGCTTTAGCATTGGAAGGCAAGCGTAGTATGACCAATAAATTGCCGCCTGTTCTAGCAAAACATTACACGCAGACGACAATATTCCTCCGCCCAGGCGAGCAACCACCAAGAAAAGGTGCTAACACCAATTCTCGCCCAGGACAACTGGAAGCTGCTAGGGACTGGAAGATGCTGGTTGATCTTGATCAATGGCTTATTTTTCCACCTGAGATTGCCACCACTAACCTACGACCAGATATTGTTTTGTGGTCTGGATCAGCACGCATTGTTCAACTGATAGAGTTAACAGTGCCATGGGAGGATGCGGTAGATGAGGCATATGAGAGGAAGAAACTGCGGTATGCTCATCTGGCCACTGAAGCAGAACAGCGAGGATGGAGAGTCCAGGTTTATCCAGTGGAAGTGGGTTGTCGTGGTTTTGTGGCACACTCTACAACCCGGTTCCTCAGAGACGTCGGATTCAGTGGCCAAGAGTTGCGTCGTACAGTAAAGAACTTATCTGAAGCAGCAGAAAGGAGCAGCAACTGGCTGTGGTTGAGACGGAAAGATTCTAGCTGGCTGTGTACAGGCCGCCATGCTACGGTTTCGTAGAATTCTTGAAAACTTGAAAGGTCTGTTGGTTTATTTGTATAGGTTGTATAGTATTTACAGTCATTACGTTCCTGTGTATATTGCGTAAATGACGGGTGGTTGGGCAGATATTGTGTTTTGCGGTAGGTGGTATGCCATACGGAACCGTTGCCACTGAAACTGCATATTAACGCACCAGTGGGGCTCAACAGCCTTAGTCAAACGGGTTGGCGCGTATGGTTGGGTTGCGGAGAGATTGTGAGATTGTGGTTAGGTCTCAGCAGCAACTGTTGGTTTATTTGTATAGGTTGTATAGTATTTACAGTCATTACGTTCCTGTATATATTGCGTGAATGAGGGGTGGTTGGGCAGATATTGTGTTTTTGTTGTAGGTGGTATGCCATACGGAAACGTTGCCACTGAAACTGCATATTAACGCACCAGTGGGGCTCGACAGCCTTAGTCAAACGGGTTGGTGCGTATGGTTGGATTGCGGTGAGATTGTGGTTAGGTCTCAGCAGCAACTGTTGGTTTATTTGTATAGGTTGTATAGTATTTACAGTCATTACGTTCCTGTGTATATTGCGTGAATGACGGGTGGTTGGGCAGATATTGTGTTTTGTGGTAGGTGGTATGCCATACGGAACCGTTGCCACTGAAACTGCATATTAACGCACCAGTGGGGCTCGACAGCCTTAGTCAAACGGGTTGGCGCGTATGGTTGGGTTGCGGAGAGATTGTGAGATTGTGGTTAGGTCTCAGCAGCAAGAGGGAAGTAGAGGTCAGTAAGCTGGGCTGAGTTGAGTGGGGGACGGAGGGGGGTGACTCTGGGACGCCAGAGTCACTGTCGAGCCCTCTTGAGGTGTCGTGGGCTAGTCGACGAAACACTGAGGACGGAAGGTGCCCACTTGAAGACCCTAGAGATGTTCCCTACTCCGCTCAATCCAGAGGGTTGTTATGGGGGACCACACTGTGGTTGCAGCCATTGTGTGTGCTGACGTGCAATACACTGTATTAACACCAGACAGAAGATTCACCTCACCAGATGGAAAGAAGCGTAAATGGATGGAGAAGCATAGGTTACTGTAAAGCTACGTCTTAGTTGGTGATTATCTTGGCGAAAGCCGAGTACAAATCAGCATGAAGTTTTAACATCTACTCTCGTGTAATGGAAATCATGTTGAGTGTTTGAGAAGACAAAATAACCAAAAATCCCTTTTTTTAGAAACAGACGCACACACATTTATATAGCTGGCGCTCTCCTTAACACACATATTCACACTTATCTTCAGAGTTAGACAGAGCTACCTCCGAGCTATTGATTCAAGACTTTATGATTTTTATGAAAAATCCATTTTCATTTTTAAATTTCTCTAGGCTTACTAATTAAAATCAGATAGGTGAGATAATAGACATCTAAAGAACAGATGAGTCGATAACTATATTTTGAGGTGAAATTTCAGATTTAACTTCCACATCATGAGGATCCAGCAATCCATAGAATTTCCCTCAAGAGATTTTCACACACACACACACACACACACACACGCACACACACACACACACACACACACACACACACACACACACACACACACACACACACACACACACACACACACACACACACACACACACACACACACACACACACACACACACACACACACACACACACACACAGAGAAAACCACCCACAACCTCCATCCTCTCATGTACACTCATCTGTTAGCTTAGCTGCACAGCTCTGATTTTAATCAAGCCCCCAAACCAACAAAGACAAATCAAAGCTGTCTTCTCTAGATTATCAAACTTCTGCTCGTGGCCCATTGAAATTCTCTGTCAGCTTGACTCTCACAGTCTCTGCCCTATGAGCTGACAGACACAAGTCTGTTTAACTCAGTGCCCAGAGTCAAGTGCATGCTAACTGCTTGACCTTGGTCACTCATGTAGGAGATTTTTCATGAGAAAGTTTTGAAGTTTGCTATTTGTTGATTGCAACAGATTTTGAGCAGATCCTAATGTCAGCTCTAAAACTGTATTAAGGAAACTCATTTAAATAAATTTTATCAATTTGTAATGGTTTCATTTGTATGTTACATTTCATCAACCACCAATGAATTGACCCCAAGACCCCACCCTACATCTTTTCTTCAATAGTTTGTTTCACTCTAATGCGCGCCACAATACAAAAGAAATAATCTGTCACTAAACTTCCATTACATTGTAAAAAAACACACACAAATACATGTTTATATTTCTATCATGTTGGAGAATTTCCATTGGCATCTATTAATGATATTTTCTATGCCAAAACCATCATAATTTCTGCATATTTAAATCTTAATTAAGGCATTATTTAGTATATTTATTGAGCTTTTTTTCCTTGCAGGGACTGTTGGCTGCTCCCGATAATGTAGTTGATTTTAGGTTTTATTATCCTTTTAGGAATATTGGTCCTCAGAATGTAGGCAAAACCTGAACCATAAACACATAGAAACACAAAAACTAGTGTTGGTGAAGCTGCTTTAAGTGTAGCATCCTATGAGCTATACTGATGAAGTAAATAAATCCTTCAATCACAACAGTATTTCTCTGTTTCCTGTTAATTTTTAAACGAATTATCATTATTTTACTGATTATTATTTTTGAGGCATTTTCCTATTTTAAAATTGAAAATCAGGGTCTGCGACAAAAACGATCATGCTTTTTGAATAAATGAACCACGTTTAAGTCGGCATGAACCAGAAGATGTGAAAGTCTTTTCTTCCATATTGTGACATATATATGTGAGTGAAATGGCTTCATGAACAAGAATAATTGTAGTGTGGGACTTGATTTTGTCCATCAGGAATTGATTGGATCGTTGGATGGTTATGGTTTGCTATTGCTCTGATCTCATGTGATTGACAGGACGTCCCACCCCCGTGCCAGTAAACACATCATCAGAGAAGAGAAGAGATGTCGTTGCAATTAAAAATTATGAGAATACCTACACTAAATACAACAAAAAAGTGATGACGAGCATTGTTTAATTAAATACTTTGATATAAAAAGATGCATAATAGCACCAGAGACTTTTTTAAATACGTCAATCTTTTTTTTTTATCTGGTTCACCTTCGAATCACTAAAGCTGTAATTCGGCATTGTAGAAGAACTTTCAGGAGAATGTGAAAGATTATTGCCTCAGATCTAAAGCAAACAATTAATAATATAGATAAACCAGACTATTGTTTTCAAAAGAGCTTAGTTAAAACATTACTGACTGCATTTGCATAAAAAACTATTAGCTAAACTGCTCAAGCCGTGGCGCATGACTCAAATTATAATTTAGCTGGCGGTTATGCTTTCAGACAGAATCTGTGCTTGTTTGTGACTTCCAGCAGGGGCACTTTACGCTCTGTTGTTTATCATTCATTCCACTGTTCACATCACATGGCTGTTTTTCTAATATTCAAACTGCCAAATGACAGTGATTTTAACATACAGCCTAACAGTACAGATGACACCTAACAGCTAGTGAGCACACAACAATCTACAATACCTTGCTGGGCATTTATATACACTATAAGGACGAAAGTATTGGAACACCTGACTATTACACCAACAGTGTATTGCATTCTAAATACATAGACATTAATATGGTGTTGGTCCCCCTATTTCAGCAAGAACAGCTTCCACTCTTCTGGGAAGGCTTTCCACAAGATTTTGGAGTGTTTCTGTGGGAATTTTGTGCCCCAATCATCCAGTAGAGCAGGGGTGTCAAACTCAGTTCCTGGAGGGCCACTGTCCTGCTGAGTTTATCTCCAACCAGCTCCAGAAACACCTGCCTGGAAGTTTCTAGTAATCCTGAAGACCTTGATTAGCTGAATCAGGTGTGTTTAATTAGGGTTGAAGCTAAACTCTGCAGGGTTGTGGCCCTCCAGGAACTGAGTTATACACCCCTGCAGTAGAGCATTTGTAGGATCAGGCACTAATGTTGGATGAGAAGTCCTGGCTAGCAATTTCCGTTTCGGTTTATCCAAAAGGGGTCAAGGTCAGGGCTCTGTGTGGGCCAGTCAAGTTCTTCCACACCAAACTCTTCCAGCCATGTCTTTATGGGCCTTGCTTTGTGCCCTGGGGCACTGAAAACTGTTCCCACAAAGTTGGAAGCATAGCATTGTCAAAAATGAACAGGCCCTTACCATTATCCCTTCTCCACCAAACTTTACAGTTGGCACAATGCAGTTATGTATGAATGTTCTCCTGGCATCCGCCAAACTCAGATTCATCCATCAGACTGTCAAACGGAGAAGTGTGATTCTTCAATCAAGTTTTTGCCAAGAACACGTTTTCACTGCTCCAGAGTCCAGTGGCGGCGTGCTTTCCACAACCCATTCGATGCTTGGCATTGTATTTGGTGATGTGAGGCTTGCATGAAGCTGCTCAACTATGGAAATCCATTCCATGAAGCTCCTGCCTGACAATTTTTGTGCTGATATTAATACCAGTGGAAGTTTGGAACTCTTCAGCTCAGCGTTGTCAGTGTTGGCAACTATTACCAAAGTCGTTTTAGGCAAGTCATGCCACTCGGCCGCCATCTTGGCAACGCCTCCGGGCAGCTATTTCGGACTAACAAGACCAGGCTCCTATCTAAATGAATGGGCAGAGTGTCAGAACTGCACTTTCACTGGTCACCGGGACATAAAAACTGCATGTATAAAAACAGCAGTAAAATATGATAAAAATCGCTGAAAAAGTTTGATGACTTTGCCCCAAAATAAGGTTTAAAACGCCTTTTCCCCCACAAGTTATGCTTTTACTGCGCATACGCAAGGGTTCTCTCCCTCTCTGTCGTGCACGCGCTACACGGTTTGAAGCACAGTATGTGCGAGCTCTTGCTCGTTCGCTCTAGATTCCGGGAGATTTTAACTAATTTGTGGGCATCAGGGAGCCGCTATCAATATGGGGGAGACTCCGGGAACTTCCGGGAGACTTGGTAAGTCTGATATTTAAACAACTCACACATACACTGCATATCAAATCTGCCGCCTTTTCAAACAGTAACGTATTTTCTGCTGTCACAAACCTCAACTGTGCGCATGCGTCAGTGGAACCAGACGATAGGCTTAAATGTTTCCCGGCTTGACTGTTAAAAGCAGACGATTGGCTTTCCAGGGGGAGGGGCGGGACATGTGCATACAACCGCCATCTTTGGCGTTACAGGTTTTCCGTATACTGTATAGTTGTATTGAGGATCGAGGAAGTGGCATGTCTCTATATAAATAGTCTCTGCTATTACACACCATGCGCCTCAGCACTCGAGGACCCCAATTTGTTCCTAAATGCTTCCACTTTCCAATAATACCACTTACAGTTGACCACGGATTATCTAGCATGGATGAAATTTCACGAACTGCAAAGGTGGCATCCTATCACAGTACCATGCTTGAATTCACTGAGCTCTTCAGAATGACCCATTTTTTTCACAAATGTTTACAAATGCAGATTGTATGGCTGTGACACCTGTGGCATTGGTTCTGATTGAAAACCTGAATTAAATAATTAAGAGGATTTTCCCAATACTTTTAAGCATATAGTGAATATACATGTTTTAAAACATTTCTTGCAGTAACATACAAAGCGTACTTCTGAGAGCAAAAATCAAACAAAAAAACTGACCAAATTGCATCAAACATGCATGAGTGGCACTGCACAGCACAATGGATGGATAGTTCACTTGCACGACAGTTTACTTGTTCGCTGGATCATGAAGATATCCTCTCTGACGGTTCAGCTGCAGTGTTTGGCTTCCAAACAGCTCATAACTAAATAAAACAGGCTGTGTGATAATGAGGAATGCCAATGATCACCCCTTAGTGTGCCAGCTTACAGCTAGATTCTTTTTCTTTGAAATTCACTTAGAAATCTTAATGTTTCTGTCATGTCTTATAGGGCATTTCTCATTTATATATATACATATATATATATATATATATATATATATATACATTTTAGGACATATATCTGGCCCGTTTTATAGACAGGGAAAGTCATACAGGGAAAGATAAAGAGCAGAATAGTAGACGGGATCATGAGATGGGAGATGGAATGAGTTGCTTGCATCCATTTACAGTATGTGTGTCACTCTGTAATACATGAAGGGTAAATATATGTGTCAGAGTATTACATTCTGCTGGAAAAGTGTCTTTGAGTGTGGCATGAGAGTGCTGCTTCACAGAAAAAGGGGGGCAAATAAATGCAGGAGTGTTACTGAGAGATAACTAAGTAAGAGCACATACACGCTCACACCCTTCCCCGTTTATTTGTAGGTTTCAATGATTCTGTCAAAACCATGAGAGGTACTTCTCTATTTGAGGAACAACTGAAGTCTCAAAGCACCTGTAAAACATGCATAATTAGTGTTCATTTTCTCTCAGTAAATGACACATGAGTCGCTGTCGGGCTAATGGTTCCTTAGGTGAATGAGTATTTTTCACTGGATATGATAATACCTGGATGATGGTTTTGTTCAGTGATTGTGTAAGGGCAAGTAAAAAGTGTAGTTTTTCTCACCAAAGCAAAGTCTTTGTTCAGGATCATTTGTTCCATCAGAGAGGATTCATTATGGAAGAGATGAGGCTGCATATGACTCCACATATGAGGAAACCACCAGAACTCATCAACATATTTCAACAACAGATCATCTCCATCATCTTCCTCCTGCGTACCTACACAAACAAACATTAGCTCATTAGCATATTGGGTATTTCTTTTGGACACAGGAAGTAATACCTATGTCATTATACACATTTGTGTCCTCATTAACCATATACACACACACACACACACACACACACACATTTATACACACAGTACTAAATAATACTAAATAAATTAAAACTGAAAACTAAACCTAAAAAAAGAAAGACTTAATAGACATATTTACAAAAAAGTGGGAGGGTCTTGGCCAGAATAAGCTACAATTTGCAAAGATATTCAGCAACAAAAATAAAGACTTTAATTATTCAGTTATCCACACAAACATACATACACAGTTCACAAATTGAACATAATCTCCAACATGATGAACTAGAGAAACGTCTCAGGTTACGTATGTAACGTCCTGGTTGCATATGCAACCCACCGTTCCCTGAAGGAGGGAACGGAGGACGTAGTCGACGGTCGACTGATGGGTGATCTCGCTAGAGAGCCTATCCTCTTCGAGTACTATTGAACGAGCCAATGTAATTGGCGTGCGTGATTCGCATCACACACTCCGCCCCCGCGGCGCGGGTATAAATACGGAAGTGGATGCACGCACTAGTTGCTTTTCGCTGAGGAGCCGAGAGTAACCCGGGGTCAGCGGTGGTCCAGCGGTAGTGGAAAGGGGACTACGTCCCCTTTCCACTACCGCTGCATACGCAACCAGGACTATCCCTTTCAGTCGATAACGTCAGACGTAGTCGACGGCCGACTGAATGGGGATAACCTTTGAAAACGCCACTAACGCTGCCACCTTCCAGTGCCTAAACCAAAGCCTCCTGATGCCCCCGCAAATTTAAGGCGGGGAAGGACAGGGCTTAGGCCAAGGAAGTCACTGCTGTTCCTACAGGACCACTGGGAAAGTGTTCCCCGTACATTGGAAGGAAGGGACGCTGCGGAAGCCATATCCAACCCAGAGGGAGGTAACGTGGAAAATACACATATGAACTGAGCGGAAACCGGGCAGTCTAACATATGGAATGTCACTGGGGTGGCTCCAGCCTAAGACGGGGGGAGACACACCGGACAGTGACGGCAGAGAGACTCTGCCGAGGGAAGACACGGGCTCACCGCAGGGAGCTGTATCGTGGAAGAATACACATATGGGGTCGCCGTAGGGACCGCGACATATGGACCTAGCCTAACACAGGTTCCACACTGCTTACGAGTGGTAGGCCTAACACCAGACGTTACGCACGTCCGACGTCGGAGGGGTGTGGAGGAACTCAACAGGGTTCAATTTTAAGGGAACTCAACTGGAGTACAAAAGGCGCACGTATCCAGTCCATAGGAGGGGAATGGCGCAGCAAGCCGACACTTGAACCGGGCTCACGGTGAAACTGGCTTCATGAGAAGGGAGCCCACGGTAAGCAGCGGTTCAACTAGGTGTCGTCCAACCCCCAACTCTAGAATCTGTTTTAGCAAAGCATATCGTCAACGCCCAGGCGGAGCACTTTACACTCATCATAGAGGAGCTCAACACCTAAGTGGACATGTTGCATCTCGGACTTTTACCGAAATGAAGGCAAGCACTAGTGCGACTTTGCATGGAAAAAGCCTTCCCTCTCTGCTGAATTCCAACAGATATTTGTAGATCTGGTCTGAGGTCTATGGCTTGCGTTCTGTACACGTCCAAGCGAACGGACAGAGAAGCCAGGGCTAGATCTGCCTCCTCCAGGGCAGCGCTTGCAGGCTCACCACCTGCTCCTATTACGGGAGAGGTAGGAACCTAGGGCAGAATCCGAGCCGGGGTCTCAGCTTGTGAGAGTTAGCCGGCCCAGACTCCAGGCACAATACGTTGACCGAAAGCGAGCAAGTCCCTACCCTCTAGTAGAGACCACGCGAGCAGGAGAACTGATATAACAGAATTTTTAACTCACTGCCTGCAGTGGCTCAGGGGCGGACTCTGCAGTGCAGTCGCACCAGGGACAAGGCCCAAGAGGATAAAGAGGGACGCAAGGATTTACAAGACCTTGCTCCTCAGGAACCTGACGATCAGAACGTGCTTCTGCACACTTCTGCAACACGATGAGTGTCGTTTAAACACCGAGGCAACATCATTTTGAGGGTGAAGGAAAACAGCCTACTCCAACCCATTTTGCAGGAAAGAGAGCACTGAAGTGATCGAAAAGCTTTCAGGATCTCCTCTGGAGAGAAGAAGCACTCAACCACTAGGTTCCACTTCTAAAGGCGTAAGCACGCTACACATTTCTAGGGGGTGCTCGCAGAAGTGATGGTAACTATCACATGCCTGTGATAGCACCTGAACCTCCGCGTTCAGATGTAAGACCGCCCGGAATCTCCGGGGGAAGAACGCGTGTGCCAATCGTGCCCCGTCCCTGAAAGAGTTTTCAGGGGAAGTCAGGAAGGCTGTCGATGGGAACCAGGTCTAGTTGGGCCAATAAGGGGCAACTATGAAGACCTGTTCCTCTCCTGACTTGGCACGTAGGTGCAAGCGACGGGCGAAAAAAGACAGGAGCAATGCTCAACACAACATGTAAAGATCACTGGGCTTCAGGAGCATTTTCTGCTCAGCACTTGAGTGTGATAAGTTCACTGAGCTTCAGGAGCATTCCTGCTCAACACCTGAGTGTGATAAACTCACTGAGCTTCAGGAGCATTTCTGCTCAACACTTGAGTGCGAAGAACTTCACTGAGCAACAGGAGCATTTCTGCTCAGCACTGCGTGTGATGAATTCACTGAGCTACAGGAGCATTTCTGCTCAACACCTGAGAGTGATGAACTCACTGAGCTACAGGAGAATTGCTGCTCAACACCTGAGTGCGATGAACTTCACTGAGTTTCAGGAGCATTTCTGCTCGACATGAAGTGTGATGAATTCACTGACTTGAGCAGGCGTAAGGCGACCATGAGTCGCAGTCGCTTTTAGAAGGCTCAATGGGGTTAAACGCATTTCTGCGGGCCCCTGGGGCAGCTGAGAGCCAGTGTTTGTCCAAGGGTAGTCCGCTCGGTTTATACAAACACTGGCAGGAAGACGAAACCGGAGGGGCAACTGAGCGGCCCCGGAATGGTCATGACTCAGCTGGACCCATGGGATGGAGTCTCCACTTGCCCTGGCTATAACTGTCGTGAGGCTCGATGGCGGCACGATTGAGTAGAGCGGAAGGAGTGGAACAAAGCGTCCTCAGAAGCTTCTGACTCCAAGGAGGAGGTGATGGGTGAGTTGTGACATGCAAGGGAAGCTTGCGCAACGGTCGCAATGTCTAACAACTCGTGTAGTCGAGGGTCGCCCAGGCCCCCGTTAAAACACGCCTTTTGTACATGGCCCCTTTATTGAAGAGGGTTTGACAGCAGACCGGGATGAACTATAGTCACACAGGGTGAGCTGCTCTGCCACGGTCACCAAGGGACTCGATCATGAAGCTAGCGCTGAAGCGGTCACATATGGAGCAAGCCAAAGGCTGCAACTACCATATACCCCAGGAGCCTCTGAAAGTTCTTTCAGTGGGACCCTTTCTCACTTCAAACACCAGCTGAACACATTCTCATTGGAGAGACGTGTTAGACCGAGTCCATCTCCAAAACTGAAAAAGAGATACTCAGTCCGTGGGCGAGATTACTCTCTTCCAGTTGACCTGAAGACCCAACGGGCTCTGGAGCACTCAAGGGGAAGGACACTGTACTGATACTCCACCCTTACACGCAACACACAGGATGGCCTGCGGTGCGGAAGGTAGATATCTGAAGCACATGTCTTTCAGGTCGGAGCTGCAGACCAATCTTGGGCCAAGATGGTCACGACCCACCACCTAGTAGCACGAAGAACGAGTTTACAACTGGCCTTCGTACCGGCTGGTGGAGCGGCTATATCAAATCCTTCGCCAGCAGGATAAGATAAGCACACACAAGTCAGGAGCACTGCTCAACACTCGGTGTGATGAATATCACTGAATTTTCAGGAGCACGTCTGCTACACCTAATGTGATGATTATCACTGACTTGATAATCAAGTATCCGATTAGGGGTAGCCGAGTCTGAGATGGGGCAGCAAAGTAGATAGAGTGGTGTTAGTGTGCTGTGCAACACTTACCTGTCTCCACTAGCGGCAGGGGGCGCGTGACAAGGTGGATGACCGGGTCCTCGAACGCACCAAGCTGCCTGCTGCCGACCAAGGGGGAGCTGAGGGGTGTAAGGCTATACAGGGTCACACCCGCCAGGCTGGCCCTCTTGGGACCCAGGAACAGATGAAATTGCTCTCTCTTTGAAGTGTGGGTACCGCTTGCTCCTTTTATTTATTTATATTTTTTTTTTTTAGGGAGCCAGCGGCGGAACAGACACACACACAAACAAAAGGCTCCACCCGGCCCTCACCCGGGGGGAGGGAGTGATCGTGCCACTCCAAGAGCATCTCATCCATTCCTGGGCTGGGCGTCTCTACTGCGGCCGGCTCCATGCTGAGGCCTGGGTGGAGGCTGCTGCGGAGGCCCAGCGGGAGCGGCGGCCGGGGAACGCCCACGGCGACGAGCAGGCGGAGGAGCTGCCACCGGCGGCGGATGGAGGCAGCAGCTGGCCATCGGGGGCAAGATGTGCCGGATGACCTCCGTCTGCGCTTGAGCGGCAGAGAACTGTTGGATGCAGTTCTCCACTGCGTCGCCGACCAGGCCAACCTGGGAAATTGGGGAGACCAGGAACCGAACCTTGTCCGCATCCGCCATACCGACCAGGCTGAGCCAACAAAGCCGCTACTGGACCACCACATTGGACATCGCCAGACAATCACGCGCGCTACGACACTCGTGCCCCAGAGGGTGAGGTCGGATGCAGTGCGGTATTCACCTATGAGCGCACGGTCTGGATTACCCTCGTCCATGCCATGGGTGCCCTAGCCTGCAGCAACGACATGGCATTCAAGAGGAAACGGCTTGCCCACAGGCTTTGTAAGCTCTGCCCGTTGGAACGGACGAAACTCACAGGCCTTAGGGGGGAGACGAGGATCCCCCCAAAAGGCAGCGGCCGCCGGACACAGGTGCACCTGTGTCGACAGACCGCTCCAATGGAGGGACCCTTCGCAACCCTTCACCGTTCCTAATCAAGGGTAATGAGGGGGAAAGCTATTCAGGCAGTTTCTGGCAGAGAAAGATGCTGTTCACCACCTGATAAGCTCTCCATGCATTTCGGGAAAGAAAGGCACTGGGGCGGCGAGCTGAGAACCAGAGCGGCCCGCCCCAAGACACCAAACTCCAGATTCCAACCGAGACTGAACGGGACACGGTGGAGGTTCCACTCGAGCCCGGCAGCCTCGGTGGCCCGTTTCAGCATAGCTGATAATTCTGGATCCGGCTTGGGCAACATTAAACTCCCGGAGGGAGACAATGCAGCCGAGTCATCATCTCTAGAAGTCAGCTCACCCTCCGATGATGCAATCGATGTCCTGTCCTCCAGGGGAGCCCCGAGTGAAACCGCTGGGAGAGTCTTCCTGAAGAACACCAACACACTCGTTCGTTGTAGACAACAGCACTCTCAGAGACATCAAACGATCGGCTCCGAAGCGAAAGGCAACTAGTGCGTGCATCCACTTCCGTATTTATACCCACGCCGAGGGGGCGGAGTGTGTGATGCGAATCACGCACGCCAATTACATTGGCTCGTTCAATAGTACTCGAAGAGGATAGGCTCTCTAGCGAGATCCCCATTCAGTCGACCGTCGACTACGTGTGACGTTATCGACTGAAAGGGAACCCTGGTTCCCTGATAGGGAACGAGACGCTGCGTTGAGACGCGGTGGGAACGCTCTGCGTGATTGCGTCGTGAAGCGCGTGTATAATCAGTCCAATGGAAGAGCAAGACGCCATAGGCGGGTGATGTCATCGACCAGGAAACTATAAAGCAACCCTGAAATCAGACGGCGACAGCTTCTGAAAGGCCTGAAGCAAGTCGATCAGGGCATGCAGGAAGTATGGCAGATAAACGCAGCGTCTCGTTCCCTATCAGGGAACCAGGGTTACATACGTAACCTGAGGCTTTCCCTTTCAAGGGAACTCGAGCTGCGTTGAGACGCGGTGGGAACCCCATACCCACTACGCCATAATGACAAATGCCCGTTCTATGTAAAGTCCTTGCGCACACTAGAAGCAAACAACCTAGCCCCAGGAGTGAAGAGGTGTAGGTCATAAAATCTGACAAATGTATGTGGTGAGGACCAGCCTGCCGCATTACAAATATCCTGAAGGGAAACACCCGAAATTAAAGCCTAGAGGCAGCCAGACTCCTTGAAGAATGGGCCTGAACAGCCACAGGTGAACGCTGTCCGGCCGCTTCATAAGCAAGTGAGATAGCCTCAACTACCCACTTGCTCATTATCTGTTTAGATGCAGGGCAACCTATCTTAGGTTACCCGAAGCAGACAAATAATTGTTCTGATAAACGCCACTGAGCAGCTCTGTGGACATACGCATCTAAAGCCCGGACAGGGCATGACAGATTTAAGATTTTCCTGATCTGGGGTATTAAAGGTGGAGGACAGAAGGCCTGGCCTCATGTACCACGGAGAAGACGAAATTAAAGATCTCTCCTTAGAGATAACCCAGCAAAGAAACATTCCTTACAGAAATCAAGTACTGTACCAACAGGGCAGAAACAAGATTCAGAATGCGTTCTCTGCACCAGGCAGAGAACAGCATTTAGTCTTCTCGTGGAGGGAGCTCTAGACTGGAGTAAGGTCTCCACGACCTCGGTCGAGAAACCTGAATCTATGAGCTGGGCCCCGTCAGAGGCCGAGCCCACAGTATCCACAACTCCAGAGCTCCAAGGAGCAAAGATTTTGGGAAAAGCATATAGGTGTAGCGGCAACCACACCTATTACATCACATCCAGTCCAAGCGGAGCTGGATGCGTGAGGGAGAACCACAAGGGCAATGCATTGTACAAACGATGCGAAAGGTTGAGTTGTAGTTTGACCGAAGTTCTCCCTAAGAAGCTCCACCACCTAGGGGTGAAGTCACCATTCCCAGAGCCATAGCCCCTGCCTCAACAGGATATCTGCTCTGATATACGAGACCATCAGTGTGTTGTCCGGACCCTTCGCCGAGCAACCACTCATGATTGCCCTCGACTTGTGAGGGAAGCATCCGTCGATAGCATTATGCGTCAACAAGAAGCCCCCAACACTGGGCCTGGGCGAAGAACCAAGGTTCTTCAACATGACCCAGGCACGAAGGCATAGCCGCGTGACCTTGATCATGCGAAAACGGATTTCCCCTCGGAGAAAACCCCTTGGTCCTGAGCCACCACTGAAGGGGTCTCATGTACAGAAGGCCAAAAGTAACTACGTTGGACGCAACTGCCATGAGCCCCAACCAAAGACCTTTCACCAAGCGGCCACTCATGACCGCCCCCCATCCTGTAAGGGAAGCATCCGTCGAAAGCGTGACGCGTCGACAAGAAGCCCCCAGCACTGGGCCCTGGGCGAGGAATCAAGGTTTCTACCACATGACCGAGGCACGAAGGCATAGCCGCGTGTCCTTGATCATGCGAAAACGGATTTCCCCTCGGAGAAAACCCCCTTGGTCCCGAGTCACCACTGCAGGGGTCTCATGTACAGAAGGCCAAAAGTAACTACGTTGGACGCAACTACCATGAGCCCCAACAGTCTCAGAGACTGTTTTGCAGTGAGTGACTGAACTAGTTTTACATTCTTTACGGCTGTGAGAATCACAGAAATACGTGCAGGAGACAGACGTGCTTGCATTGTTGTCGAATCCCATAATACACCTAGAAAAGTGGTCTTCTGAGCTGGGAGGAGAACACTCTTTTTGGTGTTGAGCCGCAACCCCAACCTCCTTATGTGGGACAGAACGACATCTCGATGTTGAACTGCCAAAAGCTAGGACTGAACTAAAATCAACCAATCGTCGATATAATTTAATACGCGAATACCCTGGAATCTCAGAGGAGCCAGAGCTGCATCCACGCATATTGTAAAAGGTGCGGGGTGATTACCTAGGCCGAATGGAAGAACCTGATACTGGTATGCTTCGCCCCTGAAAGCAAACCTCAGGAACCTCCTGTGATGAGGATGGATAGATAAGTAAGCGTCCTTTAAGTCTATTGTGACAAACCAGTCCTCGGACTGACTCTGTGACACAATAATATTTAGCGTAAGCATACTTTGAACTTAAGATTCTGAAACCTGCTGTTTAATTGACGCAGGTCTAGAGTAGGACGCAACCCCTCATTCTCTTTTGGAACAATGAAGTAATGGCAGTAAAACCCTGACTGTCTGCCGGGAGGAGGAACCCCTTCTACAGCTCCTTTTGCAGAAGTGTCAGTACTTCCTGCTCCATAACCAAAGCCTGCTCGGGGTCCACCACAGTGGGGAGGACCCCAAGAAATCTGGGCGAACAAGAACCGAATTCTGAACCCTTTTCTATAGTGTGCAGGACCCACGGAGAAATATGTGGCAGTAGTTTCCACGCTGCCAGAAATTCTACTAGGGGAACCAGTCTCTCAAGACTGGCCTCTGGATTTGGTTGAACAGTCACTACGGTGCCCTGAAGCGGCGAACCGGCAGGGAACAACCGAACTGACCGTTCTACAACCATCCTCGGAGGATCGTATGGGGACGATGACACCTCGGTGCCCTGAACGGCGAACCGGCAGGGAACAACCGAACTGGCAGCGCTGCGACCCTCCTCAGAGAGTCGCACCCCATATGGCACCGAGGAGAAACGATTTCTCAAAACCGTCCCTGCCCCGGAGGAGCCCTCAGAAGCCTGATAGCCTCGTTTTTTTTTTTTTTTTTTTTTTTTTTTTTACGACAGGACTTCCTGTCTAAGCTTTATTAGAGATGACGACAGACCTCAGATCTTGCCTACCTCTAAATAACTCAGAGGAGAAACGATTTCTTAAAACCATCCCTACCCTGGAGGGGACCACCCTTTAGAAGCCTGATAGCCTCGGCGTCAGGGCTTCCTATTTGTCCACGCTTTTTTAGAGATAAAATAGTCCTCAGATCTTGCATATCTCTAACTGGCTAGACTGCTACCGCCACCCAAGTTCCCCTCGATTGTGGAGGAGCCCAAATGGCGATGCTCGTTTTGCACTCTGTGCTGCGAGGAGCCTAGTAGACCGAGACTGCTCCGCCCAGACAACCTCACATTCATCCATGTCTTTATAATTTACCCACCAGCGCTGCCTAATAAAATTTTTCTTTATTTATTTTGATGGCTGGTGGGTAACGTCGGGGTTAAAAATGATGACGCCGACTCGGGAGAGAGAAAGCTAGCATGCGTCTCTTTAACCCGAGGCACTGTCATACCATGATACTTAATACCCATAGCATTACTATAGTTAGACGTTTGGGCAATAAACACATAAAATAGAAACCGGCTTATTCCACGATCTCGACCCCACAGTGTGGTGTGGAGATAGGGAAAAAACGGCAGTCCCCGACGAGGAGGCTGAGATACAGTTTTTCTGTTTTTAGATATATTTCATCTAATAAACTCTTTTTATTTTCACTCTCATAATTTTCAGCTGGCCAGAAAATATTTAACTAGCAACAGCACTAGATAAACCTCCTTTTAAAGTTATGAGCTGACTAATTTATTCATTTATTGAAAACTCAAACATCTGCCTTTTTCTTAATATCTTTATTTGTTTTGTTCTCTTTTTCTAAACAAAACACTAACGATACCAATTCCTCCCTGTCAGATCCGTTTGCGAACCCCAAAATGCGAGTTGCCGCCATGCATCGGCAATAGCGGGACCCGCGCGGGGAGCGCGAACCGAACCGTCCTCCTCGAAGAACGCCCGGCGGGAGCGGAGCGTCCTCACGGACAGCTTCTCGCAATGCTCACAGTCAGCCCCCTCAGAACTGACTGTGGCATGCTCCAGTTCCAAATAGTAACAAAAAGCTGATGTGTGTGTCCCCACCCGTGATATAACGTGGGCAGGGAACAACACAAAGCTGCTTGCTCTCTTTTGCCATTATATATATATATATATATTGAAACTTGACAGACAACAATAAATATGACAAGGACAGAATACACAGATCGCTTGCTGAAGGCACAGAAGCTGTCGCGGTCTGATTTCAGGGTTGTTTTATAGTTTCCTGGTCGATGACGTCACCCGACTATGACGTCTCGCTCTTCCATTGGACTGATTATACACGTGCTTCACGACGCAATCACGCAGAGCGTTCCCACCGCGTCTCAACGCAGCTCGAGTTCCCTTGAAAGGGAACTTCAATGTTGCTATGGCAGAGTTCTGTTACCATGCCAATCAGAATATTAAAGAACTAATCATGCATGTTAAATTAGTTTTTCGTCTTTATGTTTTAACACCTACGCACATAGGCTACACAGTTACCTGTATGGAAGAATTTCCCAGAAAATCCCAGGTTAAAGGTGAAGTTGGAGACATAAGACCTCAACGTGTTCTGGGTTTCCAGAAGAGCCTGAAAAAGTAAAAATGTCAAACATTAGATTTGTCCATATGTCAATCAACAATAATACACATCACAATATTGAACTATTTTGCATTAACATTATGAAGTGGTATATGTGTGCGTGGTCTGTGTATATGCGTCTAAGGATGTGATCGATCTTTCAAGGATGAGTAATGGCATTTGGGTTTGGCAGGTGCCTCATTGCAGCAGTTCCAATAAAACAGTCTCATATATTTCTAGCCTAAGACACCATGCAAATACAATCAATATCTGTCTGACAACTGACAGCGAGTGTGAGCGTGTGTGTCACTGTTTTGTAGGATATATGGTAATATTGCAGAAGGCAGGAAGGGGCGTGTTGGCTGACTTAGACGGTGTCATCAAGTCATTACTCACAGAGCTCAGGAAGATATGCTGACACACACTCCGGCACAACGGCAGACACACACAGAAGGGCCCAGGAGACAGGTGTAATATATTTGATATTATCCTCCAGTGAGAGTGTGGAAGTTATCCCTGATGACATTTCGGTAATTAATTCTATTTACATTCAACTAAACAACTGCAAAAAAATCTGCTCAGGTACTCGCATCTTGGTAATCGAATCAGCTCCCCCACGTGAGGGTGCACCACTCTATGTGCGTTTTGCATTTTAACCCAATAAAGTGGCATTTTGATCGAGCGCTCATTAATTTAAAATGATCTGGCCTCACAAGCAACTGTCATCTAATTCAATGTTCATGTCGTAATGTGATATTACTAAAACTGAGGCTTTTGATGAGATGCCTTTCTGAATAATGAGTGGAGTATGTTATGAGTTTGATGGCTTATGGCTCAGCATGCAGGAAAAAAAGGTAAAAAGGTTGTTTTTTTTACACTGGCCAAAGTAATTTCAAATTTTACATTTAATGACTTTTGATTGGTTCCAGCAATATATTTTAATTAAAACCATTTCATTGCAATAATGGCTCTGTTAATGACATTTGTAATTATTAGAACTGCATAAAGGAGTGTTTCTTTTATTCTGGCAAAGATTTTAGTCAAGTTATGATTTTATTGAAACAATTCTTTTTATAATGTTTGGAATTTAAAAGATTTTTGACTTTTGGCATTTGCAGTGGTATTTTATGTGGTTGATTATGTTTTCATCATAAATTATGAGTATATGAAACTTGTCATCACTCACCCTCATGTCGTGCCAAACTGTAAGACTTTCAGTCATCTTCGAAACACAAATGAAGATATTTTAAATGAATCAAAGAGATTTCTGTCCCTCCATTGACGCAACTACCAATTTGACGCTTCAAAAGGTTCATAAAGACATTGTAAAACTAATCCATATAAATCAAGCAGTTTAGTTCAAATTTTCTGTGAATTAATCCTTTAAGTTACAAAAATGCTCAGTGTCAAACTCTGAGTGGTTTATTTTATAATAATATAAAGGTATAACAATGTAAATAAAATAAAAGAAAGCACATAGGAAATTATGACAATTATTATATTGTAATTAATAAATAGATTACAGCTAAGAAATAAAAGATAAGAAATAATTTATGTGGAATTTTATTATGTGATCTGTTCATCCTAAGTTTATCTTACCTATACTGACCATGAGCAATGGTGAATTTAAGTCAAGTCGGAAAGATCGTATATTTACGAGTTTAACACATATGAACGCCACCACAATGTTGTAAATACGAGTGGGAAGCTCTGGAGTTTCTTTAAGCCCTGATCTTGGGGTCGTGTCAGTAAGAAATCTGGCGGAATACTTACGTATGTAGCAGGGGCTTCATAAATCAATTAAAAACATAAAAAAGCAAAAAACATCTGAAGCACATTCTTTGTTCTTCATTTTAGAAGAGAAACCTTTCTGTATCTTTGTGTATTTAATTAAGAAATATTCCGCCATCTTGCTCCAACGAAAGTGACTTGAAAGTACCTGACGTCGTAAACACGACTTTCCAACTCGTAACTATTATGAACTTCAGGAGGATTTGAATGCACCACAACACAACAGTCAGTGAATCACATTCAAAACAAACAAAGAAAACATTAGTTTGTGGCTTTAATTTGTTGATCCAATTATACAGTTGCCTGGAAAAAGTAGCTCTATACTTTTCCTCTCTCTAAGTTCCCTTTCAAGGGAACTTCGAGCTGCGTCAAACGCTGCGGGAACGCCCCTGCGTTGTGCGTCATGAAGCACGTATGGAATCAGCCCAATGGAGAGATGAAACGTCATAGGCGGGTGACGTCATCGACCAGGAAACTATAAAGCACCCCAAAAACACAAGCGCATTAGCTTCTGTGCTTTCAGTCGCGCTACATGTGAATCTGTCCCTGTGTGATATTGTCTGTCTTACATACCCTGCACCACACAAACAATTTATCCCTATATATATATATATATTGAGAGATTATGGCGGACGAACAGCAGTTTAGAAAGTGTGTTCCTCCCTGCTCGCGTTATTTAACGAGCGGGGATACACATGATCTTTGTGTTGTTTGTTTGGGAGTTCAGCATGCCCAGTTTGCTCTCGAGGGAGCAGACTGTGAGCATTGCGAGCGTTTGCCGTTAAGGACGCTCCGCTCCCGCCGATCGCTCTTTGAGGAGAGCGGTTCGGTGCGCGCTCCCCGCGGTTCGGGTCCCGCTTCTGCCGAGGCAGAGCGGCGGCGCTTATCGTGGGGATCGCAGATGGATCTCACAGCGGGGTTTGAGACGGGCTCTGCCTTATCTCTCCCTTCACCTGTGAGATCCAGTGCCTCAGTCCCGGGTTCGGAAGCACGCGCTGCGGTTTCTTCCGCTCGGGCTGAGGCACCAATGCTGCAGCTATCCAGTTCTGAGGAACTTGATGTTGTTAGTGTTGAGGGAGATGTGGAGGATTCGCCACCCCACACTCCTGAGAGTGATGAGCTTATGGAGGTGTTAACAAGAGCTGTTGAAAAACTTAATATTGAATGGCCAGTGACTAGACAGGAGTCTGTTTCTAAATCAAAGTTGGATGAGAGATTTTTGCCGTCACGTGTGCAGCCTCCACGCCGGTGCCTGCCGTTTTTCCATGATCTCCACACCGAGGTGTCGAAATCATGGAGAAAACCGGTGTCATATAGAGGGTTTAGTCCCCAGACTTCAACATACGCTAATATTATGGGAGCCAAGGCTCATGGTTATGGTGCTTTGCCTCGTGTGGAAGAGACGCTTGCGAGCCATCTCTCCCCCGAAGCAGCATCATCTTTTAAGGCACCGGCATTACCCACCAACCCTTTAAGAAACACTTCGGCTTTGGTGGGTAAAGCATATTCGGCAGCAGGTCAGGCTGCGTCATGTCTGCATACTATGTCAATCTTGCAGGCATACCAGGCTGATCTGCTAATGGACATGAGTGAGAGTGAGGAGGTCAGTACTGACGTAGTTCGCGAACTGCGTCAGGCTGCTGATTTATCCCTGCGTGCCACCAGAGAATCGGCCAAATTAATGGGTCGTTCTATGGCAGCTCTGGTGGCCGCAGAAAGACATTTGTGGTTAAATCAGACTAATATTAAAGAGAGAGAAAAAGCTTTTCTTTTAGATGCTCCTCTTTCTCCCATGGGGTTGTTTGGTGATGCTGTGAATTCAGTTATCGATAAATTCCAAGAAGAAAAGAAACAAACTGCAGCTTTTAAAAAGTTTCTTCCCCTTAAAGTTCATGTCCCTGGGGCTGCTGGGCGGGAGCAGCCCCGGCCGTCTTCGAGCTCATCACATAGAGCGCAGCAGAGGCAGAGTGTCGCGTCTCGTGCTCCCCCTGCTGGACAGTGGGCTCAGCCGCGACACTCTCAGCCGAAGCCTTCTCCCAGTAGAACTGATCTGAGGACAGTTATATTGGCTAAGAAGGCTTCGGCTAAGAAGAAGTCCTGACGCCAAGCCGTTCAGGATGCTGAGGGTGGTCCCCACCGAGGCGGAAAGGTGTTCACCTCTTTTTACGGTGCCCATTCCTCCTCGGTGCCCTCAGGGGCTCGTTCTGCCATCCCCGCCTTTATGCCGGGGCACAGACGATCCCAGCGAGCGCTTTCCCGAGGGACGCTCGCTCCCTCTGAGGAGGGTCTCAGAGCGGTCAGACCAGTTGTTCCCTGCCGGTGCGCCGTTACAGGGCGCTGCGTCTGCTGCTCAAGTTACACCAGAGGCCAGTCTCGAGAGGCTGGTACCCTTAGTAGAATTTCTGGCAGAGTGGAAAAGCCTTCCAAAAATATCTCATTGGGTCCTGCAGACAGTAGAAAAGGGTTATGCTATCCAGTTCAGGTGTCGTCCACCAAAATTCAGAGGGGTTCTGCACACAGTGGTGGGCCCCGAGCAGGCTCTGGTATTGGAACAAGAGGTGAAAACGCTCCTTCAAAAAGAGGCTATAGAACGGGTTCCTCCTCCCAGTTTGGAGTCAGGTTATTACAGCCGATATTTCATCGTTCCAAAGAAGGATGGGGGGTTGCGTCCAATTTTAGACCTGCGCATATTGAATCGCTCGGTAGGGAAGCTAAAATTCAAGATGCTCACTATCAAGCAGATCGTGTCTCAAATCAGGTCCGAGGACTGGTTTGTCACGATAGATCTGAAGGACGCATATTTCCATGTGTCCATCCTTCCACAACACAGGAAGTTCCTGAGGTTCGCCTTCGGGGGCGAGGCGTACCAGTACAGGGTTCTTCCTTTTGGCCTAGCTTTATCTCCCCGCACTTTCACGAAATGCATGGATGCAGCACTAGTGCCTCTGAGGCTTCAGGGCATTCGTATTCTCAATTACATCGACGATTGGTTGATTTTAGCTCAGACCGAGCAGATGGCGGTTCGGCATCGAGATGTCGTCCTCGCTCATATCAGAAAGTTGGGGTTGAGGCTGAACGCAAAGAAAAGTGTATTATCTCCTTCCCAGAAGACCACTTTTCTGGGTGTCGTTTGGGATTCGGTATCGATGCGGGCGCGACTCTCTCCGACCCGCATCGCTTCGATTCTCTCAGCTGTGAAACAAGTGAAGCTAGGCCAGCTACTCACTGTCAAGCAGTTTCAGAGACTGTTGGGTCTGATGGCAGCAGCGTCCAACGTTATACCTTGCGGCCTGTTGTACATGAGACCGCTACAGTGGTGGCTCAGGACCAAGGGATTCTCCCCGAGGGGAAATCCGCTCCGCACGTTCAAAGTCACGCGGCGCTGCCTTCGTGCTCTGGTCATGTAGAGAGAAACTTGGTTCCTATCCAAAGGTCCTGTGCTGGGGGCTCTTTGTCGTCGCATAACGCTAACGACGGATGCTTCCCTCACAGGGTGGGGGGCGGTCATGAGTGGTCGCCCAGCCCAAGGTCTGTGGCAGGATCATCATCTTTCGTGGCACATAAATTGTCTAGAGATGTTGGCTGTGTTTCAGGCTCTGAAACACTTCCTAACAGACCTGAGAGGCCATCATGTGTTAGTTCAATCAGACAACACGTCGGTGGTCTCTTATATAAATCATCAGGGGGGCCTGCGGTCTCGCCGGCTTTACAAGTTGGCCCGTCAGATCCTCCTGTGGTCCCAAGGGAAGCTACTATCTCTGAGAGCAATGTATCTCCCTGGGTATTTGAATGTGGTAGCAGACTCCCTGTCGAGGCAGGGGCCGAGGCCAGGGGAATGGAGACTCCACCCCGAGGTGGTGGAGCTCCTTTGGTTGAGTTTCGGTCGCGCCGAGGTGGACCTATTCGCTTCCAAGGAGACCACTCATTGTCATCGGTGGTTCTCCATCACTCTTCCAGCCCCCCTGGGGTTGGATGCTATGGTGCAGCCGTGGCCGAGGTCACGTCTGTACGCCTTTCCCCCGATTGCTCTGTTACCAGGAGTTCTGGAGAGGGTCCGCCGGGACGGGGTCAGTCTACTACTAGTAGCCCCGTTCTGGCCGGCCCGAGTATGGTTTGCGGACCTGATTTCTCTCCTGGACGGTTCTCCTTTGGAGCTCCCGGTCAGGAGGGATCTACTCTCCCAGGCGGGGGGCACGATACTTCACCCCCGCCCAGAATTGTGGAAACTGTGGGCTTGGCCTCTGAGGGGGCCCAGCTCATAGACTCCGGTCTCTCAACCGAGGTTGTTGAGACCATTCTTAACTCCAGAGCTCCATCCACGAGGAAGCTTTATGCCTTGAAGTGGAAACTTTTCACTTCTTGGTGTGGAGAACACCTGCAGGACCCAGTTAACTGCCCAGTGGGTGCAGTGCTGGAATTCCTGCAGGAGCGCTTCTCCACAGGGTTATCCCCCTCCACACTAAAGGTGTATGTGGCGGCACTAGCTGCTTACCACGTCCCTTTCAGTGGAGTTTCTCTTGGGAGACACCCGCTTATAACTCGTTTCCTCCGTGGCACTTTGAGGCTGAGGCCAGCAGTTCGTACGAGGGTGCCGACTTGGGATCTGGCCATTGTATTAGAAGGTCTTATACTAGCTCCTTTTGAACCTATCGAAGAAGTTCCCGAGAAGTTTCTCACTTTTAAGACTATCTTTTTGCTTGCTATCTCTTCACTAAAAAGAATCGGAGATTTGCAGGCTCTGTCGGTTTCACCCTCGTGCCTGGAATTTGCACCTGGCATGGTTAAAGCTTTTCTGCATCCTAGACCAGGTTACGTTCCTAAGGTTCCTACTAATATTGTTAGACCTACGGTTCTGCAGGCTTTCTGTCCTCCTCCATTTATGTCATCGGACCAGGAGAAACTTAATTCACTCTGCCCTGTTAGGGCATTAGACGCTTATGTCCACAGAGCTGCCCTGTGGAGGAAATCAGAACAACTTTTTGTATGTTTCGGGCCACCCAGGAAAGGGTGTCCGGCGTCTAAACAGAGAATGAGCAAGTGGGTGGTTGAGGCTATCTCACTTGCTTATGAGTCGGCTGGCCAGCCTTCACCTTTGGTTGTCCGAGCTCACTCTACCAGGAGTATGGCTGCTTCTAAAGCTCTTTTGTCGGGGGTTTCCCTGAGTGATGTTTGTGATGCGGCTGGATGGTCTTCACCGCATACTTTTATTAAGTTCTATGACCTAGACTTAAGCTCTACCCCTGGGGCACAGGTGCTCTCGTCCTCTGTGCGCTAGTCTCACATGACGGTCATTTGGTCCTATGGCGACGTGGGTATTCGCGTTCCCGCAGCGTTTGACGCAGCTCGAAGTTCCCTTGAAAGGGAACGTCTCGGTTACGTATGTAACCCTAGTTCCCTGATAGGGAACGAGACGCTGCGTCGCTCCGCCATACTCCCGGCACTCCCGTTAGCGCTTCCTTCAAGCCTATCAGAAGCTAATGCGCTTGTGTTTTTGGGGTGCTTTATAGTTTCCTGGTCGATGACGTCACCCGCCTATGACGTTTCATCTCTCCATTGGGCTGATTCCATACGTGCTTCATGACGCACAACGCAGGGGCGTTCCCGCAGCGTTTGACGCAGCGTCTCGTTCCCTATCAGGGAACTAGGGTTACATACGTAACCGAGACGTTTTCCTTGTATAGGAGACAAACAAACTTCACCTCATCTTACCCTTCTCTCCTCTTTATATAAAGAATACATATGAGACAACAGCGAAAGATAGATGGGACGAATACGGTTGTAGGAGCGAGAGAGAAGAGTGCAAATAAAAGAATGAGAGACAACACATTTAATATTGATGTGGGAATCTGGGATTTTGGGAATCTGACATCATAAAATAACAACATCAAACCAGAGTGCTGGAGAGATGGGTGGGGAATGACAGGATGAGAGGAGAGAGTGAACCTGAAATGGATGACAGAAGGAAGAGAGAGAGAGAGAGACAGAGCTATTCTAGGATATTTTTACAGACACAAAGTTTCCCGTTCTTTCAGCAAGCCGTGACATGCGCACAAGCAGGTACACGCACAAATCGCACAAGTCTTCCAAAACGCAAATCTAAAATATCAAGATATCTCACAAACATGTCGGAAAAGTTGCACTGAAACTTCCTCAGCTCATTTCTATAGTCTGCACTACCCACCACTGCCAGGGTCCTCTTGATTAAAATGCAACAAACTGAGCGAAATTAATTATTTAGAAGTTAGGTTTTAAACAGCTCTGTCTTAAATCGATTCCTTACGTTTACTGAGCACACTTCAAAAGAGTGCATATGAATCATTAATGCATTAATAAGCCAAAGAAGCAGCTTCATAATGGCATCATAGTTCTGATGCTTCACATCAGCTTGTCGATTCATTGTACGCTGTCATAAAAGTCTAAAACAGTTTATTTTTAAGAATCTGTGCTTTATTGTAATTTACTATGACCAAATCCTCTATGTGCTTTAACCCAGTAGGATATTCTTGTTGACTCTTGGTTTTAGGTTTGAGGGTAAATTTTTAGCATTTTATCAAACAGACATTTGACTCTCACTCCAGAGGTAGTTGGTTATGGTCAGGGTGTTGATGAAGTTTGGCCTAAGTTTGGCCTTGGAAGGTTGGTAAGAAGGTTGTTCCAGGACAAACAAACAATGTCAATCTGGGAATCTGTCCTACCTGACACACTGCAAAATGTTTACATTTATCACAAGTTTTGCAAAAGGTGTGAAATGTGAATCTCGTTTGAATTTAATATAATTAATTTATATTACATTATAACAATACAATATAATTTCATCCACCCCAATCATGAGTCATACTATTGATATTGCCTGAACTAATATATAAATGTGAATTGATCGTAATTGTCATGGAACAAATCTAGACAATAAACCTTAATTTGAAATGTGAAAGTTGCATTTGCCACACTGAAGCCTATCAAGAGTATTGCTGAATAAATTAAAACAAGATTTTAAAATAGGCTAACATTATCATTTATTGAGGCAGCGTATTTATTAAAACATTAGCTTTTAATATGACTTTTTATTTATTTAACCACAAATGTTATGTACAAACCAAACTTTCAGAAGCACAAGACCAACCCCCAAAGACAGGAATTAAAACAAATAGTTCATATTTGTAAATTAATATTTATGTAACATTTGATTTTATGTTTTTAGCATTATTCATTTAAAAATATATACTGCTTCAATAAATGGCAGGTTAACATATTTATTTGTTGTTATTCCACAACACTGGATAAGCTTTATTAAATCTAATTATTTTATGAATGATATATATATATATATATATATATATATATATATATTTCTGCATAATTTTTCTTGGCAATTTTCTAGCATACACAAAGCGCACAAGGGTTGAGAACTTGTGGTGCCAACATCAGCCATGGGTATTTCTGCCAAGATTAGGATTGGCATCAGTTCTGTGGCCTGTACTAATCCAGATGCTGTGCTTGGATACTTGTGGCACTAGAAGATTCCAGAAAACACACACATACACACAAGATTCATTGCCACTCTTACAAACTGTCTTTGCCATCTTCAAATAGAGATCGCATCGCACACAATTAAGATCATCAACTTATTGTCTTTGGTTGACCTAAAATGCCTAGGATGAACTGAAGTGATAGAATCACTCATTTGAATTCATTAATCAACTTCAGCCTAATAAGTAACCACATATACGCTCCGATCCAGCGAGCTAGTAATCAGACAAAGTAATCAGAGTGTAGAAAGATAGGGTTTCTTCAAGGAAAGTGCATTCTACTGACTTTTCCTCAACAGAAATTTAATCAGTGCCCTTAAGACGTAATGGAGAGATGCATAATTCACTTGCTCAGTACAGGTGTGCAGTATAAACAGATTCATAAGACTTTTTTACAGAATTGCCTTTAACTGCAGGCAATGTTTAAATAAAAGTTACATTTTTTTTGCCCATTTACCCATTTATATAAAGTTAGATAGTTTATTATAATTTTTTTTTAAATGTAATATTTAGCGGCTCCTTCTCCTGCAGGCAACACTGTGACAATGGAAAGAAATTTATCAAAGACTTTGCCAATGATGAATATAAAAAAACCTGTCTGCTTCATGACAGAAACCAAATGAAAATGGCCTTTATTTTATTAAATGTTAAGTAACTATAAAGGTAGATATTTTAAAACATCTGATTAACAATCATAGCGTTCTTCATTAGATTAATATCCATTACACTGTAACACAATGTTGCATCGAGGCAACAAAGATTTTTAAACAATGCCTCATAACACATTTAATTTAGAACATTAAACATTTTAAAACGTTAATTATATTGAGCCTATTATTATTCTCTTATGCATAATGTGTTTACAAAGTAAAGAAAATGTGATTGACACTCATCAACAGAGGGTTACTGTGCAACAGAAGGTTAGAATTCCAAACGTTCTCCCCCAAAAAACAGTACTGTATCACCAAGTTCATGGTGTTTAGATCCTCATAAAAGAACAGTGAGGGGGAAAAAGGGACTGATAAGCAGAGTTAATCAGATTTATTAGACTGCAGAGAGAGCAAATTATATTTAAGGATTGCAACCACAGCTGTGCTTCATTTCATTACATACACAGATGCAGACGACCCTCTGGCGAGGGATAAAAACACACATCCATGACAAGACGAGTGTATGTTTATCACTCATTCTTTATTTCTTTCTCCCTTCAAACTCACTGTCTTCTTTTGGGTTCTTACATTACCTCTTCTTATCCTTCACAGTTTCATCTGAATGTTTTTCTGATTTCACTCCTTTCTTCTAGCGACTCTCTGCTGACATTGAGGCCCGATCAGGGAGAAGATAGAGTGACAGAGATGCATGTTAATGACCTGAGAGCACTGATCGATTCCTCACTTGGGAGAGATAGAGAGAGAGGGAAAGAGGGAGAAAAGAGTGAGAGTGGTGGAGGGGAGTAGGAGGGGACCTGTTGAAATGCTGACAAATAGCTGAAGACATCTGGGCAGGCAAGAAGATGAACATGCCCCCAGAGAATGACAGAGAGAGAGGGACAGAGAAAGAAAGAGAAAGCCATTTCTAGAGTTTTGTTAGCAACATGTTTCTTAAATACTAAACCTACTAACAAACCATCTATCTATCTATCTATCTATCTATCTATCTATCTATCTATCTATCTGGTTTACCTCAGTTCATGTGTGGATTAAATCTGCTTTTCAAAGGCAGACTGTGTGCATATGTGTACATGTGTGTACGTGCACCAGGGGAACAGAGAAAGGCTCCACATGTAATATTTATTGGACATGAAATCATTGCTTATTCCTGAGGCCATAAGAAAAAAAGACCATGCGCATATACATGCCCATTAATCTACCTCAGTGAACCCTTCAGATTACTGAAGAAAAGAAAAAAAACTGTTAAGTCTGTCATTTAGTTTTTTATGTGTGTGCATTTTGTATTCTTGGAAACACTTTATTTGATATGCTCATATACAAAACATGTTAAATCTTACTGATGTCCTGAGAGGCAGAAGAATACAACGGGAAGAAGAAACCATCTAAATTATGTAGGGTTCTGTGTGACATTGCAATGGTTCCTGGGACCAGAAGTGGTTTGCCTCAAGGGGGCGTATGGAGGCTCAGAAAGCTGAATATTCTTGTAAGCTGTGATTTTTTTTGGATTTTTTATTCAATATCTGGTATCCGAGGTATAAAAACGCATGGCCGTAAAATATTACGTGCCGATTTCTTTTATAAGCAGTTTGAACAGTAATTTATTTATTATTCATTTTTAGTTTACATTTACTAATCACAGCAAAAGCACATTTTAGGGATGGCATGCACTTTGTTTCAAGGAGCACCATTGACAAAATTAGCTCACTTGATGCCAAACACGAGATAAGTCATTAAGTGTAATTATTCTGGTTGTAAGTTTTTTTTTGTGTGCAAAGAGAAATAAAATATTATTTTCCTTTGGAAGTTGCATTCAAAATCCACTTGGCTCAGACATTTGAGGAGGCACATGCCTATACTCCGTTTGTATGGACATGATTCTTCTGATGCTGTTACTATTATGTCGTGTTCACAGATGTAGGTGTGCAAATTTTCAAACAAACTTCAAACTTTGCAAAGAAACTTTGAGAAACGGAGATGTATGGCTGCAACCAAAAAAACTCCATCTGAACTGGGAAGCAGGAAATGACAGCTATGCACTTTGTGTTTGTTTTCGTGTGAACTTGCTGACTCGGGGCATCGAGACAAGACTTTAACACATCTGCCCAAAATGTACAAAGCACTTCCAAGCTATTTTTTTGGGTAAGATCTGGATTAGAATGGGCATGAATTATGATACAGATGCAGAAAAAACAAAAAAAACAAGGGCGACTGCTAAAGCTTGTAAATTTTTATTTATAAACAAACAGCAGAAGGGGGGGGGGGGGGGGGCGAAGAAGACAAAAATAAAGGTGAAAAGAAAAATAAGGTTAGCAAAAGAAATAATCCCACACAAATGCCAAACATATTGTTGTCACAGCAACACTCCTTTCTCAGCAACACGGCGTTCTGTTGTATATTTACACAGGCATCTTATCAAAATAGCACAACTTTATTTAACGAAACAATAACCTACTCTATTGGGCCAGAGCTGTGTTCATATACATACGCCTTCGAGTGTAAACTAAACGAGCCAATGGACATTGGCGTGCAAGATTTGCATCACGAACTCTGCCCTACACGTATCCTGTCTTAGGAGGCTACTCGCTCTACACAGAGATTGTAAAACCTCTCAAACATTTTAGGTGTCACCCAGCCTGCAGCTCTACAAATGTCTGCTAGCGAGGCGCTGTGTGCCAACGGCCAGGAGGAGGCAACACGAGTGGAGTGAGCCCTCACCCCAAGGGGGCACGGCTGGTCTTGGGCCTGATATGCAAAGACTATGGTGTCCACTATCCAGTGGGCCAATCTCTGCTTGGAGACAACCTTTTCTTTCTGCTGGCCTCCATAACAGACATAGAGCTGTTCTGAGGTCCTGGAACTCTGTTTTCAGTCCACGTATAGGCGCAAATGCCTTGCAAACTTTTAAAAATGATTTTTGCCATGAATTCACATCGTTATTACAAATTATGCTGATTTAAATATGTCAGCCGGCTAACTTAGATAATGTTTCATCGAATATTTAGAACGATTTTTAGTCTTGGAAATAGCAAAAGTAAAAAAAAAGAGATGTAACCCCCCACCCCTAAAATTAGAATATTAATCACACAAATAGTGAGTATGAATAATTTTATTAAGTCAGTTGCTTTCAGATTCAGATTCAGATTCAATTACAATTTACATATTTTCTTTAGCGAAATAAAATAATTAATTTAGTTATGGTACTGCAGTTCATCACTATGATTAAACTCATTTATTTAAATTATGCTGTTTTTTAGTTTTATTAGTCTAGTGTAATTTTATGCATATTAATAATCTAAGGTTGATGCCCAAATGGATATCCTTTTTTATCCTTAGTACTGAATCATATCCAGTAATTATATAATTTAACATACAATGTTACCATGTCTTTCAATGTAGTTAAATACATTTCATTATTTATTAACTATTTTTATTAACTATTTCTTAAGGGTAACTTTAAATGATACGTAGCTTGTAGCTTGGCATGTAGCTTCCCCAATAAAGCTCATAATGTGTCAAGAGCGAGAGGACACACATGTGAGTGTGTTGTTGATGTGAGTGTGTGGCTGAAAATGAAGACAGCTGCTTAGCAACCTACGTAGCCTTTTAACGGAAACACACACACACACACACACACACACAGACACACACACACACACACACACACACACACACACACACACACACACACACACACACACACACACACACACACACACACACACACACACACACACACACACACACACACACACACACACACACACACACACCAGCTCCATCTTACTCAGAGCAGAAATATCATTGGATCAATACTTTCTGAAAATAGGTTTGGTGTATGAGTTTTTCTCTGGTTGGTCTGTATTTGACCTTGTGAATCTCAGATTTAACATCAGACTGATGCTTCCGTCTTTCAATCTGCTCTAAAAGTGTCAGGTTCACGTGACTTTTAAACTACCAAAATTATTGCACTGTTCACAATCACATTATACAGCATTCTTTAAATCTGTCATCTTGCTAGCATAGCAGAGCACACACAATCAAGCACTGACAAGGTCCACAAATTACAAAATCTCGGACCTGGAGCTTTTCCCGATAAGCAGAGTCTGTTTACCTACCAAAATACATACGAAATTGGCACTGAACTTGGGACTTGCCAGAAATGCAGTCTAAGGAGCAGGTGGCTGTCCAAGTTGGTGTGGCACTCTTTTTTTATTTTTTAGATTTACTTAGATTTGATATGAAAGAGAGGAGGATGGTATTGTACAAAAAGATGGTACTCAAACCGAAGTTCAACTGTGCCAAATGTTGGAGCGCAGACTGCAAGGGTGATGTGTGATGTGTGTACTCAAAATGAAAAGTCAAAAATAAAGAGAAAAAAAAAGGCAAAATAAAGTATTATTCTTGCTTCCTTCACCTTCAACCTTGTCATTGGCTAGTCATAGCTACAGTAATATAATACTGTACATTGTTCAGTTACATACTGATAATATCAAATATGAAGGTATCAAAATGTATCCAAATTTTACAATGTGTCACTGAACGAATGCAATTTAATATTTAGCAAAATTATAACAAAAAAACAGTTAGTTCCACATTTAAGCTATTTTAATAGCAAACAGCATGAACCACCCACAGTCTGATGCGTATTGCTCACAAAACTGGAAACCACTTGCTCAATCTGGCAAACTCTAATCTGACAACTTCCGGGGGTAAAGGCTCACAACGTAGTTTATCAGTCCTCAGGGAAGAAAAGTAATGTTAACAAGGAACTGGTTGATACAATTAGCGCTTGAGGGCCGAATTTTGGATGTCAAATTTAACTTTAAACTGCTCTGGTATTCACACCATAACGAAGAATAAATGAGAATTCACAAGAAATTATTCTGTATACATTTCTACACAAGTCCCGTGGGCCTCAAGAGATCTTGTAAAAAAATAAAATAATGTCAAAGTCTGAATTCTTTCAATATCTTTGTTCTATTTTGTCCATCTTTCTGCTTGTTGACCTTCTTGACACAATTATGTATTTATGTTTATCAGGTCTCTTTAAATCACTTTACCTCTCTTAAGATGTACTGTATCTGGAACGGAAATTAATGGCTAAGTACTGTTCTTCTTTCTCATTTCCCCTGTTTTCTAACCCATATCTGTGTGTGTGTGTGTGTGTGTGTGTGTGTGTGTGTGTGTGTGTGTGTGTGAGAGAGAGAGAGAGAGAGAGAGAGAGAGAGAGAGAGAGAGAGAGAGAGAGAGAGAGAGAGAGAGAGAGAGAGAGAGAGAGTGGGAGGCTTCAGGAGTCACTTTGATTCTGCTTTCTGTCTCTGGCTGAATGTGTGCAGGTATAGCTTTGATATTGTGATTATTCACTGTGATTGTGTTTAACAGTACATGTTGAAGTGAAGCTGAAGAAGTGTCAGCTTTGTCTTTAATCCTCATCTATATGCTGCTCCAAAGCCAAGAATCATTCTCACCATACACACTCACTCACCACACAGACATACACGATGACCTGCTGTAAGTGTACTAGGGCCACGAGATATAGCTAACAGCTACATCTCTCAATATTTATGCATTTGCTTTGAAATGGCAAAATAGTGATTTGTTTCAGAGAAACCATCATTTCGACCAAACAGCTTATGTATCCAATAAGATTCAAAATAATTCATGCAAGATGTCAAATGCAATCAAAATCCAGTTAAAAATAATTAAGCCATTCCATGGTTTTCCACAATCCATTTCCATAAGCATATTAACGGCAATATATATTTATATACACATTTTCCTATAACTTTTTAACACATTAAAAATGCTACGCAGTGACCTAAACCACAGTGAAGTAAACAGTAAAAAGAATATAACTAAACTTTTTTTTAAAGGTGCATTGCGCAACAATTCATGTTAAAAATACACGTTTTCTAACCCATACACGCATAAACAATTGCCTGATGGGCTGAATGAGCCCTTCTCTGATCACTGCAATTGCCTCTATAATCCTGTACAGTAAAATAAATAAGAGGGATTCGGGTTCGAATTTGAGACTGGGCGTGACGTCACGCGCATTCACGCTCACCAGGCTATGTCTCGCAGGTTTGTGTATTCGCCGGCGCCGCCATTCTCCGCATCAGCGAAGACAACTCGTGCGTCAAAGGTAGAAGATGGATTCAAAGAGACCGGCTTGTAGTCCGTTCCAAACCCCAACACAAACTCCACGTAAAGTAAAGAAAAGAAATTTTTTGTCTAGTGCCACCAAAAGGTCCAAATTGGAGTCAGACAGGCGTCGGAGTAAGACGAGAGTCAACCTCGGGAAGGCATTCAACAAATGGAGAGATCTGCGGTCTGCTCTTGGTCTCAAACGGGATCCTCAGTTGGCTTTTTTCTTGATACAACGGTAAGATATAGCCCAGTCTCTAATGTTTGATACGGCCAATTTATGTATGACCACAAATGACGATGCGTAAAATGTGTAATGCTTTAGCGTAAGCTAGATACATGTACAATCAGAATTGGTTTTACTACCATTGTTAGTGAACAGTTTCATAAACTAGGAATTGTGTTCGGAAGAATGAAACATAAAACATATCCAATAAAAGATGCTAACTATGTTTTTGTGTATGGCCTACCGGTAACGTTAGCCTTGTGTCCATTGCTAACATGCTAAGGTGTTCATGTCATTGACCAACAAGGAAGAACGCCGTTGCATTGGCTATATTGTATTTTTCCTTAAAAATAGTAATTTACTCAAATGTCTTTCCTTCCATATATGTGAAATGACTTGCAGATTTATAACTTTATTACCACTGAAGACATTTTGGCTGTACACCAAAGATCTGTGCGGCAGATGCAGTTATGAAGTGCTCGTGCATGCGTGCGTGTGGTCCATGAGCGTGCACAACTTCGGTTGCAGTTTCGCTTGTCGCCAGAGGGGGCGTAGTTCTGCAAAAACTCAGAGACTTGCGTTTTGCACCTTTAAAGTCACCATGAAATCAAAATAGACAATTCGTATATTCAGTATATTAGAATGATTTATGAAGCATTGTGTGACACTGAAAACTGCTGTAATGGCTAATGAAAATATAACTTTGCCATCACTGGAATTAATTACATTTCAAAAATACATTAAAATAGAAAACAATTATTTTAAAATGAAGACTTAAAGTAATATAAAGTAAATATATTACAAAATGTTTTTACTCTAATTTGATTAAATAAATGCAGCCTTTGTGAGCATAAAGGACTTCTTTCAAAACCATTAAAAATCTTACTGACCCCAAACTTTTGAATGGTAGTGAATATGATTAGTTTATTTAATAAATATATTAAAAATATTCATATATTAAAAATGACATGCCAGAAGGCAAATATTACTGCAATATATTACCCAAGTGTACATAATAAAATATCATAAATACTTCAATACTGCAGTTTAAGCTAGGTGAGTTCAGTTCAACACATGCTGTCATTTACACAATTGCCTTACACACCACCATATAAATGCAAAGTTCCACATACACACATCTGTGCCTAAATGCCCTGTTACACAACCACAACCACCAACACAAGGTCACTTTAACTGCAATTTCAGCAGAATCTCTGCTTGGGGAATCCACACACACACACACACACACACACACACACACACACACACACACACACACACACACACACACACAGTAAAGTGATGGTAAATCCCATTTGTGTTTGTGAGTGTGTGCAAGTGTGCATCAAGTCATTTATCACTGGTGTCCCCTGTTTTTTCAGCCTGTCCCATGGGCTGATGGGAGATATGGCAACCAGTCACTAAGAGTGACATTCTAATCTACAACACCTACATCTAGAGCACACAGGGTTTCTCTCTTTCTCATCTTTACACTCTCAACAAATACATGACATGAGCCTATTTATGACAAGAGTCAAAAAGTATCTGTTGTATGATTGTTTGAGTAATCTAATGGAGAACAAGAATTTTGGTGAAATTTTACAAACCAGTGGATCTCAACTGTTTTTGCTTTAGGATAATGATCAAATTATTTCCAAAAAAACATGCTTATATTAAATTTAGGCGAACATATTTAACCAAGACTGGGATGTATTTTAAAAATATATATTTTTTTTTACCTGCTTTTTGAGAATAAAGACATCCCAGGCTACTTTCAATACACAGCAAATATATATATATATATATATATATATATATATATATAGCACAATGTGTGACTATATGATTAGTTGCATTTTATTTTAGCCATTTGGCATCGTTTTTTTTTTCAATTCTGACCATATCAGAACACAGTTGTGTCCCACCAGTTGAGCACCATGGGTTTTCCATTGATTAGCTGTTATCTGCCATTTCATTCCACTGGCTTAGTATTGGCCTTTTCTCACACACGCACAAACACATGCACCTGTTCTGGATTCTGATAGCCTGCAATAAACAGGCAGATTCTTCTCTATAACCAGCAGTAACACTGGCTAAAAACAATGGCTGGTGGATCAAAGCCTTCCCACTTCTCTCCCCCATCACTGCATGCCTTGTTTTTCCACAGAATCCTTCGGGAATTTTCCGCTGACATTTCCAGCCGCGCTCCAGAGCGACTAGCACTAATTCTCTCCCTGAGCACCCCCTCCAGAATCTCCATCTTACCACTGGCTCATTTGCCAGGTCTAAATTAGCTCAGACCAATCGGGAAGAATTTGACAGTGCAAATTCTTAGCTAGCAACATCTGGGGAGGTGTCACGTGCTTAGCCAGTAACCTTTCTCACAGAACATTAGATTCGGAAATTAAATGTGTACCCACGCTAGGTAATGGTACCACACTGTTTATAGAGTTTGTTTGAAACCAAGTGACAGCTAACAAGGAAATTACCCAGGAGGAGCAACCATAAAGAATGTGTCATCACTTCCTGTGTCCAAGGGGTTCAGTATTTTAAAATAATTGAAGCCAGTCAGTCTTAGATTTCTGACAAAGACATGTAAATGTTAGGTTCCTCATTTATAATCCCTCTTAACAAATATTTATGGAAACTCCACAAAAATATGATTATACCTAATTAGTAGCCTTATTACCAATAGTAGCCTACCTAGTTTTTATCATGCAAGTCTGTAGACAGGAATAGAAAATTTGTTCTAAACCTTGATGCTGTTTTCTGTGAAAATAGAAATTTCAAGCAACTCTTTCCATTGTACAACACTTCGTAGTCATCGGTAAAAAATTTTTTTGAGCAATGCTGCTGGGCAATTGTTGCCGTCAATGGGCAACCAGGTGAGACACAGGGTCCACAACTGATCTAAAGTATCCAGATATAAATTTGTTGCCCATTCTCAATGGGAAAGTGCCCAAGGAAGATTGCCCGGCAACATTGCTCAAAAAACTTGCCCCGTGTATTATCACCTTAAAAGTAGTAATTTCACATTTAAAAAAGCACAACGGAACATTTTAACAATAATCATGAAGGCCTCCATTGCTCTGCTGGGTACCATAAAGCAATTTACACTTTGGCCAGTAGGTGGCGGAAATTAACCTTTTTGCATTTGCTGTGTTCAAAATTGCCCCCTATACCCTCATTCACTATTCCCTACATTGCTCCACTAATATAGTTCACTTGAATGAGTGAATGAAAACAAGTGAGTGCATTCATCCAATTTTGCATTGTATGTGCTCATCATCATTTGAAACGTAGCAAACTGACAGCTCCAGTTGTCATGAAAATACATTTGTCGCATGACTTTCACAGTGCATCATAGGTATTCTCATCGGGTGTACACTCATTATTGCAGTGCATTGTGGGACTAAATGAGTGCATTTGATAATGTCCACTTTGGTTTCGGACACCACTACAAATGGCTGTCCCCATAAATAGTGCCCTATTTAAGAGTATAGGGGGCGATTTCAGACACAGCCATTGATTTGACAACCACCATTAAAACAGCATAAGAAGAAGAATGATGTTGCATTTCCACTAGGCCTACCTACTGGACAGGAGATTTGTGTTGCATGGCGCACAGCAGATCAATCGCGACCGACACAATTTTGCATGTAATGTTACTGGTTGTTTTTCACTAAAACCTTTTGCAAAACAATCAGCAAGCTGCAGTTACTTTTTTTGTTGACACTCTTTAAGTGCTTTGTTAAGCATTAAAGTGAGTCAGATGGTACCGCAACTGTACTGAATTCACCCAACTGGATATTCATTAAATTATCTCCTTTCATTTCTACAGAAGGAAGAAATGAGTATACATGAGGGTGAGTAAATGATGATCGAATTTTCATTCATTTCATTTCATTTTAGACTGTTCTTCACAAAAACAAATAGCTTCAGAAGACTTGTAATTTAGCACACAAATTGTATGGACTACTTCTATGGTGTTTTCTGTGCTTTGACAATTTATTATGAAATTTGGCAAGAGCTGCGTAATGATCCTTCAAAAAACTCAACATTGAGTTCCACAAAAAAATAACAGCATGTTTTGGAACAAAATAAATAAATGACAAAATGTTCATAGGTGAACTGTTCCTTTAAACATTTGACTCTCTACTATTGTATCCATCTCTAATCATTGCATAATGTCCACATTAATTTATATACACTCATGTGCATGCACTTGAAACTGAAAGCTCTGGAAGTCATGAAGTCATCTCACAATGGAGTGTGAGCGGCTCTTCAATCTCAGAGAGGGGCCAAACGTGGGAACGAGATTATGAATGAGTATGTGAAAGAGAGAATGAACACCATTTTACTGCTCTTGTCCCTCTAAATAGCCTCTTTATACTGACTGAGGCCAACTCAAACACCCACTCCAATTCAGTGACACACACACACAACATCCCCTTCTTGTCCTCACAAAAACATTCACTTTTAGTATATCAGATGTGAACACCTGCGTCTAAAAATCAACCAAATAGACTTCGATATTTAGTGTATTTTGTTTATATTTAGTCACAGGTGTTCTTGTCTGATTTACTAAATGTTTTTTTCACCATTTTCACCAAATGCTGCATTTAAAAATCCCATACAGCTAATTAGAGCTCAGATTCTAGTCTTCGTTCTGTCTTTTGTGATTAATTGGAACAGGTTGGAAATAATCTTGTGGAAGATGTGTATGTAAAATGTAGAATGTCTCTGGTGATGCATCCTATCATGGCACCATCTAAATGCCAAATAATCATTTTATAAATATATCTTATCATTTATTGTAATTTTTTTTTTTAATTTACTCAAATTAGCACACCACACACATACTCTTACCTTCACGTCATTGACATTCATTCTCGTCCCTTTCTTCCCCACAAAAATGTCATCTATGTCAACCAGGATGTAGCGTTCCAGAGATCGTGACAGCTTCCTGCCTGTGAGATAAGCGATGGCATCCACCAGTATGAGTCTGTGTAACCAGTAGCTCAGCCCATGTCCAAATAGCACACGCTGCACCCCATCGTACAGACCCAAGTCCTGCACGACGGTAGCATGGAGACCCTGGGGACCTGGGATCTCCTGGGCCGCCCCACTCTCACTGGGCCGAGCTTTAGCCAATAGGACTGGTTCATACGTGGAGTGATTGAACTGGAACACAGTCCAGTCTTCTCCAGGTAAATGCCCTCGATCCACTTCTGCTCGTGTTACGTAGAGCAGAGGTGAGCGTGGGTTTACGCAACAGTCCCGAAGTGCAACATGTGTTCGCAATGTCAGAGGGAAACCCCTCAGCTGCTGTGCAGGCTGGGAGTTTTCACTTGCACGGTGAAATGCAATGATGCCAACGCTATATTCGGCACAGTATTTATCCAGCAGGTCGCGGTTCCATGCATCCATTCCGACATACTTGAGATGGTTCTCGTAGATTACTAGTGCATAGCGTCCACGGCCTTTGTGTGTTAAAGGTGGGATATCACCCTTCCCTGGTGCAATTTCGGCATGGTAACGGAATTGGTTGGATTCTAGAATGGCGATGATGTCCTGTCCTAGTTGAGAATACTGACTTTCCACAAATACCAGCACTACCGGATCCTTACGTGACGGATCGATTGGTTTTGGCGTCCGAGGCTCTGACTGTCGGAAAGGGAGGGCCCTGAGGTCAGCACAGTCTGGACCTATGGCACGGTCCGCGAGATCCAGTTCTTGGGTGGAGCCTGTGTAAAGGTAATAGGCGGAAACTAAAACACTGACCATACAGAAGGTGGCAAGGAGGATGACCAGCCTCCTCAGATTCCTCCGCAGCTTGGTGGCCAGATTCATGGCAAACGGCGCACATGTGTGGGAGTGTGCGTGGGTGGGAGTCTCTGATTGATCACTGATGCACGCTAAAGCTGCAAATCGGCTTTTTTGATGATCATGCTGCAGTCATGTGACCATCTCACAAAACTGGCAAATTCGCTTCCAAGACAGGCCGCTTTTGGTTGATAATGTGGCACAATGTTCAGCCAAGACACCAGCTGTTACCAAAATGAATCCTTCACCCAACTAGCAGCCCTCCATGTCCTGAGATTTCTCCTGACCCCCAACAAACCTGGAGAGAATACAGATGACAAATGACAAGCAAATTCATGTTTTAGTACAACTTTAAGCATCTCTGAGGTGTGTGTTCCTCTCACAGAAGTGTTCATCAGGGGGGTGTATGGATGCTCTTGAGGGGCAATTCAGCCGTCAGCCTCCAGGTTGTTTTCAATCAACACTTCACAAGCTGTGGCCAACACTTCCCGGGAGGAGTGTGTGATTGGCTGTATATAAATAGGAAGTTGGAGGCTGAGCCAGTAGGAGCCTAAGGATGGCTCTAAGGGAGAAATTCATCATTTGTCCAATAGGAATCGACTGTGTCGCCCATATACTCCATGTACATCAGGTACATGACCACATTTTGTCTTCAAAATGTTGCTACTGCAGAAAAAGGGATGGCGGCTTGATATTTTCTCACTCTGCAAATGCAGTACATCCAACAAGTGCACTTGTTCACTCTCTGTTTATGTGTGTGTGAGATTATGTGCATGTCATGATTGGTGTAATATCGGAATACGTAATTAAAGGAACATGAATTACACAAGATTGAAATAATAGATTGAAACTTTGCGCTGGAACATCACAGGGGAATTCAAGAAAGTCGGAGGATGAATTTTATAAGGCGAGAAAAACTTAGATTACCAAAAAAGAGTTCCTAGTTGTGCATCATAAGAGCACAGGTTTATTTAAGGAGTAGAAATTGCATTTACAAGACATTCAATATGAAAACATGTGCTTATTTTTCCAGTCTCCGTCTATTTTAATATTTTACTATTCTATCATGTTTACTGAAAACTTCATAATCATCAAGTTTAGTGTAGTCTGCGGCACTGTGTGTGCAGATTTAGCTAATACTTGCTAATACCTTTACAGTAGTTGTGTGGACATTTAAATTGGTAGGCTACTCACAATTTTAAAGGGTCATAAATCGGTCAAATCATTTTTTTGTTTTAAATCTAACGTCAACAGGTTTGTATTATGAGGGTATGCTTCAGTAAATATCGTCACCTTCTTATAAAAAACACTGCGCTCGCACGTGTGCATGTTTCCCCGCGAGGCGGCGCATTCTTTAAAAAGGGAAGCATCGCCAGAGATAAGATTTTTTCGCTACATTAATTGCATTAATACTACTAATAATAAATATGAATACATAATTCATATATTTGCTTAGTCCTGTTATGTTTAACAAGACTACATTAATACATTTTGGTAAAAACACTAAATAAACTACAGTTTCTGTTTAAGATTAAAACATGTAGGCTATGTCAAACATAACCTGAGGAAAAGTCTAAAACAAAAAGAGAAAATGAAAGTAGAATATTCAGAAACAAACAAACAAACATAAAGTAGCCTAACTACAAGTAAATGCAACCTCAACACATGCAAGGATTCTAAAAAGAACACTAAGATAGTTGTAATGTTTACGATGTTCTGTACGCTAGAACATTCTTTTAGAAAATGTTTTCAAATACTTTTCAATTAGCCCAAGACGATATGGATATAGGCTACAATGGAGACAAACATGCACATTGTGCAATTGTTTTTGCACATTAACGGTTGTTTTTCAAACTAAACCGGAGGCCGTTGTCAATCGCGCTTTAAGAACTGATTTTGCTCAAGAGAAAGTGTATTAAAATAAAAGACTATAAAAGCCGTTAAATACAACGCGAGCGAAATTAAACGCACAGCATCTCCTGTCCGATAATGTGACATTCCAGCACAGCATATCTCTAAATCTTACACACACACAAAGACGTGCAGCACCCCAACAACCACAAAGTTACAATAGGCTACTAAACGTATCTCAAAACTAGCCGCACTTTCGCCATCTCCGACGACGAGCTTTCTTACCTTGAGCCGAACCTGAAGCACAGCTGAGCGGGAAGCTGTCACAGCAGAGCCGCCTCTCTCCGGAACACCAGCTCCTTACAGCTCTGAACCCGAGCGCCCAATCTCATCAACTGATTCAGAGGCAGCCATCTGGAATGATGCGGGGACCGGCTCGCTATTCTCTCCGCGCCCTCTTCCCATTTCTCCCTTTCTCTCACTGCGACACGGATTAAAGGGGTGGGACGGGGGGAATGGGTAGACAGGTCTGGAGACAGGAAAAGCGCTCAAAAGACGAACTGAAGAGAATATCCCGAGAAGAGCGCTGAGACACAGGACTCCCCTCCACTGTCAGCAATGACTGGATAGAGTCGCTGCCGCTCTCTGCGCTTTAGCTCACCAACACAGTGAGTGAGCGAGCGAGCGAGCGAGCGAGTGAAAGAGAGAGAGATTATCAGAGTGATTGGCAATTTATATTACGGTACGTAACGTATTAAACGTAATGGTATGGCAAGTAGCTACATACGAATACATGGATGTGACTAGATTAATACTTTTTTAATCACAGTATCTCTAATTACTAATTATTTTATTCACTTAATAATATTTATAACAATATAGTAGTAGGCATATGTTTAAATTAATATACAAGCAGCTCTGCAAAATAATACTCATACTTTATACAAATATGCGTAGGCCTACTCAGTGTTTGTAAAAATAGTAATTTTAACAATGGTATACAGTAAAAACCTGCTAACTGATTAACTAATTTACCTTACCATATAATGTAAAATTATATTGTAGCCTATACTTTAAAAGACAATACATGTAAATTTAAAAAAAAAAAATATTGTAAAAAGCACTCTAAATATTGTTAAAAATGACCTAAAATATGGTTAAAATTAGGTTTTTGACACTAAAATGTATTTTTACTTATAATATGGAGAAGTGGGCATTCTCAGAATTCCCTGCATGAACAATCACATCTGTTAGGATTTTTCATTTAAAATCTAATTTTGTAATCAGTATTACAGTATAGGGCTGATAATATTTTGTGTTTGTAACATTGCGATTTGTCATTTTATTATTAACTGCCATTTCAGAAGAGGCCAATTTTGATTCATTTCAAGCATCATATTCTATTGTACAACCTACATTATTATTTTCAATGCAGCAACATATTTTAATGTCTCAAAGATGTTGATTTATTAACATTAATTTAATGACAAAAAAATGGCATCCTGTAATGCTTGTTGCAGCTGCTGGTTTTTAACATAAATAAAATTATGGAAAATGTGTAGAAAATAGCATAGTTGACCCTGGGTGGATTCATTCCAGAGTGGTGAAGAAGTAGAAGAAAAGAAAAAGAAAATCCCCAGTTGTAGATACTTAATCCATAACATCATACTTCTCATTTAATTCCAATGCCCAGTCTGGTCTCCATGAGTGGGATTTTCTGTTCTGCTTTTCGTAAATCAAAACGGTTTGAGGGTTTAACTCAAAATGAAACAGGAAAGTGCTGAACTCTGCAGAAATGCTTAAGGCAGTGTGAACTAAACTGTTCTGCAGAATTCTACAATTGGCATGAAAAATATTGATGTGACACAGGATGAAGGGAGGTGCAGATTTGGCTGATGATTAGGTCATTTTACAATGGACAATATAACGAAGTGAAAACGGTTGTGTACTCATAAACAACATAAGAGCTCTTCAGAGACACGTTCAAACATGAGTACATGCACTCAACCATTTAAAACACTGTGAGTGTGATTTGATTAACAAACCAACACTCTCTGCATGCAAACGTACACACGCTCAAAGTTAAACAGCTATTTAAAGCAGGATGAGAGCTTCTGTTGGGTGGCCTGCTGCAAGTCTGATGAGTTGATACAGACAGGAGCCAAAGAATCTCTCTCTCTCTCTCTCTCTCTCTCTCTCTCTCTCTTTCTCTCTCTCTCTCTCTCTCTCTCTCTCTCACACACACACACACACACACACACACACATCTTAGATGCAGCATTAGTGTATGCCTCATTTGGGCCAAATGTGATGGTCTGGCAAGCATTCAGCTCTCCTTCCTCTTGCTCTCCGTCCATTCCTCTCCATTCCTGTTTCCCTCCCTGTCCATTCCTCCCCATTCTCCTCTCTCCCTCCTTCCTTTCTGGAGCTAATGGGGCTGAAAGCTTCCAGCAGTTCTCTGCTAAAACATGCGTTTAATTTGATTATTTACTACCTATTGTTTTCTGCCCTGTAGAGCCAGAAGAAAGTAAAAAAGAGAGAGGTGGTGTATGTTTGTGAGAGAATGATGGGAATATGTGTGGAAATTATAAGTGATAGAGACTTTGTGTTTGAGAATGTGTGTGTGTCTGTGTGTGTGTGGGTGTGTGTGGGTGTGTGTGTGTGTGTGTGTGGGGGGGGGGGGGGGTAATTGTATAATGAGTGTGTGTTGTGTGTGTGACAGGGGAAGCCCAGCTCGTATTTGTTATTCTAATTGAGGCTCCTCAGTTGTCTATGGATTCATTGTGTTGCACTCAAGTCAACCGTTTAGATTTAAACCCAATAGGACCAACACTTTATCTTAGTAACAAAACCATCCCCCACATAAAGAAAAGTAAAGGTAATTATGAACTTCCCCCCTCAAACATCAACACATTTAATACATTTCCTACTAATCTCTAAACTTAAAAAAATATGTAAATGTAATGTTTTGTGAACCTCTCAAGCTAAATTTTTCTTTAGTGCAATTTTTGCATGTTAAGTTCTGTCTCATTATAAATTGCAGTATCTGGACAAACAATCATATATACTGTAAAAAGCATAGATCTGCAATTGCTGTCTTAAAGATATATTTAACTGCATGATTTAACCCATTCATTTTATGAATTTAAATTAATCTAAATGAATTTACTTAGGTTGAATAATGTTAGCATTTTTAGTTTATAATAATTTTTTTCCAGTGTGCTAAATGAATATACAGAATATAAATGCAATACACATGCATATAGTTGACAAATGACATGGACATTACCTTTTTTCAAAAACATTTATTTTGTATTTAAAAAAAAATGTTTTGCATTCAGTAATACAGTATTTTAAATTGTCCTACGGTGTGGCAAAATTATTTAGAAGTACAAACATATGTAGAGTCTCAAAAATCACAAAGCAAATTTACATAGTTGGTCCAAAACAGTGCCAAAATGTATATATAAAATTACACATTCATTTTAATAAAATTATTTAAAATGAATGGATATTAATTTGGACAGTCACACCAGTGCACAAAGATCATCATTATAATTACAATTGAATAATACTCTAAAAAGACTTTAGCTGTTACAATTAGTGTTGTCTAACGTGCATGAAGACGAAGGTTCAGAGCTCAAATATAGGGTTTCATATTATCCACAGGTAAATCAAAGAGAACAAAGTAACACAGCATAACATACACCGGACACTGAACTAAAAAAGAAACTAGAATGGAAATTCATGCTGCGATCAGCTGATTTTTCAACAGGGAAATGTCTCTGTAATTTTTCATTATAAGCTAGCCTGCCAATTAAAGTTAGGGAGGGGTGCATTTTCCTATATGGGGGGAGGTGCCAGGATTCAGATAAGGGAGACCCGCTGCGTTTACACTTGGCATTAACATGCGATCACTGTGATCCAATCAAGCAGATCAAATCATTAGCCAATCAGGACATGGCGCGTTTACATTTGTTCACATTAAGTAGCCTCTGTATCACCGATCGGATTTCCTGCATAATATTTAAATTAGTTCTGTGGCACGTCACCAGATTAAAAGCAAAAACAAGAGGTAAACCAAAAATAAAGCTTGGAAGAACTAGAGCGAAATAAAGACTAGGATTTGACTAGACTAACAATCAGGAACAAAGAAAAGACTAAAAAAAAACACAAACGAAAATAAATACAAAGCTAGAACCAACAGTAGCACTGACTGACAAGCTGAGCGATAACACGCACACAAAGATTGCACATAAAAAACCAGCAAAGACATGAAGGAAAGAGGCACAATATAAAGGGAACAGCACATGAGGATCAGGTGAAAACAATCAAGCAAACGAGGACTAGACAAGGACTAAAAAAGTGGGCGTGGTAACAGGAAACAAGGAGACGTAACAAGAGTAGGACATGGCAAACACAAACAAAGACAAAGCCATGTGGTGAAACACAAAACAAACGTAGAGAAATGAAACAAAGACAACACAGACAAGGCTGTCATGGCAGAACCTTGGTGTCAGAAACAGTCTTAGTGATGAACTTTTGATTGGGGATGAACTCTGGGGCCATGACCGACCTGGTAGGAAGGGTGTGTGACAGGGGAATGGATTCCGGAGATTCATGAAGGGTCCTCGACATTGGCTCAGAAACGTCCTCCATGGCTGGAAGGATATATACTGGACTAGACTCTAGGGTGTCCTCAGGGGCTGCTGAGGCACCCTCCGGGGCTTCAAGGACAGACACTGGACTTTACTCTGGACAGTTTCCTCTGAAGTGGCGGGCTCTGGGACAGACTCATGGGCTGGAGCTAACACTGGAACTTCCTCAGGAGCTGGAGCCGACACTGTCAGTAGCCGCGTTTCCACTGTCGGGCCAAAAGTGGGCATGCTAGTGCGTGCCAGGGACAGTCTCATTTCCACTGTCACTTCTGGGGCTTGATCGGGGCTCGTCAGGGCTTCCTCTGGGCCAACGGCCAGGATTTTGTGGCCCGCCGAATACCTTGGTCCAACGAGGGCCAGCTCGAGCTAGAGGAGTGGTTATGAACAGAGGCGGGGTTTACCTGAGTCTGGATACGGCAGCGCCGGATGATTCTGTCAGCATTAAAGACTTTTAAAATAATTTACCTCAAAACTCACTTTCATGTTTGAATGGCTTCTGTTTCTGATCCGATGTGAATTTTGATCACCGTATAAGGTAGAAATATTTATACCCGATGCAAAAGACTATGCACACTAACCATTACATAGCAATATGAACGCCTGAAGAAATCAGACAAATCATAATGGCTCACATTCATGTTTTTATTTTATCTGTCAGTAGCCTACGTCTCGTCTCTTTATACCGGACTACCATAAAATAAAGAAATTTTTTTGGGGAGCTTCCTCTGTTTCTCTGACTGAAAATATAACTAGCCTACTGGGAGAGAATGCTAAAGCTCCTATTTAAGGTCGTATTTTTTGTGATATTTTTGTAGAAATTATCATTCTTTCTAAATGTGATGTAAATATGTCATGTAACTACCAAATAAACAGAAACAGCCTCGACTGAATAAGTAAGTGTGTCCTCTTTCTTTTGTGAAATAGACCTAACGGTAAAACAGAAAATTTCTGTGTGACTAATGTGCAATTTTGACACAAATTAAATGCCAGCAAACTGTCGCTTTTATCATGTTTGTTTTGCGTTCACGTTTCCAGTGATTCGTTTTCTGATTAAACTTCCATTTGTTCGTGAACAGATGGGATAGTGTGACGTTGTTCCAGAGAGGCGTGTTACGGGCGTGTTTTAGTGAAGTGCTGCAGAGCTTCCGTCCCGACAGTGGAAACGCAGGAGATTTTGGGCCTGGTGCTACAGGCCTGGGGCTTTTAGCCCGGCACAGCCTGTTTAAAGCCCTGGCTCGCACTGGTGGAAATGCGGCTAATGTCATTGTTTTGTGTGTCATGTGCTGACACACAAAACAAACATATAGACATGAAACAAAGACAACACAGACAAGGCTGTCATGGCAGAACCCTGACAGGAGGGTGCTCACTAAGGTCCTCTACTCACCGGGCCCTATTCTGAGGTGGCCCAAAATGCCTTGCTTATAAGAAGAACAAAATGTGTATAAGAAAATAATGTTTTCAGAGAGTGTATCTTCAAATAAGTTTATTTTTCTGACCTCATGGGCAAATATTTTCTTTTTTCTAATAAAATTTAGTTTATTCTTAAAACTATTTTCCAGTGGGGTAAGAAACATAAATATTTACTAGCAGGATATATTGAATATAAACAAGACTTATTATTAAATTGTTTCTCAGGTAAATTTATCTGGTTTCAAGGATGTTTAGATGTTTTTTTGTTACTGGAAAGCAACACAAAATAGAAGAGTCAAGCAACCTGGTCCTTCAATTGCAAGATGTTCGTTAAAATGAATGGCTCACCAGAGCAGGATAAAGTTATGTGTATCTGAAGCATTGAGCAGCTTGATAAGTCTGAAACTGCATAGATCAAATTCCTAGGGGTTGGGTCTAATTTATAAGGTCTAATTTATAAGGTAGTCGAAAATATGACAGTGGTTATTGATGATATAATGGAGTGTATTTCAATTGAATTTATATATATATATATATATATATATATATATATATATAAAACGAATAATGTCATAGTAAGTTTTGTATATAGAAAACAAGTAATGGTGCCACTCTGATTGATAATATTTTTACAGACAATATGGAAATCAACTCTTTAAGTGGAATATTAATTAATGACATAAGTGACCACCTACCAATCTTTGTGACTCTGACTGTAATTTTAGTGAAAAAAAAGGAGTGCAATGATATAAAATTACAGAGAATAAGAACAAACTATTTCTGCATTTAGAAATGAGTTAATAAAGTATAATTGGAATGAAGTAAAGAATGAAGCTGACATTAATAAGGCATATTATTTATAGACATATTTTCAACTTTATATAATAAAAACTGTCCAAATAAAACAATATTGTAATAAAAGGAAATATTCAGAAACACCCTGAATGTCCAAAGGAATTCTAAATGCCTGTAAAAAAAAAGAACACCCTTTATAGGAATTCCATAAAATATAGAACAAAAGATTCTGAGTTAAAATATAAGAAACATAAAAATAAATTACCATAATGAGGGCATGTAAGAAGGATTATTAGATTATTAGAAAAACAACAAAGATAATGTTAAATAAACATGGAATACAATAAATAATGTTATTACAAAAGGTCAAAATAATTTTATTATCCGGAAAACTTCACTAGTAATGACAAGACGTGGACAAACATGAACAAAGTGGTTGACAGATTCAACAATTACTTTGTTAATGTGGGCCTACAAAGACATACATTTCACAGGGATGAATTACTTTGTGATGGACCATGTGGAAAATAACCCATATTCACTTTTTTTGGGAACCGTAGAGAGCGGGGAAATTATAGAGATTGTAAATAAATGTAATAAAACTTCTAAAGATTGTGATGACATTGATATGTGTCAGGATACTGGCACAGAGACAGAGGTAAGTGAATTCAAATGTGAGTTTATTTACAGTGAATCAAGTGCAGAGGTGAGTAAGCAAAGTTCAGGTGAAGATTCGGAGATGATCGCTACGTGCAGGGCAGGTTCCAGGTGAGCAGATCCTCCTTAGGTTAGTTGAATTCAAGCAATCACAGTTCATTAATACTTGTCTTTTTCTCTTTCAGATGCAACCACGGACAAGTAGACCTCAGCGGGAATACCAGACACTCTGATGAACATCGGATCACGGGAAACATGGAATCAGGCAGGACTTCTGGGAACAGCGGGACAAGGACACAGAGGTTAGTATTTCACAGGTGAGTATACTTTACTTGGTGGTTTCAGGATCATTCAAAGACTTCGGGAGGCAATGGGTTATGGTCTATTCCTGTTGGATGCTTGACCAAGACTGAGGCTGTTGTGAGTGTCTTTATGAGCTGGCTGATGAGGCTGTTGATTGTAAACAGGTGCAGGTGATAATTCAGGGGAGAGTGATTGCAGGTGCGTCAAAGAGGATTCTGAGGAATGTAGAGCAAAAGATAGACGGTGAACCGTGACAATATGTCTCTAGTAAAAAAAGTAATATATGGGATAGTTGATCCACTTTCATATATATATATATATATATATATATATATATATATATATATATATATATATATAATTTATCATTTAAAACAGGAGTATTTCCTGACAGGATGAAAATAACAAAAGTCATTCCATTGTACAAATCCCGTGACTCACATGTCTTTAATAACTAGACCAATATCTCTGCTTTCTCAATTCTTAGAAATACTTGAAAAACTATTTGTCAAAAGGCTAGATATTTTCATTAATAGAAATATTATATTAATGGATAGCCAGTATGGATTCAGAAGTGGCAGATCAACGTCTATGGCACTTATTGACATAGTTGAAAGATTAACAAATTGTATTGAAAATAAAAACTTCGCAATGGGGATTTTCATTGACCTGAAAAAAGCTTTTGATACTGTTGATCACAAAATTATGTTAAAAAAATTAAAAAGGTATCGCATAAGAGATGTGACTTTCAATTGGATAAAAACCTAAATTGAAAACAGGAGTCAGTTTGTTCAAATGAGCAATCACCGGTCAGTGAGCCTTAGTAACTCCTGTGGTGTTCCACAGGGGTCAGTTTTAGGCCCAAAATCATTTATCCTATATTTAAATGACATGTGTAAATTATCAAATGATCTGAAGTTTACTATTTTCACAGATGATACAAATATTTTTGGATGTGGCAATAACTTACAGCAGATGGTGGAAATGGTCACTAATGAAATGAATAAATAAAAATTCTGGTTTGATACAAATAAGTTTATTTAATAAAACTAATTACTAATGTGTAATTTGAATAAAACTAAATTCATGATATTTGGAATCCGTACTATAATATAGATGTTAAAATAGTAATTGATAATGAATCAATTGAAAGAGTCTGTGAAAATACCTTTCTGGGTGTTGTACTTGACCATAAACTCTGCTGGAAGCCATATATAAAACATCTGTGCATGAAGATGGCCATGAGTATTGGTATACTGAGCAAAACCAGATATATCTTGAACCGACATACATTAAATACTCTATACTGCACACTTATTTTACCACATATTTTGTATTGCGTGGAAGTTTGGGGAAATACCTATAAAAGCAATTTACAAAAAATTTGCACATTGCAAAAAAGAGCAATTAGGATAATAAACCACACCGGGTATTATGAGCATACCAATCATCTGTTTTCAGTTCACATCTGTTGAAATTTATGGACATTGTTGCATTCAAAACTGCGCAATTTATGTTTTAAGTTAAAGAAAATAACTTACCTTGTAATATACGTGTGATGTTTCATGAAAGAGACGGGGGATATGATTTAAGAGGACATTGTGTGTTCAAACAACCTATTGTGCGAACTACTGTTAAAAGTATGTGTGTTTCGTGTTTTGGGATCACCTTATGGAATGGACTGAACGATAATATGAAACAGAGTCATAATATCATTCAATTCAAAAATAGATTAAAGAAATCATTATTGGACCAATACAGAAATGAATAGACCTATACTTAGGAATGGGATTGTAATTTAAAAGTATTGTTGTATATTGTTGTAAGTTATTATAAGACCTGAGAGAGTATATGCGGTAATTGCATATTTATTTAAATTGTATTAATATTATTTTCTGAAATAAGGGGCAGGATTAAATAAGCTAATATTTTTATTTTATTTTTTGATGTTTTTGTTGTTAAATCTTGATTAATTGTGTTGTATTTTGTGGTTTTAAAATTTTGTGTTGTTGATTGTTCGAGACAAATAAACAAATTAAAAAATTAAAAAAAAAATTTAAAAGAAAAATTCCCCATCCTGATTGTTACGGAAGCAGACGGACAACAAGGTAGGTAGTGATGATAATGTTTAATTCAAACAGCAGAGTTTCAGGATACTTCAACGTGCAGAAATGGGTGAGTAACAGAGTTCAGATATGGATAATACTTGAGTGAGGTCCGTGGATGGATAATGGATATTTCCTTTGCAGGAACGTCGGATGGAGTTATCCTGAGTGGAGAAGAGGCTAACAGGCTGACGGCACACACTCACGCACCCCTTGACTGGACTGAAAGGCTTACGGCTCGTACACCACGGCAGAGATGATCTGGACAGACTGGGATCGGCACAGAGAACTGGTAAGTAAACACAGGGTAGATAGGTTAGTGATACTCGTAGAGAGAAGCACTATAAGTCCGCTTCGTATGAACGAGCCCGGACAATGAGAGGTGTGTGGTGTGTGCTTATGAAGCAGACTGACTGTGATCGTTGGGTGATCGTGGTGGAAGAACCTGGCCAATCCGTGACACTGATGACCTCCATATGAAATGATGCAGATAATATGATGCTTCATTTTTATGCATACAAACAATAATTTGAAAGTGTCAAATTTTAGTCTCACGTTTTATGACAAGTATATTGTAGCTTTCTTTTCCAGTCTCTGTTTCACTGACACACTTACTCAAGCACGTCGCCACTGTGTGATCTTGCTATCAAGGCTTCAAAACCCCCTGCTTGCTGTCAGGGTATTGCTGTTGATTCATGTCTTTCTTCCTCTTTTACACCATCAAAAAAACGCACATACATACACGCTACTCTGAAAGAAGGCTTAACACTCTATGCTGTAATTGAGGCCATGAGATATAGAGCTCTATAACACTGAGATAAATTCCTTGTCATCCCCTACCTGCGCTTTGATTGGTGAAGAGATAGCACCACTATGACAGCCAACAACTATACTTCAAGCTGCCTGTCAGCAGACACACATCATTTTCCATCAGCAAATCAGCCAGGCTTATCTGTGAAACGTTCTCTTAACGTTTTTGAGTGTTCTTCAGGCATCCTTGACAAGCACTTTAAATGGTTCTTTAATAGATGTAGATTAACCTAGCTTTTAAAAAACCCAGATAGTCTTTTTTTGTTGGTGGAAATTTTAAAAGGGGGGGGTTAAAAAAAGAAGAAGAAATCTTTCTGAAGTTAAAATATTTTGTTATCCCAGCTTGATGTACAAAGACGAGTAAACCATTCAAACACATTTCCTGAAAGTGAAATGCTTTCCACTTTCAAAACATTTGTACAACCAGTGATATGGAATTATATTTGTTTTAAAAAAACAACTTTTTCAGAAACTATCAAAAATATGCCATTATAAAAGAAGAAAAACACAATGAAAAAGAAAAAAAAATGAACTCAGTCACACAAATGTAACAGACTCTTCAAATATGCTTTATTCTTTGTTAATATTTTTCAAAGCTTCGTTTTCGCAAATCGTGGATTCTGAATGCATTGCCACCAAGCGTGCCGCACAAGACTTGAAAAGTGAAGCCAAAGCGTTTCCTAGTATAGCTCATACAATGGGAAGTGAGACCAACTAAACAATTAAATTACACTTCACGTATCTTTTTTCCAAAGATAGTTTCTGTCATTTACTGTAGTTTTTATCACACCGATGTAATTTCAAGTGTTTGTTTTTAAAATAAGTTTGTTTTTAGTTAGTTATTGCATGCTTTAAAAACGGCGCTGTGGCGTCATGATTGACAGCTGTGATTGACAGATTCTCTGAGCGAAGTAGTCACTGAAGCAACAACAGACTTTTTTTCGGGATCTTTGGAGGACTGATGAGATTGGAGCTTTAATATCTAAATTTCTATAATTAATTATTTCACACATACATAATGGGTTGTTCTGCAGCAGAGGCGTGTGCTTGTGATTGATCCAGCGAGAGTGAGGGCGGGATGTTGATTTCGCGGCTTTACTTCCTGTTCACTACTGTGCATGTTTGGTCCCCGAAATGGCAACTGCGCAGACTCAAGTCCCAAGATGTCAGCGCCATATCAGGACAATGGCGGCTTCACTTCTCGTCAATGGAAGAGAGGGAAGGGGCGTCGTCCATCTTTTTTTACAGTCTATGATTGCCACAGATTTCACTTATGCTTCGCAGTTTTTCGTTTGCTGTTTTGGGACTAACCTAGTGGGGGTGGGCTTAACAGTGATCTACAGTACTCTGATTGGATAGTGGCTTTTGATGGACAGGTGCTGTCTGACCTGGAAGTACAGACGTCACTCAGTGACGCGCATATTGGAAAGCTCTCGCGGTCATTTGTATGCAATACGATAAAAGGGTCATTCTTCATTTGTGGTGGCAAGTGGTGTCCCTCTACTTTACAACAGTTGAAATGAACTTTAAATACCAATAAATTATAAAATGTTTTCATTTTTGTATTCTGTAGGATAAACACAATTTGTGCATTATTAATAAATAATTTTTAGTTTTAAAATACATATTTAATTGAGTTTGAGAGATTGCATTTATAACAAAATATGTATGTTCCCACCCTATCTCAGAGAGATATCATGGAATTTAATTACAACAATATAACATTTTTAACAAAAAAAAAATGGTTATATTATAAATATAGTTTTTATTTAACATGTACAATTTTATTAAATTGTTTTAAAAAATACATATTTTGCAATATTCACGAAAAAAGTAGTGTTCCCCAAATTCATGTCTGTGGTGTTACATCAATGGATGTCGCCCCTTTAAGAAAAGGGGGAAATCTGTTTGGACTACTTCCTGTGTGTAAAGGTCATTGCAGGTGCTGGTTGATCTGAGGGGTGCATGGTGAGTACATTCTTTCTTATTCATTTTCTTAAAGTTAGCTAAATTCCTGACAATTTCATGTGTCGCACTTTGTTAGTGTCTGTGGTGTTATGTTGATAACTTGCAGATTTTACATATTTTAATAAAAAATTTGATAAATGCATACTTATTAATATTTCTAGAATGTCCTCTGATCTTGAAATCATCATGATGGCAGCCTCCATTTTAGAAAAGTCTGGATTTAGGCTAATTTGTCTGTGGTGTTACTGTCTGTGGTGTTACTGTCTTTCCTGGTAACACCACAGACTCTATAGTAACTCCACAGACAATATACCAATAATGTTGTATTTTTAATACAACACACAGGACATCCGTAATCATATAATTACTTGTAATCCTACTCATGATTAATTTCATTATTTTGCTCAATAAACTTTTAATTGTTAAACCTTTTATGCAATATGTCTGTGGTGTTATATTACGTCTGTGGTGTTACTTCAAAACGTATCCGACATTTCTTTCCTTCAGAGCCATTTAATCTTATAATTTAATGTTTTTAGACTGTAAAATGGTTTTAATATTTTAGAAGAAAGACTATGAATGTAGCACAGACCATTTTCCTGCCTTTTTTATGTATATACAATTTAAAAAAAAAAAAAAACTTTTCTATGGTAAAAATAGGGGAAGATGAACAATTAAACATTTATTTCAAAAAATTATATTTAAATTATCAATGAAACTGAGTCCTTAAAGTAATTTATTTATTTATTAATTATTACCTAAAGTTGCATATGCCTGTTTATTTAGAATTAATCAAAATGTTACTTAAAATATTGGTAACACCATAGACATAAGTGGTTGTTTCACTAGTGTTTGATTCAAATTATTTAAAAATCTAAATGTTATTAAGCTTCAATTTTAATTGATATAGAATATTAAACTAATTTTAAATGCATAGCAATACATTTTATTAAAAGAAAACAAACAAGCATTTTTACAATTTCTGCCTCTCATTTGCCACCCCAATTGAAGAATGACCCAAAAGTTACATTCATTTTTTTAAACAAATATAATTCCATACAGTGACACCTAAATTGAGGTTAAGATTCTCAAAGAAAATGTAACAAATAAAATTATATGATGTGTGCTTTTGCATGGGAAGCAACATTTGGTGGTTTACTGGCCATTCGACTTTAAATCAACTTTTTTATGTCATTTCATGTGTAATTAATTTTTTAATTAATTTTCATGTTTTCATTTTTGTAAACATGCTTGTTCATTTATTTCTGCCATTGCCATCATCCACCATTAACTGCCATTGAGAATGCTAAGAGATAGATTTATCCATCCAACAGGTGCATTGGTGTTAAGGAAGCATGTTATAGGAAACAGTCAATATGTTTTTAGTTCTCTTTGGGGCAGCAGAAATTTTCCACAGCAGTTTTACGTTTCATTGCTAATACACTTAAAGGGCCTCTATTATGGATTTTTTAAAATTACCTTTCATGTAGTGTGTAACATAGCTCTGAAGTGAATGAAAACATCCTGCAAAGTTTTAAATCTGAAAGTGCACTGTATATAAAGTTATTGTCTTTCAAAAGTAAGAGTCAACTCTGAGTCAATGAAATGAATCGTTTTTCAAACGAGTCATAAGCCGTTTCGCTGTGACTTCAAGATGAAATATTAGCATATTGCGCGTGCAGACACGAGGGAAAATGTACATATGTACAAACGGTTACATATGGTAACCTTAGTTCCCTGAAGGAGGGAACAGATACTTACGTTGTGACCGACGAATAGGAATCTCACTAGAGAGCCCAATCTACTTCGAGTGAAACTAAACGAGCCAATGCACATCGGCGTGCAATCATTTGCATCAGCTGTTCAGCCTCGCAGAACGGGTAAATAATGAGCAGCAGGTGCGATTGCATTTCAGTTTTTTGCTGAGGAGCCAAGCCTGAAAAGCTGGCCGCCCCGGCGGGCAGCAGCAGCAGATGTGGCGACGGGCCGTATGTCTCCGTTCCCTCCTTCAAGGAACAAGGGTTACCATATGTAACTGAGACCGTTCCCTATCAGTCGGTCACTCTCTACGTACGCCGTGACCGACGAATAGGAAAATCCCTACCAAAGTGCCACAACTGCTCCACCCCATCCAGCACTCTGTGCAAGACTCTACTCCTTCTCCAGAGCCGGACCTCTCGTTGCTTGGATTGCTGATTGCACGGGCTCAAAGGGAGCATCCTGAAGTGCTCGAAGCACCAGGGAAAGGTCCCAAGAGGGTATGGAGGGGGGTCGAGGAAGATTATATCGTCTCGCCCCCTTAATAAGGAACCTGACGACTAGGGTGTGCCTTCCTACTGTTTTGCCATCTATGTGGTCGTGATATGCTGAAATAGCGGCAGCATGTACTTTTGAGGGTGGAGGGAGAAAGTCTTCGCTCCAACCCTTCCTGCAAGCAGGAAAGCACGGACCCTATCGGACATCTTCGGGGATCTTCTTGGCGAGAAGAACACCATTCGACAAACCGGTTCCACTTCAAGGCGTACACACGTCTCGTGGACAGCACCCGTGCAGAAGTGATGGTGTTAAGTACCTCTGGGGGTAATTCACCTAGAACCTCCACGTCCCGTCCAGGGACCAGACATGGAGTTTCCAGAGGTCTGGACGTGGGTGCCATAGGGTGCCCCATCTCTGAGTCAGAAGATCTTTCCTCAGAGGAATGGGCCAGGGATGGACTGTCACAAGGATCATGAGTTCTGGGAACCAAGTCTGGGTGGGCCAATAGGGGAGCCACCAGAAGGACCTGCTCCTCGTCCTCCCTGACTTTGCACAGGGTCTGTGCAAATAGGCTCACTTGGGGAAACGCATATTTGCGGAGGCCCCGGGGCCAGCTGTGTGCCAGTGCGCCCATGCCGAGTGTTTCCTCGGTCAGGGAGTAAAACAGCTGGCAGTGGAAGGTCTCTGAGGAGGTAAACAGTTCTACCTGAGCCTCCAGGTATTTCAGCTGAACCACCAGGGGGTGGAGTCGCCATTCTCCCGGGAGCACAGCTCATGATAGCTCGTCGGCCACATGGTTGAGCACACTGGGGACATACATGGCTCGAAGCGACCTCAGATGCTTCTGACTCCAGAGCAGGAGATGGCGGGCGCGTTGCGACATGCGACAGGAGTGAAGACCACCTTGTCTGTTTATGTACGCAATGGTCGCAATGTTCTCCATACGGACCAGCACATCCCTGCCTTGTAGCGGCCTTTTCAAGCAGCTCAGAGCGAGGTGTACTGCTGGCAACTCGAGGCAGTTGATGTGCCAATGCAGTTGGGGGTCCGTCCACACCCGACACTGCATGCCCGTTGTACATGGCACCCCAGCCGGTGGCGGAGGCATCTGTGAATACCACAGCATGCCTGGACACCTGTTCCAAGGGGACTCCTGACCGCAGGAATGAGGGGTCTGACCACGGGCTGAAGGTCTGGTGGCAAGCTGGTGTGATTGCCACCCGTTAAGTGCCGTTATGCCACGCCCATCTCGGGACTCGGCCGTGAATCAAGTGCTGAATCAGTCTCATATGGAGCAGTCCGAGCGGGGTTACCGCTGCTGCCGCTGCCATATGCCCCAGGAGCCTCTGAAAGAATTTCAGTGGGACCGCTGTCCTGCTTTTGAACGTGTTCAAGCAGTTCAGCACCGACTGAGCGTGTTCCTCTGTGAGGCGTGGTGTCTTTGCGACTGAATCCAACTCCATACTGAGAAAATAGATCCTCTGCTACGGGGGAGAGTTTGCTCTTTTCCCAGTTGACCTGAAGACCCAACTGGCTGAGGTGCCTGAGCACAAGGTTCCTGTGTTCTCATAACTGATCTCGAGAGTGTGCTAGTATGTGCCAGTCGTCGAGATAGTTGAGGATGCGAACGCCCTGTTCTCTCATGGGAACAAGGGCCCCCTCTGTGACTTTTGTGAAGAAACGGGGAGACAGGGACAGTCCGAACGGCAGGATTTTTTACTGATATGCTCGACCCTCGAACGCAAAGCGTAGAGACGGCCTGTGTCGAGGAAGAATCGAGACATGAAAGTACGTGTCTTTCAGGTTGATTTCTGTAAACCAATCTCGGGGACGGATGCGTTTGAAAATGCGTTTCTGCGTGAGCATTTTGAACTGTAGTTTGTGGAGACTCTGATTCAAAACTCGCAGGTCCAAGATCGGTCGTAACCCACCGCCTGTCTTGGGTACAATGAAGTAGGGATTGTAGTACCCTGACCTCATATCAGCTGTAGGGACCGGCTATATCGCGTCCTTCGCCAGTAGGACTGTGATCTCCGTGTGCAAGACATGGGTATTGACTGCTCTCACTGTAGTGTAGTGGATGGACCGAAACTTGGGGGGACGCCGGGCGAACTAAATCGCATAGCTGAGCCTGATGGTCCGAATGAGCCAGCGAGACGGACTGGGGAGCGCTAACCAGGGCTTGCAGAGACCGTACAAGCGGGACCAAAGGGACCGTAGGCGTACCCGGAGTGGGGCAGCGAGGTGGAACACAGGGACGTGGCTCGGGAGGCCCTCTCTGGGAGGCGACCCGTAGTGGGGTCTGAGTGTGCTGTGCAACACTTACCTAGTCCACGGGGAAAGAGGTGCAGGAGGCGGCTTGGTTGCATTTTCGAAGCGCACACTGCTGCCCGCTGGCGATAGAAGAGGTGGATGATAGTGGTGAGGATTCTCTCCTCCCACTACCCTCCGGGCCCTCTTCAGACCCAGGGTTAGAGGAACTGCTCTTTTTTTTGAGAGAGAGAGAGAGAGAGAGAGAGAGAATTTGGACACTACTGTGACTCCAGTGGTGGAACATAATTTTGACTAAAAAAATTAGTTTCCAGGCCCTCCACCGGGAGAGACCAGCTCCACCCATCTCTGGGTCACCCATCTCAGGGGTGATTGTTTCACCAACAACTTAAGCAGCGCCTGAGATGGGTGGTGACATCCTCCTGCAGCGGACACAGTAGAGCGGGCTGTGCCGGAGTTATTTTTGGTTGTTTTTTGCTGGGGACACCCTTGGCGATGAGTAGACTGAGGAGCGGCCCACAAGGTACTCTGGTGGTACGTCGGGGGAGGCTCTTCAGTCTGCTGCTGACAGCAGAGAACTGCTGGGCCAGTTCTCAACAGTGTCGCCAAAATCTTTTATGTAGAAAGTCCCAGGAAAGCATGTCTGTCAGCTCTGAATCTGATTCAGCATAAGCACACACAGTATTAGAGTGGGAACTCAGCATCATCCTCATTCCAGAACAAAACAGTTCCTCTCTCTGATGCAGCAATCGACATCTGTCCTCAGCTGGAGCCCTGAATGAAACACTAGGTTCCCCCATTTTTTTTTTAAGGACGAGCAATCTCTTCCAGAAGCTGCACAGCTTATGATGCGCTAGAGAGGGAGGGGACCTAGGGGGTTGGTTCCCCAAAGGAGAAGCCCTCAGCTCTCAGATCACCCAAGCTATTTTACTTGGTTGGCCACCAGGGAGGGCGCTACAACGGAGAATAGACAAAGGGACCGCGCATCTAGAGCACCGAGCGAGTGCTGGGTTGCCGTGACAACCCACGCTGCAGCCCAGCAGCTCGACGGCACACGACACACTTAGGAGCGAGAGACCCGTCGGGTTTTGCCTAGCGGAAGCTCTTGTTGATCTCCATGATCTCCCAGAGTGTCGAGCAGACCTGCAGCTGTGCTTTTAGACACAAGCAGCAGCTGGACAACAACAGAGGGGACTTAAGCTTTCCGGAGAAAGAAGAGTCAACCGGCGTGCCGATGTTGTCATGTTCCCGTGCGAAAATATGAACCACCCACAAACACAGTCTCACAGGCCCCCAGGCATGCGAGACAGTAATCACGGCTGTCAGTGAGGACAGGAAACGACCGCATCCAGAAACACACGGGTGGAATGTCATCTTTCAAGCTCTTTCAGGGGAATGCTCTCCTTGGTACTGAAGCACGCAGGGGAAAGGTCGCAGTTGACACAGACAGGAAATGTGCAACCGGTCGTGCGTTGTGTCTCTTCCAGCGGTCTTACCAGCCGTAAGAACGGCTATTCAGCGCCCTTGGCGCATCATTACCAGCTGTGAAAACAGCCATTTTGTTTTGCTCAGTAACACAAAAACAAAAACAAAAGAGAGTGAAAGAAAGTCGATCCCGCTACCGTGCTGTATCGACAGCACCAGACAGGAGAGATCCTCCTGAAGAGCTTACTCGTTGTTTGATCACTCAGTAGATTAAACAGCATTGAAACGCTTGGCTCTGAAGCAAAAAGCTGAAGTGCAATCGCACCTGCTGCTCATTATATACCCGTGCTGCAATGCTGAACAGCCGGTGCAAATGATTGCACGCCAATGTGCATTGGCTCATTTAGTTTCAATCTAAGTAGATTGGGCTCTCTAGCAAGATTCCTATTCGTCGGTCACAGCGTACAACGAGAGTGACCGACTCATAGGGAACTTGAACCTCAAACACTGCAGCTGATTCCTGTGGATGCTGGATATCATCATGTCGAGAAGACGCTGTGCTCTACAATGTGAAGGTAAAGCCAGTTTTTTTTACACTGCCCTAGGGTGAGCATGTGAAGAATCAGTGGTTAAAATTCACTTTTACCACGATTCCACAGCAGTATAATCCTAAACTTGTGCTGTGTCCCCTCTATTTTACTTCTGACTTTTTTTTCAAATCTCGGAGTTCATTGTAGGATTCACAAACCGCTTGCTCTTGAAAGATGGTGTACAAAATACTTAGTTTTGAGTTTTATATTGTGTTGGTCTCCTGCTAAGTGGTAAACTCACATTATTACTGTCATACTGAAATACTTCTGCTAATCAGTTGTGGGGCACCATTACCTTAAACTCTGCCAATTAATGCAGATTGTCTGCCGTTCTCACTATACTTTGAGGAAAGATTAAGCATGGAGCAAGATTTGTTTTACCAACGTTTATGTTACATCAGTCATTCATGCTAGAGCTTGGCTAATGTATACATTGCATACATGCATTGTTATTGATACAGTTGCCATGTGTTCACCGCAATATATTAGAAAAATACTCAGTAAATAAATTAGTAAAATAATCGGTTTGTTGATGGTCATGCACTTGTTAATGCTGATGTTGAGGAATTACAGTTACAACATCTCATAATGTACCTCAAACTGAGTAGTGTATCACTGAGAAACGGACTCGTGCTAGGATTGATATCGTAAAATCAACATCATAGTTCGCTACTGTGTTTAGTTTTGCGATGTAGGAAGCCTCAGGACAAGCAGAGCTGACATGACAATGGGCGTTTTTGTTTTTGACACGTGTGCTGTACGCAGTAAACCAATCACAACAGACTGAGCTGTCTGCCCAATCAGAGCAGAGTAGCTCGCGGAAAGGAGGGATTTAGAGAGATTGATTCATCTGACGAGTCATTTGAGAATCATTGAAATTGTGGTGATATGCAAATGTATATTATGAGGAAATTAAACAGTTTTTTGACCTTTGATGCATGTAAACCTGTTGTAGGACACTCCAAAACAACATTAGGAAACTTTAAAATATTAAGCATAATTGGGGCAATTCAAGACATCTTTAAATATTAAGGTTAAGGATGCAAAGTTTGAACTGGCTATGCCTGAGACTAATAGACCGTGGTTTCCCCAGCATTACCCATCACTGAGAAACGTCAAACCAATGCAAATGAAACGCATAGGATTATGTACTGTGTTTAGCATGTCTGAATTGAATAGCTATTTTTAACTAGTCTGTAAGGCTTTCTATACATCAGATCAGTTTAATTGGAAGCGAAGGTTGTATTAAAACTTCATGATGTATAAGCTTAGTGTGAGGTTAAAATAGGATTTAGAGATGTAAAGATGCTGTGAGCTGCATGTTTTTGCACCAATAGAAAAAGGGCTGAAATATTTTATTCAAACAGAATCTAGTGGAGTAGAAATGAAAGTGTTCACTTCAAGACTACTTGAATATACGTTTTTGAAAACATTTTTGAAAAACTAGTTTCGACCATTCAAGACAAAGTGCATTTCCATTTCAGTTTTGACAGCAAACATGTTTATACTTTCCATTTCTGCCTGAGTTAGTCAGACAGGAAGTCATAATTTATCTTCAAAGGAAGATACTTTATATCCTTAATAATGTATGCATGCATCCATCTCCAAATTATACTAAATATGGCAATACTTCAATAATCAGTCGTCAAAAGCTGTGCAGCTTGCTTATAGAGTACTCGTAATCCATCACATAGTACATCTTATTTTATAAACCTGCCTTCAGGCCAAAGCAAATACACACACACACACACACACACACACACACACACACACACACACACACACACACACACACACTCACACTCACACTCACACTCACACACTCACACTCACACTCACACTCACACTCACACACTCACACACACACACACACACAGTTTCAGTTGATCAATGTCTAAATGACTCCTGAAATCACTTTCTTTATTGATCAGTTTCAGTCTAACTGAATCAAAGTAACCAAAATTGCGCATTTCCTCCAAGTAACGGAAAAGAATGAACTAAGCACATTAGTGTCACCTGTAATAACCTTTTGTGTAAAGAAAATTTCACTGTAACTCATTTTTAACTTCTGATTACAAAAGTGTTCATCAATGATTTTAGTGAGACATTTCAATATTGCGTCATGTTTTTTAAAAGCAGAAAGATTCAGATCCACCTAATTACTTTTCAGTTGTTTCGTTTGTAGTGGTGTAAGGAGCCACACACACACACACACACACACACACACACACACACACACACACACACACACACACACACACACACACACACACACACACACACACACACACACACACACACACACACACACAAACACACACACACAGTTTTACATTCTTGGTTTTAAGCACCATTTTTGTAACTGGTAAATGTTGGTGTCATTGTGTAACAGAAACATCCATTCACAACATTACTTCATTTGTTAATCTTGACATTCAGCGTTTCAAGTGTCCAGGAGTATCTGAGTGGGTTGATGGCATACTGTACCATGTCAAAGCATGTTCATCGTGTTGTGGAGCGGAAGGAGAGTGGTCACAAAGATAAGCCACTTGTGCTACAAATGAATTCTATATGTATTATAAATGAGAGAAATTGTAACCACCAATATGTAAAGTAAAGGAAGTTTCAAATAAAAAGAGCCAATTGCCAAACAGCAAATTCATCGCTAAATCTTCCCCGTTAGTTCTTGCTGTTTGATAACATCATTATTATTTTTTTTACCACCAGGCTCCGGTCCACTATTTAAGTGATTAATTAATAAATAATTTATGCATCGTCACTGAATCTTTGTGGTCTTTATATGCTATGATGTCCCATTTCCAACCATGTGGTGGGCACGTAACATATAAATGGGGGCTCGTCTAGCCGGGTTTTGGACCATATTTGGCATTTATTAAGTCTGATTTTTCCCTTCGTGAAAATCTTTTTTTCGTGGTGGTCGCGTTGCGCGCTGTGTGTGCGCATCAGCATGTTGTGATCGCCTTTTGGTCTCTTTGTACCGTATATTTTCGGTGATATTTTTTTTGTGTGTGTGTGTGTGTGCATTTATTTATTTATTTTCTTGATTTCTTTTGTCCGTTTAGGGAATATTGTGTCATTCATAATGTTTGATTTAGATGCGTTTTTTCTCGCACCTTCGCAAGAGTTGTTGTTAACTGTTACACGTAATGACCTTGTTAGAATCGCTGGCCACTATAAGCTTGAGGTGAGTGGTAGAGATTTAGAGAGATTGATTCATCTGACGAGTCGTTTGAGAATCATTGAAATTGTGGTGATATGCAAATGTATATTATGAGGAAATTAAACAGTTTTTTGACCTTTGATGCATGTAAACCTGTTGTAGGAGACTCCAAAACAACATTAGGAAACTTTAAAATATTAAGCATAATAGGGGCAATTCAAGACATCTTTAAATATTAAGGTTAATGATGCAAAGTTTGAACTGGTTATGCCTGAGACTAATAGACCGTGGTTTCCCCAGCATTACCCATCACTGAGAACGTCAAACCAATGCAAATGAAACGCATAGGATTATGTACTGTGTGTAGCATGTCTGAATTGAATAGCTATTTTTAACTAGTCTGTAAGGCTTTCTATACTTCAGATCAGTTTAATTGGAAGCGAAGGTTGTATTAAAACTTCATAATGTATAAGCTTAGTGGGAGGTTAAAATAGGATTTAGAGATGTAAAGATGCTGTGAGCTGCATGTTTTTGCACCAATAGAAAAAGGGCTGAAATATTTTATTCAAACAGAATCTAGCGGAGTAGAAATGAAAGTGTTCACTTCAAGACTACTTGAATATACGTTTTTGAAAACATTTTTGAAAAACTAGTTTCGACCATTCAAGACAAAGTGCATTTCCATTTCAGTTTTGACAGCAAACATGTTTATACTTTCCATTTCTGCCTGAGTTAGTCAGACAGGAAGTCACAATTTATCTTCAAAGGAAGATACTTTATATCCTTAATAATGTATGCATGCATCCATCTCCAAATTATACTAAATATGGCAATACTTCAATAATCAGTCGTCAAAAGCTGTGCAGCCTGCTTATAGAGTACTCGTAATCCATCACATAGTACATCTTATTTTATAAACCTGCCTTCAGGCCAAAGCAAATACAAACACACACACACACACGCACACGCACGCGCACGCGCACGCGCACGCGCACGCGCACGCACACGCGCACGCACACGCACACGCACACACACACACACACACACACACACACACACACACACACACACACACACACACACACACACACACACACACACACACAGTTTCTGAAATGACTCCTGAAATGACTTTCTTTATTGATCAGTTTCAGTCTAACTGAATCAAAGTAACCAAAATTGCGCATTTCCTCCAAGTAACGGAAAAGAATGAACTAAGCACATTAGTGTCACCTGTAATAACCTTTTGTGTAAAGAAAATTTCACTGTAACTCATTTTTAACTTCTGATTACAAAAGTGTTCATCAATGATTTTAGTGAGACATTTCAATATTGCGTCATGTTTTTTAAAAGCAGAAAGATTCAGATCCACCTAATTACTTTTCAGTTGTTTCGTTTGTAGTGGTGTAAGGAGCCACACACACGCACACACGCACGCACGCAAGCACGCATGCACATGCACACACACACACACACACACACACACACACACACACACACACACACACACACACACACACACACACACACACACACACACACACACACACACACACAGTTTTACATTCTTGGTTTTAAGCACCATTTTTGTAACTGGTAAATGTTGGTGTCATTGTGTCATTGTATTCACAACATTACTTCATTTGTTAATCTTGACATTCAGCGTTTCAAGTGTCCAGGAGTATCTGAGTGGGTTGATGGCATACTGTACCATGTCAAAGCATGTATATCGTGTTGTGGAGCGGAAGGAGAGTGGTCGCAAACTAAGATAAGCCACTTGTGCTACAAATGAATTCTATATGTATTATAAATGAGAGAAATTGTAACCACCAATATGTAAAGTAAAGGAAGTTTCAAATAAAAAGAGCCAATTGCCAAACAGCAAATTCATCGCTAAGTCTTCGCGATAGTTCTTGCTGTTTGATAACATCATGAAACTCACACTCAGCATTTGCTCACTCTGCAAAGGCAAATTAGCTAGACCAACCTGAAATATACAGCTTTATAGTGTTCTTTGCAGGTTAGATGTTTTTGCTGAGTTTAAATGCAAGTTTGGCAAGAGATTTTTTAAGATTTTTTAAATTTTCTTTCATTGAAAAATGATGTCTGTGGTGACATTTATTCAAAGATCTTACATTGCGTCTTTCATGTTTAGTGACACTTTCAAAGTAAAAATGTCCAATGAGTGGCGATTTTAATTTTATTAGAATCATTTTCTGCCAGAACCTAAATCTGGCAACATTTTATTATATTGGTCTCTATTTGAGTGATGCAAAGAGGTAAATTTTCTATTGCATTTGAAAATAACACAGGCTACCATATTAACTTATGTGTATCAGTTTACGCACTATGGTAAAATTGTTTTGAGATCATATGTGCAATGAGCCAAGTGAATACAAGTCTTTATCAACCAATAATCTGCCTTGTAATCATAATTACATAATAATCACCCCAAAATAAAAAAAAATGTCATAAATTATTTATTTTGATTCCAAACCAATGTGACTTTTATATTGACTTTCATTGTATGGGGAAATAATATATTGTACATATTACAATAAGATTTTTTTTGGATAGTTTTAAATTACTGTTATTATATTTTGCTATTAAAATAATAAAAACATGAAAGAAAATATGCCAGTCTTCCTGTACAGGATAGTATATAGTGCTTCTCTAGAATAAGTTCATAACACTAAAGCAATACATTTTTAATTTATAATTTGTAAGAAATCATTTAAAAATGTTAGCTTCAAAAACAATGTTTCATAACAAATGCTTATAGGAAAGAAAAAAGTTGGTCTAAGCATGGTAATGAGGAGCCATCAATGGTCTTGCCTGTAATCATATCCTTATTGTAACAAATGGTATAGTTAAACCATTACATGAACTATGTTACTGTTACATAAGGCCAATTAAAAGCTAGAATCAAGAGTACTTTAGTCTAAATATGGACCTTCTTGAATTACTGACTAAACAATTGTTTATCCCATGTATAAAATGTGTTCTGCTAATAATGGATATTAGGAAAAACGTCTACGGTTACGTATGTAACCCTCGTTCCCTGAGTAGGGAACGGAGACGTTACGTCGGATGACAACGAATGGGGTTTCGCTTAGAAAGCCTATCAACTTCGAGTATTACAAAACGAGCCAATGGCAAAGAAATGCCATGGGTCTGCGGAATTTGCATGGCGTAACTCTGCCCCACCTCGTGGGTATAAAAGGAGGAAGCCGGCAGCAAGCAGATATGTTTCTTCGCTGAGGAGCCAAGACTGAGCTCAGGCGATCCCCGCGGTACAGCGGAAAGTGGCAGGCAGACGTAACGTCTCCGTTCCCTACTCAGGGAACGAGGGTTACATACGTAACCGTAGACGTTCCCTTTCTTTGTCACTCCGAGTTACGTTGGATGACGACGAATGGGGTTACCAGTCTAATCACGCCACCTTCTCAGCTGTCTTCCAGTGCCCTGCGTAAATCGAGATCCCTGTCAGCCTGGACAAAGGACTCCATTTATCACAGGAATACCAAGGTACACTGGGAAGCATATCCCAAGCTTAGGGGAAGTATGCAATTAATGCCAGCCCGGAGGGGGGGGACTTAGAGAATACACATATGACCCGAAGGAAGCATATGGAAAACACTGGGGTGTCCAGCCGCAGGTGGAATATTTCAACCCCAGGGGTGGCAAGGTGGCTTGCCAAGGGAAAGACACACGCTCAGAGAGGCTTACAGTGGAAATACACATGTGGGGGTCGCTCAGAGGAGGGACCATGCACACGGGAGGCACCTAGCCAACGCGCAGGCAATAGACATTGGCGCCGACGTCAGGAGTGCTGGAGGAGCTCAGGGCTTTCGGAGAAGCTCACCTGAGGAAAATATCGCACGTATCCAGTCCGTGGAGTGGAATGGCGAGCAAGCGAAGACACCTGAGCGGGTCCGGTACTAGCTGGTTGAAGCGAGTACATGAGAGGACACAGGCTCCACTCGGAGATTATAGAATCTGGCGAATGTGTTAGGTGTCGCCCAGCCTGCAGCTCTGCAGATGTCTGTTAGCGAGGCGCCATGCGCTAGAGCCCAAGAGGACGCCACACTCCGGGTGGAGTGGGCAGTCACACCAAGGGGGGACGGTCGACCTTGCTGCTGGTAAGCCAAAGCAATGGTGTCCACTATCCAGTGAGACAACCTGCTTGGAGAGAGCCTTTCCCTTCAGCTTCCCACCATAACAGACAAAGAGCTAGTCTGAGGTCCTGAAACACTGCGTTCTGTCTACATAGGCGCGGAGAGCGCGTACTGGACAGAGCAGTGCCAAGGCTGGGTCTGCCTCCTCCGAGGGCAGCGCTTGCAGGTTCACCACCTGGTCCCGAAAGGGAGTGGTAGGAATCTTGGGCACGTATCCAGGCCGGGGTCTCAGGATCACGTGAGAGGAAGCCGGCCCAAATTCCAGGCACGCTTCGTCAACGGAGAATGCGTGCAGGTCCCCAACCCTCTTGATGGAGGCCAGTGCAACTAGGAGCGCTGTCTTCATAGACAGGAACTTAAGCTCGACTGATTGCAGGGGCTCAAAGGGAGCACTCTTCAGGGCAGTTAGAACCACTGAGAGGTCCCAAGAGGGAACGAGAGGAGGACGAGGAGGATTTAGTCTCCTCGCTCCTCTCAGGAACCTGATGACCAGGTCGTGCTTCCCCACCGACTTACCTTCGATGAGGTCATGATGTGCGGCAATGGCGGCAACATAGACCTTCAGGGTGGAGGGAGACAGCCTTCGCTCCAGCCCCTGTTGAAGGAAGGAAAGCACAACACTGATCGAGCATCTCCGGGGGTCTTCTCGGTGAGAAGAGCACCAGTTGACGAAGAGGTTCCACTTCAACACATAGACGTGTCTCGTGGACGACGCTCTAGCGGAAGTGATGGTAGCCACCACCGCTGGTGGTAGGGTACTCAAACCTGCCTCGTCCCATCCAGGAGCCACACGTGGAGGTTCCAAAGATCGGGACGAGGGTGCCATAGGGTGCCCCGTCTCTGAGAAAGAAGGTTCTTCCTCAGAGGGATCGGCCAGGGAGGTGCTGTCGCGAGGAGTACTAGTTCGGGGAACCAGGTCCGGTTGGGCCAATAAGGGGCAACCAGAATGACCTGCTCCTCGTCCTCCCTGATCTTGCGCAAAGTGTGCGCAAGAAGGCTCACTGGGGGAAACTCATACTTGCGGCCCTGCGGCCAGCTGTGCGCCAGAGCATCCGTGCCGAGCGTGCCCTCGGTCAGGGAATAGAACTGGGCGCAATGGGTCGAGTCGTGAGAGGCAAACAGATCTATCTGCGCGTCCCCGAACTGGTCCCAAATCAGCTGAACCGACTGGGGATGGAGTCGCCATTCTCCAGGGAGGGGCTGAAGCCGTGAGAGCTCGTCGGCTGCACAGTTCAGCGCTCCGGGAATGAAGATGGCTCGAAGCGACCTCAGATGCTTCTGACTCCATAGGAGGAGGTGGCGAGCGAGTTGTGACATACGGCGGGAGCGTAGACCACCTTGATGGTTGATGTACGCTACAGTGGCGGTATTGTCTGAACGGACTAGTACGTGTTGACCCCTGAGCAACGCCCGGAAGCGGTGCAGGGCAAGGCGTACTGCCAACAACTCGAGGCAATTGACTTGCCACAGCCGCTGGGGTCCTGTCCAGGAGCCCGCAGCAGCATGTCCATTGCACATGGCGCCCCAGCCCGTGGTGGAGGCATCTGTTGAGACAACAACATGCCGGGAAGCTCGTGCCAGGGGGACACCGGCCCTGAGAAAACCGAGGTTCGCCCACGGGGTGAAGAACTGACGGCAGGACGGAGTAACTGGTACTCGGAACGTGCCGTGTTGCCATGCCCACCTCGGGACTCGGTCGCGAAGCCAAAGCTGAAGCGGTCTCATATGAAGCAATCCGAGCGGCGTGACCGCGGCTGCAGATGCCATATGCCCCAGGAGCCTCTGAAAAAGTTTCAGTGGAACCGCACTCTTGCCCTCGAATTGTCTTAGGCAAGTCAGCAGTGACTGCGCGCGCTCGCTCGTAAGCTGCGCGGACATGGCGACCGAGTCGATGTCCATACCGAGAAAAGAGATCCTCTGCACGGGGCAAAGTTTGCTCTTCTCCCAGTTGACCCGAAGGCCCAGACGGGCTAGGTGCCGAAGCACTCGGTCCCTGTGTTCGCAAACCTGATCTCGAGAGTGAGCTAGGATCAGCCAGTCGTCGATATAACTCAGGATGCGAACCCCTTGTTCTCGAAGGGGAACAAGGGCCGCCTCGACGACCTTCGTGAAGATGCGAGGAGACAGGGCTAGCCCGAAAGGGAGAACCGCGTACTGGTATGCCTGCCCCTCGAAAGCAAACCGGAGGAACGGTCTGTGTTGAGGAAGAATGGAGACATGAAAGTAGGCGTCCTTCAGGTCGATCGCTGCAAACCAATCCTGGGGCCGTATGCATTCGAAAACGCGTTTGGCGGTGAGCATCTTGAACGGCATCCTGTGAAGGGAGCGGTTCAGCACGTGCAAGTCCAGGATTGGCCGTAACCCACCGGTTTTCTTGGGGACAATGAAGTAGGGGCTGTAGAAGCCGGACCTCATCTCGGCTGGAGGGACAGTCTCGATTGCACCCTTCGCCAGCAGGGTGGCAATCTCTGCTCTCATGATAGGGGCATTGCCACCGACCAAAGTGGAGTGGACTCCCCTGAAGCGGGGAGGAGACCGTGCGAAATGAATCGCATAGCCGAGCCTGACGCTATGCACGATCCAGTGGGACAGACGGGGAAGCTCTAGCCAGGCTCCCAGGAACTGAACCAACGGGATCATGCGAGTCACAGGCGTCCCCCCGGAGGGGCAGTGAAGCGGAGTAACTGGCCCAGATGTGGACGGCATAGCGGCCCGGAGAGGGGGCACAGTTAGCAACCGCGCCCTGGCAGAGGGGGCCAGGGGAGGACCAGGCTGGTCGTCCCGCGGGGGCCTGCTTTGCCAGGGGTCCGGCGACAGAGGGGGATAGGGGCGAAGCGGTCCGTGGACGGCACGCCGTGTCAACCGCCTCTGGGACAGAGGGGGGCGAGGAGAGCACGGCTTGTGGGCGGCGGTCTGTGTCGCCCGAGAAATCTGTGAGCTCAGGGAAGAGGGGATTGTTTCTGACTTTAACCACATTAGGGTGCTGCCCACCCGTGGGTGAGCAGCGGGGAGTGGATAACAAAAGATTCTCCCCCGGCCCTCCACCGGGGGAAGGAGTGGTCCTGCTACCACCTCCTGAGAAACAACCATCATCCCTGAGCAGCCCGTCTTAGGAGCGCCGCTTGGCCCGGCGTTTAGCGGGGGGCGGGGCAGGAGAGGGCTGTGCCGCCTTCTTACGGCTTCCTCCGCGACCGGCCCTGGGTGGAGGCTGCTGCGTGGTCCGGGCGGGAGGGGCGGGAGCCGCAGGAGGGCGCCCTCGGCGGGAAACAGGTCGAGGCGTCTGCCCGGCCGGCAAGGTGGAGGCAGCAGCGGGCCGGCGGGGCAGAATATGTCTGATGGCCTCGGTCTGTTTCTGGGCAGTTGAAAACTGTTGGGCAAAGTCTTCAACTGCACCGCCGAAGAGGCCGGCCTGGGACAAGGGGGCGTTAAGCAGACGGGTCCGCTCAGCGTCCCGTATGTCAGCCAGGTTCAGCCACAGATGTCGCTCCTGGACCACAGCTCTGGACATCACCAAACCCAGGGAGCACGCGGTAACCTTCGTCGCCCGGAGAGCAAGGTCGGTCGCGGCGCGCAGCTCATCAAAGAGCCCTGGGTTTGTCCTACCCTCGTGCATGTCTCTGAGCATCTGGGCCTGGTAGACCTGCAGAGTGGCCATAGCATGCAGTGAAGCAGCCGCCTGTCCCGCCGCTCTGTAAGACTTCGCCACCAGGGTCGACGAAAATCTACAGGCTTTGGATGGGTGCTTAGGCTCGCCCCGAGAAGAAGCACTCTGAGGACATAGTTGCATGGCAACAGAGCGTTCAACCGGGGGAAGCCCAGTGTACCCACGGGCAGCTGCCTCATCGAGGGGAGGAAAGGCGGATGAGACCAGCGAGCGGCCCCGAGAAGACAGGGGGGTCTTCCAGGACTTCGAGATCTCATCATGCACATCCGGGAAGAAAGGTATTGGGGTTTGCCGAGGACGAGGGTCGGCAGCCTTACCCAAAAACCAATCGTCCAGCCGCGAGCGCTCAGGACAGGGTGGAGGCCTCCACTCAAGTCCGATGCTCGTGGCTGCCCGGGAAAGCATGGCCGTCATCTCCGGATCAGACTCGAGCACAGCCGTATGCACACCGGAAGGTGGCAGCTGTGACGAGCCCTCACATCCAGAAGAGTCAAACCCACCTAGTGATGCTGCAACAGACATGGCATCTTCCTCTGTAGCTTCAACTGAAACACGCGGGCCACCAGATGGGTAGATCCGCGGGAATCAGCAGTTCACTAGCGGGCACCGTCATTGAAGAGGGGGGCTGGGGTCGCGGACACATAGTCGGCGCCTTGTTCCAGACCGTAACCCTCAGGTCACCCTGGCCACCAGCCGCAGGACGGGGGGTGGATGAGGGGACTCTCACTCTTGCGAGTTCACGGAGTCTCGACCGTAATGACGCGATGGTCATGTTCCCACAGAGAGAACATGAGTCATCCACGAGCGCTGCTCTAGCATGATCAATGCCCAAACATACTATGCAACGCTCGTGCCCATCAGAGTCCGATACCAATCTGCCGCAACCAGAAGTACACGGGCGAGACATCTTTAAAAAGACGTGCCACGTGTAAGCTCTTTTAGTGAGAGAAAACTCAAGTGTTGAAGCACCCGGGGAGAAACGCACCGACTGGCAGACCACTGCAACAGATCAGCAGGAAGCACGCTCTCGCCGTAGATCGCCGTCACACCAACACTCGAGGTACTCGTTTGTAAAGCTGACAATTCAGAGATGGCTTGTGGAGAGAAGAATACACTTGGCTCCGAAGCGAAAACATATCTGCTTGCTGCCGGCTTCCTCCTTTTATACCCACGAGGTGGGGCGGAGTTACGCCATGCAAATTCCGCAGACCCATGGCATTTCTTTGCCATTGGCTCGTTTTGTAATACTCGAAGTTGATAGGCTTTCTAAGCGAAACCCCATTCGTCGTCATCCGACGTAACTCGGAGTGACAACGAAAGGGAACCTAACCTGTCTTTCAGCTATTCTGAGAGATGACAGGAAATTAAAGTTTTCAGTTAAAGAACAATTTTAAGTAAAATTAGTTTGACCTACCATGGCACTTTGATTTAGAAAATTCTGCCAAACTGATAATGTTGTTGGTGCTTAAATAATACAAAATACATCACATATCCTATGTAAACAAGTAATTTTTAACTATGCTATTACTTTATTGCAGTTATGTTACCAACCAACTTTGCATGTGTGAATGAAGTCCATTTTGCAAAAAAACAACATACAAACAAATCTCATGAGGGTGCATGCCCTGGGACCCAAGTAAACGGTTCACACTTCAACCACCCCAATGTTCAAACCAAAACTATGCCCTTGACTCACCCTCATGTCGTTCCAAACCCACAATACTTTTTTGACAATAATGACAATTTTCATTTTGGGGAGAACTAACACTTTATGAATTTTTGAGAATGCAGATTTTTTATTAGGATTAGAATTGTTGTGGAACATTTTTATTTAGCTGATTTCTTTATGTTTGATTTATATATTTTTTTTCTTTTTATGCCAAGTTAACAGCAAAATACAATTCTCTCCAAAAGCAATATTGTAAGGAGATCATTCAACTGCTTCAAATTTATGTCTGTGTGGTCTACTGAGGTTAAATCTGATTACAATTGGTCATTAAAATCAGTGATTTAAATGTCACTTTAGCTATTTCGGACTATATATTTGTTGAGTATGCTGTTTTTTGAAATCTGCATGTTGTGTGTGTTTATTCAGAGGAATTTTTGGCATTATTCCAGAAACTGGATCGAAGACGAGAAAAGAATGCAAAGTATAAACCGACATATGCTCTCTGTTTTGACAGCTGATGGACTTTAAAGTCAAGTCAAGTCACCTTTATTTATATAGCGCTTTTTACAATACAAATTGTTTCAAAGCAGCTTCACAGAGATAGCAGGAAAGTAAAGTTGTAATAGTATTGTTAAATTAAAAATTAAATGTTAAATGTCCCCAACTAAGCAAGCCAAAAGCCAATGGCGAATCAAGGCGAAAAAAAGGTGACAGTGGCAAGGAACCAAAACTCCATCAGTTGACAGAATGGAGAAAAAAACCTTGGGAGAACAACCCAGGCTCAGTCAGGGGGCCAGTCCTCCTTTGGCCAACAAACGAACAGTGTATGATTATGTTTTAGGCGGCATAATAGGTCAGAAGTCCCATTGGATCAGAACTTTCACAATAATTATCCAGTTCATTTGGTTAGGGGTCGGAGTCATCACGCCGGTATGGAGATGAGTTTGTTGAGGTGTCCATGAGGCCTTCACAGTGTTGATGAGGCTGGCACTTGAGGGATGCGTTGTCGTCGTGTCCATGTGATGGTCCTTCCTCAGATTTTCACTGTAACTAATTTTTAACTTCTGATTACAAAAGTGTTCATCAATGATTTTAGTGAGACATTTCAATATTGCGTCATGTTTTTTAAAAGCAAAAAGATTCAGATCCACCTAATTACTTTTCAGTTGTTTCGTTTGTAGTGGTGTAAGGAGCCACACACACACACACACACACGCACACGCACGCACACACGCACACGCACGCACACACACACACACACACACACACACACACACACACACACACACACACACACACACACACACACACACACACACACACACACACACACACACACACACAGTTTTACATTCTTGGTTTTAAGCACCATTTTTGTAACTGGTAAATGTTGGTGTCATTGTGTAACAGAAACATCCATTCACAACATTACTTCATTTGTTAATCTTGACATTCAGCGTTTCAAGTGTCCAGGAGTATCTGAGTGGGTTGATGGCATACTGTACCATGTCAAAGCATGTATATCGTGTTGTGGAGCGGAAGGAGAGTGGTCACAAAGATAAGCCACTTGTGCTACAAATGAATTCTATATGTATTATAAATGAGAGAAATTGTAACCACCAATATGTAAAGTAAAGGAAGTTTCAAATAAAAAGAGCCAATTGCCAAACAGCAAATTCATCGCTAAGTCTTCACGATAGTTCTTGCTGTTTGATAACATCATGAAACTCGCACTCAGCATTTGCTCACTCTGCAAAGGCAAATTAGCTAGACCAACCTGAAATATAAAGCTTTATAGCTTGTATAGTGATCTGGATATGGCCTGGATTCCTAGGTTTGCGGTAAACCTCGGGATAAACAGAGAGACTAATATTAGTGTAGACGCCATCCTTCTTATGATGTACAAAGTACATCAGGATTTATGGGAAGTGTTCCCGGTTCCGGCTGATCTAAACTATGCAGCCTAACATTGAATTATAGCAATCTATAATGTGTTATGTGTATGCTAAGCCAAGGAGATGTGTTTTTAGTCTAGATTTAAACTGACAGTCTGTGTCTGCTTCCCGGACCATGTTAGGAAGATTGTTCCAAAGTTTTGGTGGCAAGTAGGAAAAAGGATCTACCGCCAGCAGTTGATTTTAGGTATTATCAACTGGCGAGAATTTTGAGATCGCAATAGACGTGAAGGACTACTCGTGCATGAGAATTGACGTGGGTTAAGAGCTCACTCAAGTACTGCGGAGCTAAACCATTTAGTGCTTTGTAAGTAATCAGCAATATTTTAAAATGTATACGATGTTTAATATGGAGTCAATGCAGTGTTGACAGAACCGGGCTTATATGGTCATACTTCCTGGTTCTGGTAAGAACTCTAGCGGCTGCGTTTTGAACTAGCTGTAGTTTGTTATTAAGCGTGCAGGGCAACAACCCAGGAGAGCATTAACAATAATCTAGCCTAGAGGTCATGAACGCATTAACTAATTGCTCCGCATTTGTCAATGAGAGCATATGCGTAATTTAGATATATTTTTAAGATGGAAAAATGCGCTTTTACAGATACTAGACACGTACTTTCAAATGAGAGATTGGTATCTGTTATGTTGTCTAGCCTAATGGGAACTGTGTTTGTGTTGCTTTATGAGGTTGTGTTCTGTTTCCTCTATAGGTCCCATGATGTCCCGCTGATTGCTGATTGTGGGTGGGGGCAACTACTTTAAAGATGCCTTGGCTGACATCTGCTCGCTGTCACTCCCACTTCCGAGCCGCTTCGGGTGGCAGACGGAGCGCAGCTCCAAGCGGTCTCGTGTGCTCGGCCCGTTATGCCTCTTTATGGAGTTTTCTGGTGTTGGCTTCATGATCGTGTTTTTACAAGCACGTTTCTGACGAGGAATCCACGTTTGCTGTTTTCAGTTTATGATTTTATTTAGAGCTGGTGGTAACTGGTGATGGGTTTTCATGTTATTTAGTTTAAGATTAGTTAGGGTAGCAGTCAGAGGACCCGGAAGACTCACGGAGAACATTGTCTTTGGTTTTCGGACGGGAGACAGGCAAGTGTTACTTATCCAGTAGATATGTGGCGGGGACGTCCGGCAGCACGTCCATTGCACATGGCACCCCAGCCCGTGGAGGAGGCATCTGTCGTTACAACAACGTGCCGCAACTCATTCCAGGGGCACTCCGGCCCGTAGAAAACTGAGGTCCGACCACGGGGTGAAGGTCTGACGGCAGGACGGAGTAACTGTTACTCGGAAGGTGCCGTGTTGCCATGCCCATCTTGGGACTCGGTCGCGAAGCCAAAGCTGAAGCGGTCTCATATGAAGCAATTCGAGCGGCGTTGCCGCGGGTGCAGATGCCATATGCCCCAGGAGCCTCTGAAAGAGTTTCAGTGGAACCGTACTCTTGCCCTCGAACTGTCTCAGGCAAGTCAGCAGTGCGCGCTCATAAGCTGCGCGGACATGGCGACCGAGTCAATATCCATACCGAGACAATAGATCCTCTGCACGGGGCAAAGTTTGCTCTTTTCCCAGTTGACCCGAAGGCCCAGACGAGCTAGGTGCCGGAGCACTAGGTCCCTGTGTTCGCATACCTGGTCTCGAGAGTGAGCTAGGATCAGCCAGTCGTCGATGTAGTTCAGGATGCGAACCCCGTGTTCCCGAAGGGGAACAAGGGCTGCCTCGACGACCTTCGTGAAGACGCGAGGAGACAGGGCTAGCCCGAAAGGGAGAACCGCGTACTGGTATGCCTGCCCCTCGAAGGCAAACCGAAGGAACGGTCTGTGTCGAGGGAGAATGGAGACATGAAAGTAGGCGTCCTTCAGGTCGATTGCTGCAAACCAATCCTGGGGCCGCACACATTCGAAAATGCGTTTGGCAGTGAGCATCTTGAACGGCAGCCTGTGAAGGGAACGGTTCAGCACGCGCAGGTCCAGGATTGGCCGTAACCCACCGGTTTTCTTGGGGACAATGAAGTACGGGCTGTAGAAGCCGGTCCTCATCTCAGCCGGAGGGACGGTCTCGATCGCACCCTTCGCCAGCAGGGTGGCGATCTCTGCTCTCATGATAGGGGCGTTGCCACCGACCAAAGTGGAGCGGACTCCCCTGAAGCGGGGAGGAGACCGCGCGAACTGAATCGTGTAGCCGAGCCTGATCGTCCGTGCGACCCAGCGGGACAGGAGGGGAAGCTCTAGCCAGGCTCCCAAGAACTGAACCAGGGGGGTCATACCGACCACAGACTTCCCACCGATGGTGCAGCAGGGCGGAATGACTGGCCCGGACGTGGACGGCATAGCGGCCCGGTGTGGGGGCACAGTCATTAACCGCGCCCTGATAGAGGAGACCAGGGAAGGAAGAACGTTCCACGGGGGTCTGCTCTGCCAGGGGGCTGGCGACAGAGGCGGAAGAGAGCGGCACGGTCCGGGGACGGCGCGCACTGTCAACCGGCTCTGGGACAGAGGGGGACGAGGGGTGCACGGCTGGGGGGCGGCGCACCGTGTCGTCCGAGAACTCTGTGTGCTCAGGGATGGAAATGTTACTTCTTTCTTTAACCACATTAGGGTGCTTCCCACCCGTGGGTGAGCAGCGGGGAGTGGAGAACAAAAGATTCTCCCCCGGCCCTCCACCGGGGGAAGGAGTGGTCCTGCTACCATCTCCTGAGAAGTAACCTTCAACGTCCCTGAGCAGCCCGTCTCAGGAGCGCCTCTTGGCCCGGTGTTTAGCGGGGGGCGGGGCTGGAGAGGGCTGGGGCGCCTTCTTACGGCTTCCTCTGCGACCGGGCCTGGGTGGAGGCTGCTGCTTGGGCCTGGCGGGAGGGGCGGGAGCCGCAGGAGGGCGCCCTCGGCGGCGAACAGACTGAGGGGTCTGCCCGGTCGGCTGGGTGGAGGCAGCAGCGGGCCATCGGGGCAGAATGTGCTTGATGGCCTCATTCTGTTTCTGGGTGGTGGAGAACTGTTGGGCGAAGTCCTCCACCGCACCGCCGAATAGGCCGGCCTGGGACATGGGGGAGTCGAGCAGGCGAGAACGCTCAGCATCCCGCATGTCAGCCAGGTTCAGCCATAAGTGTCTCTCCTGGACCACAGCTGTGGACATCACCAGACCCAGGGAGCGTGCGGTCACCTTCGTCGCCCGGAGGGCGAGGTCGGTGGTGGCGCGCAGCTCATCGAAGAGCCCTGCGTCCGTCCTACCCTCGTGCATGTCCCTTAGCATCTGGGCCTGATAGACCTGCAGAGTGGCCATGGCATGCAAAGAGGCAGCCGCCTGTCCCGCCGCTCTGTAGGACTTCGCCACTAGGGTAGACGAGAACCTACAGGCTTTGGATGGGTGCTTAGGCTCGCCGCGAGAAGAAGCACTCTGAGGACACAGCTGCATCGCAACAGAGCGCTCAACCGGGGGGAGCCAAGTGTACCCACGGGCGGCTGCCCCATCGAGGGGAGGAAAGGCGGATGGAACCAACGAGCGGTCGCGGGAAGACATGGGAGTCTTCCAGGACTTCGAGATTTCATCATGCACGTCCGGGAAGAAAGGTATTGGGGCAGGCTGAGGACGGGGAGCCGCAGCTGCACCCAAAAACCAATCGTTCAGCCGCGAGCGCTCAGGACAGGGTGGAGGGTTCCACTCAAAACCAATGCTCGCGGCCGCCCGGGAAAGCATGGCCGTCATCTCTGGATCGGACTGAGCCACAGCCGTATCCACACCCGAGGTTGGCAGCTCTGACGAGTCGTCACTTCCAGACGAATCAGACCCGCCTTGTGATGCTGCGATTGACATCGCATCTTCCTCTGGAGCGCCAAAGGACACCCGTGAGACCTCAAAGGATGGTCCCGCGGGGATCCCCTGAACGCTCGCGGGTTGCAACACTGGAGAAGGTGCTTCGGGGCACGGACGAATAGTCGGCGCTTTGTCCCACACAGTCACCCTCAGATCACCCAGGCCACCAGCCGAAGTAGAGCCTCTCGAGGAGGCGCTAGATCGGGGTGTGGATGAGGGGACTCTCACTCTTGCGAGATCATTGAGTCTCGATCTAAGTGTTGTGATGGTCATGTTCCCACAGAAAGAACATGACTCATCCACGAGCGCTGCTCTAGCGTGATTAAAGCCCAGATACACCAAGCAGCGCTCGTGCCCATCAGAGTCAGACACCAGCCGACCGCAACCAGAAGTGCACGGGCGAGGCATCTTTAAAAAGACGTGCCGCGTGCAAGCTCTTTTTGTGAGAGAAACTCAGTGCCGAAGCGACCGCGGAGAACACACTCGCTGGCAAACCACGCTCAGATAAGCAGGAAGTGTGCACTCGCCGGGAGATCGCCGTCACACATACACTGGAGAGTTGCTCGTCTCGTAAGAAGCTGACAATCAGAGATAGCTTAAGGAGTGAAGAATTACACTTGGCTCCGAAGCGAAAACATATCTGCCTGTTGCCGGCGTCCTCCTTTTATACCCACGAGGTGGGGCGGAGTTACGTCATGCAAATTCCGCAGACCCATGGCATTTCTTTGCCATTGGCTCGTTTTGTAATACTCGAAGTTGATAGGCTTTCTAAGCGAAACCCCATTCGTCGTCATCCGACGTAACTCGGAGTGACAACGAAAGGGAACTAATTCCATGCTTCCTAATGATATCTCCTAACGGTAGCATGCACAGAGTGAACAGCAGCAGTCCTAGTACTGAGCCTTGTGGTACGCCATACTGAACTTTTGATCTATAAGACATCTCTTCATTTACTGCTAAAAACGGATAACGGTCAGATAAGTATGATTTAAACCATGCTAGTGCAATTCCACTAATACCAACATAGTTTTCTAGTCTATTTAATAGAATGTTGTGGTCAATGGTGTCAAATGCAGCACTTAGATCAAGTAACACTAATAGAGAGATACAACCACGATCGGATGATAAGAGCAAATCATTTGTGACTTTAATGAGAGCAGTCTCAGTACTATGGTACGGTCTAAATCCGGACTGAAAATCCTCACAGATATCATTTCCTTCAAAAAAGGAGCACAGTTGTGAGGATACTGCCTTTCTATTATCTTTGACAGAAAAGGCAGATTCGAGATCGGCCTGTAATTGACTAATTCTGTAGGATCAAGTTGCGTTTTTTTAACAAGTGGTTTAATCATAGCCAGCTTAAAGGGTTTTGGTACGTATCCTAGAGACAAAGACGAATTAATGATATTGAGAAGATGAACTATGACCTCTGGAAGCATCTCTTTCAATTGTTTAGTCGGTATAGGGTCTAACATACAAGTTGTCGATTTAGATGAGTTAACGATTTTGCAAAATTCTTCTTTTCCTATAGCAACAAATGAATCTAATTTTTCCTCAGGGAGACTACAAAGCACTCCCTGATGCGATACTGTAGTAGACGGTTGCATAGTTATAATTTTGTGCCTGATATTATCGATCTTATAAGTGAAGAAGTTCATAAAGTCATTACTGCTGTGTTTCTTGGAAACTTCTGGGCTTGAAGCTTTTTTTTTTCGTTAGTTTAGTCACCTTTTCAAATAAATACCTAGGATTATGTTTAATTTCTTCTAATAGGGTTGAAAAATAAGCAGATCTAGCAGCTTTTAAAGCCTCTCTGTAAGCAATCGAGCTCTCCTTCCATGCAATCCGAAAGACCTCTAGTTTTGTTTTCTTCCCGTTGCACTCCATTTTTCTGGCTGCTCTCTTAAGGGCCCGGCTGTGCTCGTTGTACCACGCATTGGACTATTTGTTTTAATCTTCTTTAAGCACAGTGGAGCAACTGTGTCTAAAGTGCTGGAAAAGAGAGAGTTAAAAGTTTCAGTTGCAATATCAAGTTCTTCTAAGCTATCCGGGCTGCTGAGATGATCAAACTGATCAGGCAGATTATTGATAAAGCAATCTTTTGTGGCAGAAGTGATAGGTCTAACATATTTATAACACGGAGTCGACTTTGCAGCCTTGGCTAAATGTAATTTACATGAGACTAGATAATGATCTGAGATGTCGTCGCTCTGCTGCAGTATTTCAACGGCATCAACATCTATTCCATGTGATAATATTAGATCTAGAGTATGATTACGACAATGAGTAGGTCCTGACACGTGTTGTCTAACTCCAATTGAGTTTACAATGTCTTTAAATGCCAATCCCAATGCATCTTTTCATTATCTACATGTATATTAAAATCAGCAACAATTAGTACTTTATCTGCAGCCAATACTAATTCTGATAGAAAGTCAGCAAATTCTTTGATAAAGTCTTTATGGTGCCCTGGTGGCCTGTATACAGTAGACAGCAGAATTCTCAAATGTGATTTATCGTTTACACTATATATTTTTACATTAAGCACCAACACTTCAAAAGAAGTATATTTAAAACTAGATTTCTTAGTGGTTTTGAAAATATTACTATAAATTACAGTAACACTTCCCCCTTTGCCTTTCGGACGTGGTTCATGTTTATAACAGTAATCTTGCGGGGTGGACTCATTTAAAGTAATATAATCGTTTGGTTTTAGCCAGGTTTCTGTCAAACACAGCACATCTAGGTTATAATCTGAAATCATATGATTAACTATGAGTGCTTTTGAAGTAAGGGATCGAATATTCAGCAACCCAAGCTTTATCGTTTGCTCATCTGTATTATATCTGTTTTTTATTTGTTGAACATCAATTAAATTGTTAACCTTGGATAGGTTTGGAAGTTTTTTGTATTTCCAAATTCGGCGAACAGACACAGTCTCTAAATGATGATATCTAGGTGAAAGAGCCTCTATGTGATGGGATTTTTTCTGACCTTGGTGACGCGAGGCCGCTAGCAGACGGTCGGTTTAGCCAGTCTGTCTGCTTCCTGACCTGAGCCCCAGATTGTCATGTTTTATCTCTAAGACTATGAGGCAAATTACTAGAGAGAAGAGCAGCACCATCCCAGGAGGGATGCTTACAATCTCTTTTCAACAGATTAGGTTTGCCCCAAAAACTTTTCCAATTTTCTACGAATTCTATATTATTTTGCGGACGCCACTTAGACAGCCAGCCATTGAGTGAACACAATCTACTAACTATCTCATCACTCCTTCAAACAGGAAGGGGGCCAGAGCAAATTACAGTGTCTGACATCGTACTTGCGATTTCAAACACCTCTTTAATGTTAATTTTGGTGATCTCCGTCTGGCGGAGTCGAACATCATTAGTGCCGACGTGAATAATAATCTTAGAGAATTTACGATTAGCATTAGCCAGCACTTTTAAATTTGCTTTGATGTCAGGCGCTCTGGCTCCCGGCAAACATGTGACTATCCTGGCTGGTGTCTCTATTTTCACGTTCCATGTAATAGAATCGCCAATTACCAGGGCACAATCAACAGAATTCTCAGTCGGTGTTTCACTGAGTGGGGCAAATCGATTTGTTATGGTAATCGGAACATAAGAGTGGTTTTTTGATCCGCGACTAGAGCGATCTCTCACTGTCACCCATTTGCCTTGCTGCACAGGCAATAATTCAGCCGGAACCGAATCATGTAAAGGGTTCACTATGCTAGGCGCATGTAGCACAGGTGTCACACCACTTATTGCGCCACTGGACCAGTTCTAGGTTCTAATGAGTGGGGAGCAAAACTAGTTACACCAGAGACCGTTGCTTTAAATATAAAAGGCCAGCAATTTACTGAATGCAAAACACACATAGAATACAGTTCAAGAAACAAAACAAAACAAAAAAATATTCCCTGCAGGTTCTTAATATTGAGATAAGTATAATAAATGAAAAGATATGTCACTCTCTTTTTGTTCTTTAGTTCACCTAATTCATTTTAGTTAACTAATCTAAGTTAGACCAGTCTTTTCCTAGGTTGCACCTATTTTAGGATTCCTATTTATCTCCCTGAGTTAACTCTTTTCCTTTCTTTTACAGGTAAGAAAATACCTTCAACTTGCACAACCAATCAAAGTGGACCACAACATTTCAAATCACATTTAAACATATGAACTCAATATGAAAATAAAAATATAACACTTTAAATTCAAGTTCAAGGCCAAATGTGAGTTCAATTGTTCAGTTCAATGAAGAGATTCAGTTGAAATCAGTCCAAAAATAATAGTTCAATCAATTTCTAGTTCAGTTCAAAACCAATTCCTGATACTCCTACCACTCTGGCAGCAAGTCACCATACGCAGGAGATTTCCTCACTGACGCGATGGAAAGGATGAGTTGAAAATCTGCATCTGGCTCGCCATTTGGATCCCGTCTGCGCACGTGCGTGCCCGCACACTGCAGACCAATCTTCGCTCCGACCAAGATTCAAACCAAGCAAAAAACCTGACCAAAACCGGTGTGGCTTAGTTCTCATTAAATCCCTGTCAGTTCCCAACCAGGTAAGTTATGTTTTTCAACTGCAAAATCAACTTTTCACCCTTTTCTCTGTTTTTTAAACACAGTTCGTTCCCTCCGATTTCTCCAATGCTCTCTCCCTCAGGTTTCTGCTGCAGCGTCACTGAGGTGCTGCGTCTAGTCCCTTAAAGGGGCAGTGACCTGCATTTTCTGTCAACATACTTTTAATATTAAACATTAAATTGTTGTATTAACATTTTTAATTAACTCTGATGATTTAACTTACATTAAATGAATCACTTAACTTTCAAACTTAATTATGCAGCTTTTTAAACTATTTATTCTTAAATGTCATATTTTAACATGGGTTACATCCTCCCCTCTTTACCTAATGCACGTCCCTGTGCATTCTGAATCTATACTGTCATAACTCCAGGGGTTTCTGGAAAGCTAGGCTCTTTTTTTGTAAACTATTAACTATTGGTAACTATTGTAACCAACGGGTTCCCTAGCTCAGGGTAAGTCAGTCTTTTAGTCACTTTTCTGTCTCTTATAGGTCTTCTAGAACAGTCACCTTCTGTCTGGATGTCAGTTTGATGCATAACACTTGTGTTTTCTTTGCCCTCCTGAGCAGGTTGAGTAGAAGGATGGGCATTATCCAGGTCTTCCTCAGGTAGGTTTCCAGTTTCCTGTCCAGCGGATGAGCTGCTCTCTTCAGGGTCAGATAAGTCATTGTCTGCAGGATCAGGTAAGTTCAGGTCACAAGTCTCTACTGGAACATCCTCAGGGAAAGCTTTGGCTACGTCTGAAGGATATTGCTTAACAGCAGCCAACTCTTTGGAGGGTTCCGGTTCAATCCTTTCTGGTAAGTGTTCTATGGGTTCGGGAGTCGGGTCAAACCCTATTATTATTACTCTTAGGTTTCTCTGTCCATCATAGTGATATTCCTCAGAGTCAGATTGGAATTCATCTCCATCAGCTCCTTCCGAACTGTCATCTTTAGGATGTTGTCGAGTTCTTGTTCGTCTCACTGCCTTTGACTGGTTAGTTTCACTCTCGATTGAGGTCACAGGAAGGAAACCGCATGGCAGCAGGAGGTCACGAATTTAGAGTTCTCTGAGGACCATCTCTTGTCTCAGGCCTCACAACATACACCGGGATATCTCCAGACTGTCTCTGGACAACATACACATCGGACTCCCACTTATTGGCCAACTTGTGCTTGCCTCTAAGGCGGACGTTTCGAACCAAGACTGTGTCGCCTTCCTTCAAGGTGGAGTCAACAACATGCTTGTCAAACATCGCTTTGTTAGGACTGGCTGTCCTTTTAGCGTTCTCAGTTGCTACTTTGTAACTGTCTTCGAGTTGGGATTTCAGGTTGCGAACATATTGCGAGTGTGAGCCTGGCTGGTGATTGACTGGTATGCCAAAGGCTAGGTCAACTGGCAATCTTGGCTGACGCCCGAACATTAACTCGTAAGGGGTAAAACCAGTTGTCTCGTTTTTAGTACAATTATAAGCGTGTACTAATGGTTTGACGTGATCCCGCCAGTGACACTTTTTCTGATTCTCGAGGGTTCCCAACATGTTGAGCAGGGTCCTGTTGAAGCGTTCTACAGGGTTCCTAACTCTCGGATGGTAAGGGGTGGTTCTTATCTTTCGAGTGCCAATGAGCTCACACAGTTCTTTTATTGTTCGGGACTCAAAGTCAGGACCTTGGTCACTGTGGAGTTTTTCAGGGATGCCATAATGGAAAAGTGGTCCCACAGACTCTTGGCCACTGTCTTGGCTTTCTAATTCGGGGTGGGGACGGCTACTACATACTTCGTAAATGGTCGGTAATGACCAGAATGTCCTTGGTCTTACTGGAGTCCGGCTCCACACTAAGGAAATCCATGCATACAAGTTCTAGCGGCCTTGTAGCGATGATATTGATGAGTGGAGCGGCTTTCTCGGGCATAGTCTTACGTCGTATGCAGCGGTTGCAGGTTTTGACCTTGTTTTCCACCTCGGCTGACATTTTGGGCCAATAGAAACGCTTCCGGACGAGATCTAGGGTGCGCTCTGCACCCATGTGCCCCATGTCGTCATGGAGGCTCTTGAGGACTAAGGATCTCAGGGCTTCAGGGAGTACAAGATGGTAGCGAGTCTGAGCACCCTCTTGCCGCTTGCGATACAAGACACCATTTAAGACCGTAAGTTTGTTCCACTCTCTTAATAAGAGACCAAGCTCAGGAAGTTCCTTCCTCAAGGATGGTGGAGGTTTTTCTTCGAACTCCATTTGCCTGAGTACTTCACGGATGCAAGGATCAGCATTTTGCTTGTCTCTTAATTCAGCTGGTGCTAATGAGGGAATCACAGGTAAGCCACCATGCTGATCCTCTTCTTCAAAGCTTTGTGGGAGAGCCTTTGGATGATGGGCAAGTGACACAACCAAGGTGTTGCTGGGTGGTGTTTCTCCAGAGTGGTTGTTGATCACCTGGTGAACCAAATGCTTCTCACAGATAGCTATGATGGTGCTTTCATCCAGGTGTGGATAATCGGCCTCTGACAAGTGTCTTTTTGTGAATTGCTGTATCCTCTCCTACTCTTTTTGTGATGATGTATCATCAGGTAATCTGCCGTGGGGACGCCGGGACAGCCCGTCTGCGTCTTGATTTTGCTTACCGGCTCTGTATTGTAGCTGGAAATCAAATGTCGACAGAGCGGCTAGCCATCTGTAGCTCGTGGCATCGAGCTTAGCAGAGGTAAGAATGTATGTTAATGGATTGCTATCGGTGACAGCAAGGAACGTGTTCCCGTATAGATAGTCCTGGAATTTCTCTGTCACTGCCCATTTAAGGGCAAGGCATTCTAATTTGTGCGCAGGATACCTGGACTCGCATTTCGACAGACCTCGACTCGCATAGGCAACAACTCACTTCCGTCCTTGTTGCTCCTGGTACAGGGCAGCACCAAGTCCCAAGGTGCTCGCGTCTGTGTGCAAAATGTAGGGAAGCTTGGGGTCAGCGAATCCGAGGATGGGTGCTGTTGCAAGTTTCTCGATTATGGTGTCGAACGCTACCTGGCAAGCAGTCGTCCATCTGTCATCAAAGAGGTCCTTTGGGTTGTAGTATTTCTCAGGGTTCACTGTGGTTTTAGTGTGCTTTCTCAGCCGTGGATAGCCAGCAGTGAGCTTGTTGAGTGGCTTCACAATCTTTGAGTAGTTTTTTACGAACCGGCGGTAATAACCGCAGAAACCCAGGAAGGTCCTTAGCTCTTTCAGGTTATTTGGTTTTGGCCAGGTTTTTAATGCTGCTACCTTGTCTGGATCAGTTTCTATGCCATTTTCAGACATGATGTGGCTGAGGTATTTTACAGAGGTTTGGAAGAACTTGCACTTCCCTGGCGACAGTTTCAAGCCAAACTCTTTCAATTGGTTGAGCACGCGTACCAACCTTTCCTCGTGTTCCTCTAGTGTCGAGGAGAAGATAATGAGGTCATCAAGAAAAACTAGGGCTTGCTTCAAGTTCAACTCTCCCATATAGCGCTCCATTAGCCTCTGGAACGTGCTAGGGGCGTTAGTTATCCCCTGCGGCATCCTGTTGAACTCGAAGAATCCTAGTGGACAGACGAACGCGGTTTTGTGTTTGTCTGCGTCCTCCATCTTTATTTGATAGAAGCCTGATTTAAGATCGAGCACTGAGAACCACCTGGACCCCGTCAATGCCGAGAATGACTCCTCAAGATTAGGTAAGGCATATGAATCCTTTACTGTTTGGGTGTTCAATTTTCTGTAGTCTATGCAGAGTCTGACATCGCCATTCTTCTTCCTGACAACGACAAGCGGCGAGGAGAAGGCGACTCCGATTCACGGATGACTTCTGCATCAAGGAGTTGCTGGAGATGGTTACGCACAGCCTCTATATCCTGGGGATGTATAGGTCTTGGTCTATGTTTGAATGTTGTCTCATCACTGAGGGTTATGTGGTGTTTTATTTTGTCAGTGCGTCCAAAATCAAGCTCGTGCAGTGCAAACACCTCCGGCATGGAACTTAATTTCTCGGTTATCCTCTCTTTCCACTCATTGGGTACAGGAGAGTCAGTGAAGTCAAAGTTGAGACTTAATTTTCGGTCAGGTTTTATGGGAAGGTCTGAGTCAGGGGTCTTAACCGATTGAACACTCTTGACAGCATGTATCTCTGCTATTACAGCCTTTGGAGATAGGGTGATGTCATGATGTGACTCATTCTTGAGCATGACTGGTATGCAGCGGGGTAGTTTCGGTGGTAGGCTTACCAAGCTATCTGTCACCAGGATGCAACCTGGCATGGAAGAAGACATTGGTGGCGCTACCATCACCCACTTTCCAACATCAGTTGACCTGCGGCTCACTGATCCTTCAAGGACTTTGGTCTGTTTTTCAAGCAATTCATAGGTAAGTGAGACAGGTTCTCTAAATAGAAAGTGTTGGGGATCGTTGTTACTTGAGAGCCTGAATCCAACAAGCACCTGCAGTCTTTGTTACCTATGGTCACTTGTGCAGTGCACTTGGCTCCAATCAGCGCTTTTGGCAGGGTCACTGTCTGTGTTTGTGTATGAGAGTACACACGGGCTCTGTGCAGCTTATTTTTGGGACACTTTGTCTCTGTTCCAGTACCCGTTTGTCCCACAACCGGAACTGGGTCTAGTTTAAATGATCAGGCTTTGTAGCGCCATTTTCAATGTCCCATGTTAACTGCTTTTCTTTTAGTTGCTTCCTCTTCTCAGCTACAAGAGACGGGTTTGGCTCACTCTCACACTGAGGCTTAATGTGTCCGTCCTCTCCACATCTAAAGCAATACCAGGGCTTTGGTCTATTGCTTGTGTTGTTGTTTACATCTCGGCTGTGGTGCAGCCTTTGAGATGTTGGAGTGATAGCTGTTTGGGGAACTACTGGTCTGGCAGCTGATTTAGCCTTTCTACTGTCTTTCTGTGTGATACGTGTGAGCTGGGACTGTAAATCAGCTATTTGTTTCTTTAGGTCTTGGTTTCGGACCTGTGCTCAAGAGCTGCTTGAGATAGGTTGCAGTCTTCTTCACTCTGCAAATAAATACCTTGATAATAAGAAGACACTCTTGGCTTTGAAACATTGAAGTGCCGTTTCATGCGGGATGCTTTGGAAGTACGCTTATCTTCTGCTATGCGGAGTAACAGGAGAAGTTTAGCAAAAGTAGGTGGGTTCTGTTTCTTTTGTTCCAGCTGGAGTTCAGCTATCAAGATGTTGTCACAGCAACCTCTGACAAACTGTCTGAGAAGATGCCGGTCAAGTTCCCTTGCGGTTACGCCTCCCCTCCTGAGGGTGGTGTTCAGCATCACCTGCAGCCTTTGTAGATAAACTGAGGATTTCTCACCGTTATCCTGCATTGTGTTGAGATACTTTGTGAAAAGATCATCTCCGTCCTTGACAGTGCCGAAAGCGGAGTCCAAGATCTCCAAGTACACATTAAGGGGAGATTCAGGTGTCATGTGCTTCACAATATCGATAGCAGGCGATAAGAGACTTTCAAGAAGCTTTCGTGACTTGTAAAGATCAGACTGTGTTGTGTCTTTAAGGAGAAGTTCCACATTGGAACGCCATGTCTCATAATCCACTTCATTGTTGGATCTGGGGGAACGCCCAGAGAAGGGTCTGAGTCTCAAAGAAGTGTGCACCTGCAGAGCAGAATCTTCATTTCTCACTATGTGCTCGACTATTACTTTTTGGATGTCAGGTGGGTTAAACGTCAGAAAGTTTCAGAGCAGGCTGTGTCTTTTCTTTAGATGGTGATGGAGACCAATGATGTTGAACATGCTGCTCCGGGGCCGTACTGGGCAGGGGGCTTACATGTGCAGCATTTTCAGGGTCATGTTGCTCTGGGGTATCAGGTGAGTTCTGTTCCAAATCCTCATCTTGAGTTTCTGATTGATCTAGATCGACTTTCTCACTGATGACGGAGAGCTCTTCTCTGAGGACAGCTGCAAAGTCTTTGCCAGTCAGTCTTGCAATGTCCTTTAACTCTGAAAGGTAAGTCTGTGTAGCTGTTTTACTAGCTACAGGTGTGTAGACACTGGCTAAGGTTCTAATGTGATAAGTGACATCAGTCTGAGTCTTACTGTTGAGTCTGTGTGGCAATGAAGGTAAGAGAGAATGTATAGCTGTACCATACACATACTCTGCTACAACCTGTTTGTCTGACGCTGGCTCAATGAAATCTACTGGGATTACCCTTTGAATGGAGCCATATTGTTTCAGGAAGTCATACAGTTCTTCGTCAGTTTCTGTACCGGCTATTCCACTAACTATGACTGAGTTAGGTATTTTCACACTACTCGCTTAAATAACGTCCATAATAAATCCCTGATAACAATACTATACGGTCTCTGGTTTCTAGTTTTAAATGCTTTAAGCCACTCCTGGCTGGCTCGCCAAGTTGTAGCACCGGTGTCACACCACTTATTGCGCCACTGGACCAGTTCTAGGTTCTAAGGGGTGGGGAGCAAAAATAATTACACCAAAGACCGTTGCTTTAAATATAAAAGGCCGGCAATTTACTGAATGCAAAACACACATAGAATACAGTTCAAGAAACAAATCAAGACAAAAATATTCCCTGCAGGTTCTTAATATTGAGATAAGTATAATAAATGAAAAGATATGTCACTCTCTTTTGGTTCTTTAGTTCACCTAATTCATTTTAGTTAACTAATCTAAGTTAGACCCGTCTTTTCCTAGGTTGCACCTATTTTAGGATTCCTATTTATCTCCCTGAGTTAACTCTTTTCATTTCTTTTACAGGTAAGAAAATACCTTCAACTTGCACAACCAATCAAATTGGACCCCAACATTTCAAATCACATTCAAACATATGAACTCAATATGAAAATAAAAATATAACACTTTAAATTCAAGTTCAAGGCCAAATGTGAATTGTTCAGTTCAATGAAGAGATTCAGTTTAATGGAGAGATTCAGTTGAAATCAGTCCAAAAATAATAGTTCAATCAATTTCCAGTTCAGTTCAAAACCAATTCCTGATACTCCTACCACTCTGGCAGCAAGTCACCATACGCAGGAGATTTCCTCTCTGACGCGATGGAAAGGATGAGTTGAAAATCTGGGTCTGGCTCGCCATCTTGAATCCCGTCTGCGCACGTGCGCGCCCGCACACTGCAGACCAATATATGCTCTGACCAAGCTTCAAACCAAGTAAAAAACCTGACCAAAACCGGTGTGGCTTAGTTCTCATAAAATCCCTGTCAGTTCCCGACCAGGTAAGTTATGTTTTTCAACTGCAAAATCAACTTTTCACCCCTTTCTCTGTTATTTAAACACAGCTCGTTCCCTCCGATTTCTCCTTTGCTCTCTCCCTCAGATTTCTGCTGCAGCGTCACTGAGGTGCTGCATCTAGCGTCACTAGTCCCTTAAAGGGGCAGTGACATGCATTTTCTGTCAACATACTTTTAATATTAAACATTAAATTGTTGTATTAACATTTTTAATTAACTCTGATGAATTAACTTACATTAAATGAATCACATAACTTTCAAACTTAATTATGCAGCTTTTTTAACTATTTATTCTTATTTATGTCATATTTTAACATGGGTTACATGCATCCAAAATAGTATCTAAAGCTCTTGCACACTTACTATCTTCAGTTAAAGTTTGGATCCGTGTCTCTAGTTCTGAAATCTTCTCCATCAGCCTGACTGTGTCCTTGCATTTATCACATCTATCCTATATTGCCGGCGGGGAAGGCTATACTAAACATGTGGCATGAAGTGCAGGTGACCATAACAGGACAAGACATTACTCACGGTGTTTGTTGTCTGATTCTTATTCACCTGGGCCTCAGAGGTGCGGGCGCACGAGAGAAAAATATAAATAAATAAACCGAGCGCACGGGTGGCACATTAACAGACTAGCGAGTTACTAACGAGTTACTAGTGTGTCGTGCTAAGAAGAACGGAAGCTAGTAAATGTTAAGTATTCTGCAATTAGAAATGATGGTTCAAAACAGAAAGAAATACGAAGCTAATACAAGGCTTAGATGGAGTTTACAGCCTCGAAGCAGACAAAACTCACAGCACAGCAGGCAGCGAGGCAGACAGGAGCAATCGAATGGCTTGCTGTTTAAAAAAAAGAAAAAAAAGAAAAGGATTACAACAAGGTAGACAACAGCTCTGACCAATATTTAAAGTTCATGTTCAATGATCAAGAATGTAATGGAATGTATTCCTATATAATGTATTGACAATTTAAAGTTATGAACATTTCTTTTATGTTTGTTTCAAGTTCAAGATTAGTTCCGTTCAGATCTGTCAGGACCACTATCGTCAACTACGATTGACAATTAGCATACAGTTATGATTGGCATTATGGTTCTGTTCTGGGCAAGAACTCCCTGCGCATCCATGCAGCCTAGCATGGATAAGAGCAGGGAGAGCAGCAATAACCCACCCTAGGGTAAACAGAACAGAACCAAGATAAATGAATTGCAGATATCATTAATTCATTTTAATGTACAACATAATTAGAGAATTTTAGTCTGATTCAGTGGTAGTCAGAATGCCAAATCCTGACTGACGAGAGCAGGAGCTGGGGATGGAGGAGGGTAATTAGCTCCTTAGAAACACGATAGCTGCTGATAATACTGAAGGGGCTTATTGATAGGCGTTGTATTCCTATAGGTAGACGTGGATCAGCTGAGAGTCAAATATAGAAAATACGATTGACAATTAGCAAACAGTTAGGATTGGCGGTATGGTTCTGTTTTGGGAAAGAACTCCATGTGTATCCATTCTCCTAGCATGGATAAGAGCAAGGAGAGCATCAATAACCTCCCAAAACAAAACAAAACCACATGCCAATATCCACCAACACAAACTGACAGCAAATTCTGGATGTCTTTTACAAACTACCCCCAACACGACTGATGCTGATAGAATGGTTAATACGTCCTGATGTTAGTGGCATATATATAGGTTAGTGGCACTATAGATCTAATATAATGGGGTAAGCATCACCCCAAGCTGGAGCAAGCAAGGAAAAATTGCAACAAGCATGTTGCTATAGCCAATTTCACAGTGTATGGGATCTATTGGGGGAAGCTTACACCCCTAGCAGCAACAAAACTGATACAATTCAAACTAGTGTAGTCCGGTCGGGGAGTCATATGCAGTGTGCAGCTAAGCAAATGAAGTACAGTGTGCTTCCTCATTCATGAACATGATTTCTGCTGCCGTCGTACTGAATTCTGTTGAAGAGGTGAAGATGACGACTCCCATGATTCCACACTCACTCACGGGATCATCACGTTACGATTTTGTTTTGTGTTGAATGACAGACCTCTGTGTTGAACATACCTAATGTGTATTTGCACAGTATGTTACCAATAATCTAGATAAGCGTAACCCACAAGCATGTGCAAACTTTAACACACCATGTGCAATAATCGGATTGAAAAAAAAAGCTAATTCTTTATTCTATGCACTCAGATTAGGCTAAAACAACGCTTTGATTACCACAGCATGTAGCTTAGTACAGTATGCTCAATAATACTAGAAGCCTAAGTAATGAGCATTCGATAACATTTGCATTGCATTGCAAATGGTGGATGCTGCACATTGGTGTTGATTGAGGAGATTCCCTCTTCCATATGTAAATCGCTTTGATTGCCCAGAAAAGCATTTTATAAATGTAACAAATTGTTTTTATTATTATTAGCAACCAGTACAGTACTGATAGCAATGTTGCTGAAACAACGACAAGCATTTTGCTGATACCTGGATAAGCATGTGACAATGACACCAGATATAGGCCTAAAACACAGCCATGTTCCAAATAACGATTGGGCTAAATAACTTTAAAACAACCATGTTTCCAATACCAACTACCACCTTCTAGAGCAGTGGTTCTCAAACTTTTTTTAAAGGGCCATGCCCCCCTTTAAAAAAAATCTAAGCATGTTTCCAATAGCAACCAGATAGCCTTAAGCACAAGCATGTTTCAACAACAACAGATACCCTTTAGAGCAAGCATATTTACAATACACTATAGCTTTAAGAATGCTGTGTTTCCAAGAACTATAGACCAAATGTGTCTGATACCCGACAGAATCAACGCTGAACTGACTTAACTGAATGGTGACTGTTTACAATGTCTTTTCAGAAATCCTTGTGGGAAACGAATTCCTCTCGCTAAATTCCCGACTGCATGATTCCTGAGCTGATAATACTGAAGGAGCTTATAGTGTATAAGCACTATGTACAGTGATAGGCGTAGTATTCGGTAGACGTTGATCAGCTGATGTGAACTTGACTTACGTGACCTGCCAGAACTGACACTATGCTTGATTCACACTGTAGGTATGCAGCCTTTAACTCCATGTATAAAATTGTATCACTGTATGGGAATGGAATGCATTACTATCAGTGGTTGTGTCATGATTATGGACTTATATTTAGATTTTTGTTCCATTTCCTTTAGTTCCTGTTTCTGTTATGTTTGGTCCAGGTTTCCTTGGTTCTCTTACGAGAGGTTCTCTCGTATTGCCTAAGTTGCTTACGCTACGGGTAAAGTAATCTTTTCTCGAGATATGAAGCCAAAAAATTATCCTTAATTTTGTATTTATTGTCAACGCAGTGCAGCAGCTGGCAGACCTAGAGCAGGCTGTCTAGCGTGCTCATTGGCTGCCCTGCGGCTGCTGCAGCAGCCTACCACTGAGCCTCGCGTGACTTCGCGCCCTCTACGCGTCACAGCCCGCCAGAATGGGTGTGGCTTAGCGTATAAAAGAGAGGCTCAGAGGCTGCTACCCTGATTTTCATCTCTTCAGCGAAGCTCTACGCATCGCTGGATGCTGAGAGAAGCCGCCGTCGTTTGAAACCAGCGACCAGCAAGAAGAGGAAAGCGTCTGAGGAAGCGGGTCGTCTTCGCCGCCTTCACCCTTCCGTGCCTGCTACACTATCCGGCGACTAGTATCCTTTTGCTCTTTTGGTTTGCTGTGCGTGTTCACCGCCATGACACTCAGATTCTCCTAAAAGAGTGCGAGGCGTTTTTATAAAAATGCCTCGCACTTCCTGTGGCTCGTCCCGAACCCCGCTCAGCGCCGGAGACCGCCACCTGATCTGTGCTCTCTGCCTGGCACTGCCGTCACTGCCGTCACTTCAGGGTATGAGGCGGAAGGAGATGCCGCAGGTGACAGCTGCTCTATCCTGGCATTTTCTGCCGGAGCTCCACATGGAGCTTTTTAAATCGTGGAATGCACCATTCTCTGCGAGACTCCACTCACATCTCTCCTCGACGCTCTCCCAAGTGGATGGCGCCGCCGAGAAGGGGACGAGAAAGGCCCGATCCAGCTGCCATCACGGATTTGAGGTGCGACGCTCCAGCTCAGCTGCAGGCTGCTCACGTGATCAGCCTCCTGCGCGAAGCACAAGCCAGCGTCCAGCTCAGCCTCCGTCTTCGCAGTGACGACAGGGCGGCCGCCCTAGATCGCGCTCATCCAGCCATCACAGGCCGCCTCCCCCGTGGGGACCTCGACCTAAGATCCGCTGAAAACCGAGCACGCAAAGTCCTCCTAGCGGCCGCAAGGAGGAAAAGATGGTTGAGTCCCGCCGCGACCGGACTCATGTAATGCAACCCGCTCGCCTGCACACAACCGCCGTTTCTACGGCGACCCAGACAAATCTCAAGAGTATAATGTCTAGTTATACGGCTCACGCCGTTAGTGCCCTAAGTGTAGAAAATGTGCCCACATCTCAGTGTTCACCCCTACGCGCAAGCACGATAACCCCCGTGTCTCTCACACTCACAGAGCCCACTCTCATAAAGCTGCCTAATCCCGCTTGAGTGTTAGATGTAGGAACTGTGCCCACAACTCTGTGCCCACGCCTACTCTCTGCCCGCTCTGTCACATGGCCAAAACCGCCTCATATCGGTCAGGTTACGAATGTAAGTTACGTGCCCGCTCACGAGCGCTCAAGCATACTAATAAACGCCCGGCGCTGCTCGCGCATCACAAAGTTATCACGAAACGTTCCCCATTCGAAGCAATCGGGACGTCATATATGAAACAGCCAGCCATCGCTGTCAGCGAGCCGCTGTATTCAAGCACCAAGGGCAAGCGCGCCGCGCCCACACCTCCGGTTCATTTTCCCGAGCCCAAGAAGTGCGGTGGTCGGAACCCGGAGTCCATTCTGCCCCTAGCTATGAATGTAAGTTGAGTGTCCGCTCACGCTTACTAATAAACAATTCGCCCCCGGTGCTGCTCTCGCATCCAAAGTTATCACAAAACGTTCCCCTTCAAAACAATCGGGACGTCACACGTGAAACAGCCAGCCATCAGTGTCAGCGAGCCGCTGTATTCAAGCACCAAGGGCAAGCGCGCCGCGCCCACACCTCCGGTTCATTTTCCCGAGCCCAAGAAGTGCGGTGGTCGGAACCCGGAGTCCATTCTGGAGTCCATACCCCGCGCTTTATAGCACTGACCGCAACGAAAGTGAAAGTGGAAGTAGCACATCTACTCCGCGCAGAAATAGCGAAACTTCTGTGCCATAGAACCGGTACCTCCTCTGAGCGAGTCAGGCTTTTACAGCCGTTATTTTCTCGTACCCAAGAAGGACGGAGCTCTCAGACCTATTTTATATCTGAGATATTTGAACAAAGCTTATCATGAGAAGACCGTTCAAAATGCCCGCGACCAGACAAATTTTCGCGCATTTAGCCCGTGGGACTGGTTTACCTCTCTCGATCTGAAAGATGCCTACTTTCAGATTCAGATAACCCCGTCACAGGCCATTCTTGAGATTCGCCTTCGACGGTCAGGTATATCAATACACCGTCCCCCCGTTAGGCCTGTCTTTAGCACTCCATACATTTACGAAGTGTATGGACGCGGCTCTTGCCCCCTTGAGAAATCAGGGCATGGGGATTCTGAACTATTTGGACGATTGGCTGATTATGGCACAGTCAGAGATAGAACTCTTATCTCACAGAACAGTACTCCTCAGTCATCTGGAAAGCCTGGGTGACGATGGGAGCCTGGGTGACAATGGGAGCTGTCTCATACTGAAAGGTCATCTCGATGGACGCCTCCAACTTAGGTTGGGGCGCCCTCTTCGACGGTAGACTGGTCTTTGGCCTGTGGTCAGACCGAGAGAAACGCCTTCATATAAACTGTCTCGAGATGATAGCGGTCGAGAACACGCTGAAGCGCATCCTCCCATTCATACGAGACCACCACATTCTAGTCCGCTCGGACAAATTGTCTGTGGTGTCCTAAGTGAACCGTCAGGGCGGTGTCAGATCCAGGAATCTCTGCGATCTGACAGAACGCCTCCTCGTATGGTCTCAGCACTTACTGCGCTCGCTGAGAGCTGCACATGTGCCAGGTCACCTGAACGACGGCCCGGACAGACTGTCCAGGGACATCATTCCCCCAGGGGAATGGTCCCTGCTCTCCCAGACAGTCCAGTTGCTATGGCGCCTTTTCGGCAAAGCAGAAGTCGACCTTTTTGCGCCAAAAGACAACTTTCACTGGCCGATGTTCTTTTTAAAGAACAAGGACGCGCTGGCCCAAATCTGGCCCAGCCGCCCACTTTATGCTTTCCCTCCGGTCTCACTATTGCCACAGTAATCAAGAGAATCAGGGAAACGCGCCACTCGGTGCTCCTTATAGCCCCGCGATGGGAGAACCAAATCTGGTTCCCGGAGCTGACGCGGCTGTCACACACAGCCCCTTGGCCGATTCTGGTGAGGAGAGATCTCCTCTCTCAAGCCCGCGGCTCAATCTGGCATCCCCATTCAGAGCGCTGGTCTCTGCAACTATGGTTAATCAACGGATACCCGTTGTCCTACCAGAAGGGTTTATGAACACGATCACGCAGTTTAGAGCTCCCTCTACGAGACGGCTCTACGCGTCTAAATGGTCTGTGTTCTCCAAATGGTATGCCGACAGAAATCTGGACCCACGAACGTGTGGTGCCTCGTGGTTGCTTGGCTTCCTTCAAGAGCTGTTGGATAAGAGCAGGTCCCCCTCCAAGCTTAAAGTACATGTGGCGGCCGCTGCAGCATTCGCTGAGTCGACGCGCAGCCAGTCAATAGGAAGGAATGAGCTTGTCATCCGCTTCCTTAGAGGAGCCAGGAGGATATATCCCCCGCGACCCCCGTCGGTTCCTATGTGGGATCTTTCTTTGGTCCTAGAGGCCTTAAAAGCATACCCCTTTGAATCGCTGGATCTAAAGTACCTCTCGCTCAAAACCGTTTTTCTGACAGCTCTGTCATCAGTCAAACGTGTGGGGGATTTACTCGCGCTTTCCGTTGGCGCTGCGTGTCTTGTGTTTGGAACAAATGACTCTAAAGTCATCCTCAAGCCAAGACATGGCTATGTCCCTAAGGTGATTGGCACTCCCTTCAGAGCGCAGGTCATTTCTCTATCGGCTCTGCCAGCATCCGATAGTGAGAGCGATGTTAATCTCCTCTGCCCTGTCAGGGCGCTGAGTGTTTACATTACGCGCTCCGCCCCTTTCGGGCACTCGGAGCAGCTCTTTGTTTCGTTTGGTGGGCGCACCAAGGGTCTCGCTGCCTCGAAACAGAGTCCGACCAGATGGATAGTGGACGCTATAGCAACTGCTTATGCGTCTAAAGGTCTGCAATGTCCTTTGGGTGTCAGGGCTCATTCCACTAGAGGCGTGGCCTCGTCGTGGGCCTGGTCCAGCGGGATATCCATTCATGACATTTGTGAGGCGGCAGGCTGGGCTTCCCCGTCCACCTTTGTTAGGTTTTATAACCTGCAAGTTCCCGCCTTGCAGGCTAGACTTCTGTCAGTATGAGTGGGGTGTATGTTCGGCCCAGATCTGATAGTGCGCAGACTACTCTCACGTGACTTTAGCTCTCCTGGTTGAGCTGCACTATATGGGTTAATATGTTTTATATTAGAGTTCTCAACGGGCCTGAAAATTACAACCCGACCCGACCCGGCCCGTGGCTTTTAAAGCCAGGACCCGATGTAACCCGACACATCAACATGAATTATCTGCCCGCGGCCCGACGCCGGTTTTCTTTTTTTTTTCTTTTTTTCTCATACACGTATTATCATGACCAGCAGACGGGAATTCAAATCAACCTTTAATGTTCACGTCTTTTAACAATAGCCTACAAACAATACAAACAACTGAAACAAACTTTAAATATATAAATAGGCTATATACTAAATATGCCTCAAATGAAAATCTTCTGGACAACCCTGTTTTTTTGCTGTCATATTTCATAAGCACCTTGCATTTTGAGAATTGCACATAACCTGTAGAATTTCCATCAGAATCCAGCACCACTCCAAACACTTTCCAGACCTCTGATTTTCCCACTCCTGTAGTAGCGACGGTCAATTCACCTGCGGCAAGTTTACTTTTCACCAACTCCATCTTCTTCTCCAGGCTAAAGGCATGCATGCAGCGGCGTCAGGTCTGCCCCCGCGATGCACGCTGCACGCAACAGCCAGACTTTCTTTACGGTGAACAGCAACGATGATTAATAAAAAATTTTTTTTCACTGAGCGGAAAAGATTAAGCCCGTTAAGTCATTTGCTTATATTTTTGACCCGAACCCGGCCCATTGAGAACTCTACTTTATATAGACCGGGAACGCACGGTCTGTATTCCCTATGGGTGCTTATGGACATGTGCCGGCCCGCGTTGCTGGCCGCCTGTTTTCCGCTTATCTGTGTTCCCCGGGATTCCCTGGGACTCATGAAGTGGATGCTTGGTGCGCACGGCGTTGACAAGGGGTTCCCGTAGCGTAAGCAACTTACGCAATACGAGAGAACCTCTCGTAAGAGAACGTACTTGGTTACCTAATGTAACCTCGGTTCTCTATAGAAGAGGGAACGAGTATTGCGTAACCTGCCGTCGTTGCGCCACGAGCGATTTTCGCTTCAGTCGATGAAAACCAGGGTAGCAGCCTCCGAGCCTCTCTTTTATACGCTAAGCCACACCCATTCTGGCGGGCTGTGACGCGTAGAGGGCGCGAAGCCACGCGAGGCTCAGTGGTAGGCTGCTGCAGTAGCCGCAGGGCAGCCAATGAGCACGCTAGACAGCCTGCTCTAGGTCTGCTAGCTGCTGCACTGCGTTGACAATAAATACAAAATTAAGGATAATTTTTTGGCTTCATATCTCGAGAAAAGATGACTTTACCCGTAGCGTAAGCAACTTACGCAATACTTGTTCCCTCTTCTAGAGAGAACTTCTCGGTTACGTATGTAACCCTCGTTCCCTGAGTAGGGAACGGAGACGTTACGTCGGATGACGACGAATGGGGTTTCGCTTAGAAAGCCTATCAACTTCGACTATTACAAAACGAGCCAATGGCAAAAAAATGCCATGGGTCTGCGGAATTTGCATAGCGTATCTCCGCCCCACCTCGTGGGTATAAAAGGAGGACGCCGGCAACATGCAGATATGTTTCTTCGCTGAGGAGCCAAGACTGAGCTCAGGCGATCCCCGCTGTACAGCGGAAAGTGGCAGGCAGACGTAATGTCTCCGTTCCCTACTCAGGGAACGAGGGTTACATACATAACCGAGACGTTCCCTTTCGTTGTCACTCCGAGTTACGTCGGATGACGACGAATGGGGTTACCAGTCTAATCACAGCACCTTCTCGGCTGTCTTCCAGTGTCCTACGTAAATCTGAGATCCTTGTCGTGAGACTGGCATGGACGAAGGACTCCTATTTAGCACAGGAATACCAAGGTACACTGGGGAGCATATCCCATAGCTTAGAGGAAATATGCAATTATTGCCAACCCAGAGGAGGGGGGGGGGGGGGGTTGGGTACATATGTGTATATAGAGAATACACATATGACCCAGAGGGATGCATGTGGAGAACACTGGGTTGTCCAGCCGCAGGTGGAATATTTCAACCCCAGGGGTGGCAAGGTGGCTTGCCAAGGGAAAGACACATGCTCAGAGAGGCTTACAGTGGAATACACATGTGGGGGTCGCTCAGAGGAGGGACCATGCACATGGGAGGCACCTAGCCGACGCTCAGGCAATATACACTGGCGCCGACGTCAGGAGTGCTGGAGGAACTCAGGGCTTTTGGAGAAGCTCACCTGAGGAGAATATCGCACGTGTCCAATCCGTGGAGTGGAATGGCGCGCAAGCGAAGACACCTGAGCGGGTCCAGTACTAGCTGGTTGAAGCGAGTACATGAGAGGACACTGGCTCCAGTCGGAGATTGTAGAATCTGGCGAATGTGTTAGGTGTCGCCCAGCCAGCAGGCGCCATGCACTAGAGCCCAAGAGGACGCCACACTCCGGGTGGAGTGGGCAGTCACACCAAGGGGGCACGGTCGACCTTGCTGCTGGTATGCCAAAGCAATGGCGTCCACTAACCAGTGAGACAGCCTTTACTTGGAGAGAGCCTTTCCCTTCAGCTTCCCACCATAACAGACAAAGAGCTGGTCTTATAACAAATGAACAATAAGAAACACTGCGTCCTGTCTACATAGGCGCGGAGAGCGCCTACTGGACAGAGCAGTGCCAAGGCTGGGTCTGCCTCCTCCAGGGGCAGCGCTTGCAGGATCACCACCTGGTCCCGGAAGGGAGTGGTAGGAACCTTGGGCACATATCCGAGCCGGGGTCTCAGGATCACATGAGAGTAAGCCGGTCCGAATTCCAGGCACGCTTCGTCAACGGAGAATGCGTGCAGGTCCCCTACCCTCTTGATGGAGGCCAATGCAACCAGGAGCGCTGTCTTATAGACTGGAACTTAAGCTCCACTGATTGCAAAGGCTCAAAGGGCGCACTCTGCAGGGCAGTTAGAACTACTGAGAGGTCCCAAGAGGGAATAAGAGGAGGGCGAGGAGGATTCAGTCTCCTCGCTCCTCTCAGGAACCTGACGATCAGGTCGTGCTTCCCAACAGACTTACCTTTGACCAGGGTATGGTGTGCGGCAATAGCGGCAAAATAGACTTTCAGGGAGGAAGGAGACAGCCTTCGCTCCAACCCATCTTGAAGGAAGAAAAGCACGACACTAATCGAACATCTCCGGGGGTCTTCTCGGTGAGAAGAGCACCAGTTGACGAAGAGGTTCCACTTCAACGCATAGACGTGTCTAGTGGACGACGCTCTAGCGGAAGTGATGGTAGCCGCCACCGCTGGCAGTAGGGTACTCAAACCTGCCTCGTCCCGTCCAGGAGCCACACGTGGAGGTTCCAAAGATCGGGAAGAGGGTGCCATAGGGTGCCCCGTCCCTGAGAAAGGAGGTCCTTCCTCAGGGGAATCGGCCAAGGAGGTGCTGTCACGAGGAGTATGAGTTCGGAGAACCAGGTCCGGGCGGGCCAGTACGGCGCGACCAGAATGACCTGCTCCTCGTCCTCCCTGACCCTGCGCAGGGTCTGCGCAAGAAGGCTCAATGGGGGAAACGCATATTTGCGGCCCCGTGGCCAGCTGTGCGCCATTGCATCCGTGCCGAGCGTGCCCTCGGTTAGGGAATAAAACAGGGCGCAATGGGTCGAGTCGTGAGAGGCAAACAGATCTATCTCTGCGTCCCCGAACTGGTCCCAAATCAGCTGGACCGACTGGGGATGGAGTCGCCAATCTCCCGGGAGGGGCTGAAGCCGTGAGAGCTCGTCGGCTGCACAGTTCAGGGCTCCGGGGATATAAATGGCAGGAAGCGACCTCAGATGCTTCTGACTCCATATGAGGAGGTGGCGGGCGAGATACGACATACGGCGGGAGCGTAGACCACCTTGATGGTTGATGTACGCTACAGTGGCGGTATTGTCTGAACGGAGTAGTACGTGTTGGTTCTTAAGCACGGCCCGGAAGCGGTGCAAAGCAAGACGTACAGCCAGCAACTCGAGGCAATTGACATGCCAGAGGCGTTGGGGTCCTGTCCAGGAGCCCGCGGCAGCACGTCCATTGCACATGGCACCCCAGTCCGTGGAGGAGGCATCTGTCGTTACAACAACATGCCGCGAAGCTCGTTTCCAGGGGAACTCCGGCCAGTAGAAAACTGAGGTTCGACCACGGGGTGAAGGTCTGACGGCAGGTCGGAGTAACTGATACTCGGCCGCAGATGCCATATGCCCCAGGAGCCTCTGAAAAAGTTTCAGTGGAACCGCACTCTTGCCCTCGAACTGTCTCAGGCAAGTCAGCAGTGACTGCGCGCGCTCGCTCGTAAGCTGCGCGGAAATGCCGACCGAGTCGATATTCATACCGAGACAAGAGATCCTCTGCACGGGGCAAAGTTTGCTCTTTTCCCAGTTGACCCGAAGGCCCAGACGAGCTAGGTGCCGGAGCACTAGGTCCCTGTGTTCGCAAACCTGGTCTCGAGAGTGAGCTAGGATCAGCCAGTCGTCGATATATTTCAGGATGCGAACCCCGTGTTCCCGAAGGGGAACAAGGGCTGCCTCGACGACCTTCGTGAAGACGCGAGGAGACAGGGCTAGCCCGAAAGGGAGAACTGCATACTGGTGTGCCTGCCCCTCGAAAGCGAACCGTAGGAACGGTCTGTGTCGAGGGAGAATGGAGACATGGAAGTAGGCGTCCTTCAGGTCGATTGCTGCAAACCAATCCTGGGGCCGCACACATTCGAAAATGCGTTTGGCCGTAAGCATCTTCAACGGCAGCCTGTGAAGGGAGCTATTCAGAACACGCAGGTCCAGGATTGGCCGTAACCCACCGGTTTTCTTCGGGACAATGAAGTAAGAGCTGTAGAAGCCGGACCTCATTTCGGCTGGAGCGACAGTCTCGATCGCACCCTTCACCAGGAGGGTAGCAACCTCCGCTCTCATGATAGGGGCATTGCCAATGACCATAGTGGAGCGGACTACCCTGAAGCGGGGAGGAGACCGTGCGAACTGAATCGCGTAGCTGAGCCTGATCGTCTGCGCGACCCAGCGGCACAGTTTGGGAAGCTCTAGCCAGGCTCCCAAGAACTGTACCAGCGGGGTCATACGAACCACAGAGTTCCCATCGGTGGTGCAGCAAGGCGGAATGACTGGCCCAGACTTGGACGGCATAGCGGCCCGGTGTGGGGGCACAGTCATTAACCGCGCCCTGACAGAGGAGACCAGGGAAGGATGAACGTTCCACGGGGCTCTGCTCTGCCAAGGGGCTGGCGACAGAGGCGGATGAGAGCGGCACGGTGGCGCACACTGTCAACCGGCTCTGGTACAGAGGAGGACGAGGGGTGCACGGCTCGTGGGCGGCCGTAAGAACATGTCACTTCTTGCTTTAACCACATTAGGGTGCTGCCCACCCGGGGGTGAGCAGCAGGGAGAGGAAAACAAAGGATTCTCCCCCGGCCCTCCACCGGGGGAAGGAGTGGTCCTGCTACCATCTCCTGAGAAGTGACCATCATCCCTGAGCAGCCCGTCTCAAAGGCGACGTTTGGCCCAGCGTTTAGCGGGGGCGGGGCAGGAGAGGGCTGTGGCGTCCCCCTGCGGCCTCCAGAGCCAGCCCGGGTGAACGTGTGGGGTGGAAGCCGCGGGAGGGCGCCTTCGGTGGTGGGCAGACTGAGGGATCTGAGCGGACGGCGGGGCCGTCGGGGCAGAATATGCCTCAGTCTGCTCATGGGTGGTTGAGAACTGTTGTTCAGCCCTGAACCTCACCGCCGAAGGGATGACCTGGGATATGAGGGTGTCGGGCGGACGGGACCGCCGAACATCCTGCACATCGGACAGGTTAAGCCACAGGCTTGGATGGTGTACATCACCTGACCCAGGGAGCGTGCGGCCACTTTTGTCGCTCGGGGAGCAAGGTCAGTGGCGGCGCGCAGCTCAATGTAGAGCCCTTGGTCAGTCCTGCCCTCCTGCATGTCCATGAACACCTGGGCCAGGAAGACCAGCAGAATGGCCATGGCATGCAGTGAGGCGGCTGCCTGTCCTGAGCGCTATAGGATTTCGCCGCAAGTGTAGACGAAAAACTACAGGCTTCGGACGGGTTTTTAGGATCGCGCCGAGAAGAAGCATTCTGAGGACACAGTTATTTTAGTATCACAACAGAGCGTTCAACCGGGGGACCCCAGTATACCCATGAGCAGCGGCCATGGGAAGGAAGGGCGGAGGAGATCGACGAGGGATCGCTGGAAGACATGGGGGTCTTCGAGGATTTCGAGATCTCCTGATGCACATCCGGGAAGAAAGGTATTGGGTTTAGACGGCGACGAGAGTCAGCGGCCACCCCAAAACCAATCGTACAGCAGCGAGCGCTCAGGACAGGGTGGAGGGTTCCGGGAAAGCATGGCCATCATCTCAGGATCTGACTTGACAATTGCCATATGCACACCCAAAAGTGGCAGCACTGTCAAATCTTCACTGGCCCCCGGGGCGTCACGTGATCGTTCACGGGTTGCGTCAATGAAGAGGGGGGCGTGGGGCACGGACGGATAGTCGGCGCCTTGTTCCACACCAACACCCTCAGGTCACCCTGGCCACCAGCCGAAGTAGCACATCACGTGGAGAGTGTTAGATCGGGGTGTGGATGAGGGGACTCTCTTTCAAACGAGATCATTGAGTATCGACCGTAATCCCACGGGGAGAACGTGAGTCATCCACAAACGCTGCTCTAGCGTGATCAAGCCCAAGCACGCAGAGCAGAGAATGTGCCCATCAAAATTGGAAATGAGTCAACCGCCACCAGAAATGCACGGGCGAGCCGTCTTTAAAAAGACGTGCCGCGTGCAAGCTCTTTTGTGAGAGAAAAGAAACTCTGAAATTGTTGAAGCGCCCGGGAAGAAACACACTCACTGGCAAACCACTGCACAGATAAGCAGGAAGCGCGCACTCACCGGGAGATCGCCGTCACACCAACACCAGAGAATCTCGCTCGTATGTAAGAAGCTGACAGTTCAGAGATGGCTTGTGGAGTGAAGAATTAACTTGGCTCCGAAGCGAAAACATATCTGCATGTTGCCGGCGTCCTCCTTTTATACCCACGAGGTGGGGCGGAGATACGCTATGCAAATTCCGTTTCTAAGCGAAACCCCATTCGTCGTCATCCAACGTAACTCGGAGTGACAACGAAAGGGAACCGAGGTTATATTAGGTAACCGAGTACGTTTCTGTTTACATCCTTGTTTGTTTATACGGTTAATTATCAACATCTGTTTCTAATTAGTTCCTTGTTATCTGTACATACCCTGTACATATAGTACTCCATGGTCAGTTTAGTGCTTTGTCGGCTATTGTCTAATGTAAATGTGTTACTCCTGTGTTCCTCATTAAAGTCTATTTAGAGAGATTCCTAGTTTGTACTTTTTGCTTATCTTCCCCAGTCCAGAAAGTTACAGGTTGCAAAAGTTCTTTTTTTGTATTATTATTTTGTTAATAATAGTATTATTTTGTATTGGAAGTGTTTGCAAAGCTTTAGCATACTTAAGATTTATTGTGAAATCTCCGCTGTCATTTATTTGACCAGTGAGCATCTTTTGAAAACATGTGCATATTAGTGTTAAGTGTGCTATTATTGTAAAATAAATACATTTGGTTATATTATGAAAATAATCAGGTAGTTATTTAGAGTTTTATTGTTCATATGACATTAAATTGACAAATGGAAATATTATTCCGGTATGTGATACAACCTGAATTTCACAGGAAATGCTCTAATTCACTGTAAAATGTATTAAGGACATGTAATTTCAGTTACATATTTATTCTAAACATACTACTTCCACTGTAATTTAATAACCGCAGTATTCTGTTTTTTATTAACAATTTATTAATTGTTTATTAATTGTAATTAAATAATTTACAGTACTCTTATATTTACAGTCTGGCTGGCAACCAAAACTGCCAGTAAGTTACTGTAAATTTTACAGTAAATTTTTTCAGTCTGGATTTGATACGGGTTTCCTGTGTTTCAGTTTGTTTCCATGCTGTTCATCGTTTATGTTTTGCACCTGTTCTCTATTTTGTTGAACGGTTTTCCATGTGTATTTAAGCTTTGTATTTCTTTCAGTTCTTGGTCCGTTCTCATTACGTTATTGGTTGTTCTGTTCCTGTTTGCTTTTTCGTGTTTTGGTTTCTGAGTTTAGAGTTAAATAAGCTGTTACTGTCTGCGATTAGATCGCGGCTATCTCATCATTACTGCAACCGACCGTGACAACCTTTAATTGTGCAGCATTTATATGAGATTTAATAAAAATCACAGTGATTCTTTTGAGTTTGAAGTGTTGAGTTTATATTTACTGCATTATTTCTGATAGAGTCATAGTAACAATGTTAAAGGATGTGGCCGAGGCTATTGATAATAACAGAGTGGTTTCCCCTGGCAACTTCAGGGCCTTATTCGTTATTCGACAACCAAAGCAAAGCTACATCACTCGAGGAAGAGAAGTGCTCATCTTCCCTCAGCCTACACCCACCTCTTCACTTCTGCCCCACTGATAGATACATCCAGACAGAGAGAGATGGGTCGACTGTAAAAGGTTAAATGAAAGAGATGAGACAAAGGGAGGCAAAAATGAGAGAATGACAAAAGGAACGAGGGTAAGAGAGACATAGAGAGGAAGCAGAGAGAGATAGGGATCGATCGACTCTAGTAATTACATGGTGATTTATAACTGAGAGGTGCAGTAGATCGCCTTTAATTTCACACTGTAACTCAAGTTTTTTTCTTCGTCATTTTTTCCCCATGACTGAGCAAGGTCAGTGTGTGTGTGTGTGCATGTGTATGTGTCCAGGGGCAGATCATTTACACACTCCCCCTTCTGCTGAGTAGCTTCCCTGTCACTGAGATATGATCATTCTGGACACGTTTTTCACTGCCAATACAGGCATCTCTCTTTCTCCCTTCCTCCCTCCTAACCGTCTCTCCCACCTCACATTGTATCTCCTGTTTTACTTCTTTTTTTCTCCCTTCCACCTCCCTCCTTGTCTCTCTCTTTCCATCACACTGGCCAAACCACTTTACTTTTGGCAACTGCTCTTTTGCTGAGTGCAGTAATATGAATATGATGACACGGAGGGCTCAGGCAGTAATCGCATATTTGGGATCTGATAACTGATTTATTAAGCACCCATGACAGCGAAATGTTTTCTCAGCATAAAGTAAACGTTTCATCTCACAGACCTAAAGCAGTAAAATCGGAATCGACCTGTGATTTATTAGTTTCTCAAGCTTATAAGAGCACCATTGTTTAATGGTAAGTTTGTTAAAGTGTCTCATGCACTGATAATTTTTACATTTTTACTCAGTTAGATCTTTGATGAAAATATCCTTTAAACAGTCAAAAGTTGCATCATGTCATATTCATTCATTTTAGTCCGTTGAATCCTGACTGAAATTCCATTTTTATTAAGTCTACAAAAAAAGCAGTTGATAATAAAGTGCAAGATGAGGGTCAAACTGTAACTAAATATTATTATATTTTAAAATGTACATTTATTATCAAACACATACTAGCATTCAAAAGTTTGGGTTCAGAAACACTTTTTAATGTTTTTGAAAGCAGACTTTTATTCTTACCAAGGCTAAATTTATTTGATCAAAATAGAGTAAAAGCGTAGTATAGTGAAATATTAATACAATTTTAAATAAATGATATCCTTTTTAAATACATTAAAATGTAATTTATTCCTGTGATGGCAAAGTTGAATTCCAGTTTTTAGAGTCTCATGATCCTTCAGATATCAATCATTATAATATGCTGATTTGATGCTCAGAAACAATTATTTTTATTATCTATGATGAAAACAATTTCTTTTTGTGAAAACTGCTCGTTTTTCAGGATTATTTGATGAACAGAAAGAAGTATTTTTTAAAAAACTTACTGACCTCACACATTTGAAAGGTAGTGTACATTTTTGATCTCATCTTTGTTATCACTGATGAAATCTAAACACACATTTGTCAACAAACATTTTCATCAGTAATTACATCGATGACATTAACACTGTTCTCATGAGACTGTTGTGTTGTCACCAGTGCTGTACCAAAGGGCTTCATTTCCCAAATAACAACCTTTCATAAATACAGCTTTTTACTAACAGCAATAATCACTCACAATGATGCTAATAATATATTTAATATATAAACAGCACCAAAGCTCTAAAACTGTCATGCACTTCATTGTAATTATGACTTTTAAAGAGTCACTTATTATTATAGCATTAATTCATTATCTGAGACAGAGGACATAATATTCACCTCATATTGTACTGAGAAAAATAATCAGGCATGACTGACAATTTGATGAGTTGTATCTTTTTATAATGCATTCCATTAAGAGAGCAGAATGTAATTATATCATGTAAAAGAAATGACAGAATCTGGGCTGAGAATTTAAACGCATGTGTGGGAGACGTGTTAAAACGTGTGTGTGTGTGTCTGGGGCTATTGTGTTATAAGCGTATGGTTAAAGTGTGTGTCAGTCACAAGTGTTCTTGTGGCTTAAACTGTAAACATGTTGAAGAAAGCACGTGGGTCTGTGGGTTATGTGGAGCTGCGTGGGAGTTTAACATGGTGTGTGTGTGTGTGTATGTGTACGCATGCATGTGAGTATTTCTGTGCGTTAAGGTAGATCGTCAACTCGGTTGCTGTTGTGGTGAACCACATCCCTCTCTCCCCTCCTCCATGTTTATGAGGAGGACGTAGGCGTATAACTGCCGACACACACGACCTGTTCGACACACACAATACATAACTTTTTCTTTTAAATCTTGATCATCCCTTCTTCACCACCTCTCCCTCTTTCACTTTCTCTCTTGACTTTTGTACTTTATGAAAATTCGGCCATAATTTACTTGCCCTTATGTTGCTCCAAACTCATGTGATTCTCTTTTTAAAGGAGAAATTTAGCAAAATGTCCAGGCTGAATTTTTTTCCTAAAATGAAAACTTGAAAAAGTGAAATGAAAGTGTGGGGAGGCTACATTGAATAGCTTCCAAAGATACAAGCAACTCGTGATTTAAAGAAAAAAAATGCATACAGTTAATTAAAATAAGTAGTTAGCATACATGCTTATAATAAAAAGCAGCTAGAAACACTGACTCTATTTAAGGGGGTAAAATCTGGTTAATTATAAAATTATCGAAAATATTATAATAAATTATAAAAAAGTATTTATCACACAAAATCTCATGTAGCATTAAGTTGAACATACATTTACACACACACGTTTTTAGCATTAAGCATTAAATTGAACATATATTTACACACTTTTTTTTTAAACTTTATTAGTGAAATTGCATAGACATTGCAAAGACTTCCACTGATGTAATTTTATATCAGGTTAATGATATTCCATATGGGCTAATCCAACCCCTACCCCTAAATCACAGAAACATGTGCAAAACACTAGATTTAAATAATATTTGTTTTTGATGATTTATAAGCCTTTTTAAAGATTCAATATGTAATATTTTTCGCTGCTAGGGGTCGCTAACTTCTTACAATAATAAAGGCGTCGATTGATGACGCAGTGATAAGCGGAATCATGAAACTTGCCGTCATGCCGATGGATCTAATTATGTTAATGGATGAGCGAAAACATTAATGTTTTTTAACATGACTGTGGTATGAATCAGGTTGCGATTGCTAATGAGAGTCAGAGATCAGCGCCACACGCGAGTCCCGCGGATATAAAGGAATAAGGACATTTCATTCTACCAAACTACCCGCAAGTGCTGAATTACTACTCACACAGGTCAGTTTATTTTACGAATTAAACTGGTGAGGTTATGCAGCGCTGTTTCACTTGGTCTACACTATCAAACTAAACTGCACTTCAGTGTGTTGAAAGTTATAATGTTATTCTATGTGTTAGTTTGTTGGCTATATGAGACTAGCAGTAAGCTAGATCAACATTAGAATAACATTGATCATATTCTAACATTTCATCATGTTGAGCTATTAATATAACATTGATTCGTTTTATGTACATTTGCTCACCTGTCTGATAAAGTACATGCCAGAGCGGCATCTCTTTGTCAAGTCGTGAAGCTCTGTCAAGTCCAAGTTTGTCGTGGAGCTCTCAGCCCAAAAGGATCCGCCAGCAGCCCCTTGCGGATGACTGCTGGCTACACAAAACAGAAACAAAACACAACATAAAATCAGGCCTGTTCCTCTCTCGATCTTCAGTGTCGTCACTCCTCCTTTAATGCTTCCGCTCCTCAGTGAGAGATGCGAGACCGGTGCGTCTCACAGGTGTCATTCATTAACACTCACGCCACCGGCCTCGCGCCGTTCTCTCACGTCCTGATCAACTAAAACAATTTGAACTTCCCAAAATGATGCATTTAAAAAACAAGTCTTTATGACTTGTCCATTATATTCTAAAAAAATATTTTTTCCCCCTTTACTTCATCTCAAATTAAAGATGGAAAAGGACTTATATAATATTCCAAATCCTCAGAGGCATTTGAAAAAAATCTTGTCCTCTTCTGTAGCTCTGAAGACTTATTTGCACTTAATCAAACTTGGTTTGTCGCAATCAAATGGGTTTGGTTTCAAATGTGTTTGCGCAATGTGGCTTCACAAAATGAAAGAAATACCTAAGTAATTTAAATTTAGCATAATAATAAAATTGAGTACAATAATATAAAATAATCCATTATTGCTTGTAGGGTCTGGACCAATCAGACACACACTAATTATTCATATTCATTATATTTAATGAATATAAAGGTCTATGAAACTCTCCCCCAAAACTAACCTCACAAATGAAGTTACTTTGTCAGCCGGGTGTCCGGTTACAGAACACTTTAAGACTGATAACAGACTTTTACGACCTCAAAGGAATGTGGCCACATGCGCCACATGCTTAAGAGAGAGAGACAATCTTTAATTAAATAAACTTTGCGGCATTACTCTGATCTATGAAGGAACATGCCTCACAGAAACTGTGCTTATTTACTGTCTTGTGTACTATTATTTATAACAACATGGTATGTTTGATTGGGGTTTATGTGGTTGCACAACCACCCAACGGTCAATATAACCTCACCTGTATCATGCTTCCTACCTAATTAATCCTCATTTAATGACACACACTTCCAATGTACATCACCTTCTCTTAGAATGCAATGTGAAGTTGTTATGTCTATTTGAGCTTAAATGAACAGTCTAAGCAAGCTGGGGACAAAGACCATAAATCAACTAAGAGCCGGTTCCCCTCACGGACATGTCATCTTACTCATTGGTCCATTCAAACCTTAGGGGTTGGTTCTTTCTCAGGCTATATCAGAGGCAAGCAACAGTGACCGCTCTCTCTTGGTAGTTTTCATTCTGCCGCAAACATTGTTTCAGGTGATACGGGGGAACCCCCTCCCCCCTCCATGGGGGCCCAGAGGCCTCCCAGCAGGCCTGGATCCCAACCAGATCCGGCCTCATGGAAGAGAGAGGACACTCTCTCACAAAGAACCAAGGACAATCTCAGGAGTTTGTAACAACGACTCTAACCCACCATGCAAGTTCATCATATCTTCTTCATCCAACAAAGAAGAAAATGATTGAGACTTCAACATCTGACACTCGCAGAATCATCAACAACTTCAGTTTTCAACAACTTTGATAATAGTGTACGCTACCCAGGTAATGCAAGTATACTTTTGATTTGATGCTTTGAAAATGAAATGCTGATGTTCTTCTCATATAGTTAAAGGGAACTTCTCAATAGTTCCATTTTCGGTTTCGTTCTATCACTCACCTATTTATGTATTCATGTGTGTATGTTGTTTAGTTTATTTATATTCATATAAATATCTATATTTAGTTAATAAAACTTGTACATAATATGTATTTGGTTCTGTTTTGTTTGCAATACAAAGTCACTTTTACGATCCCGTTTTTTGCTACTTGTTCAAAGTGCTGTACATGCTAAGAAATAATTATTCTTCTGTGGCCATGGAAGATACCCTTTTCTTAGAATAAATTAATAATCAAAAGAGTTCGTTGGATGAACTGATTAATTGATTCTAATATTAATTCAGCCACATCAATTTAATCCAATTAACTTACCCAAATATTCATAATTAATAATAACAAGTTATTATAATATTATAATATTTCCAAAAAAGCTGAGTTCCTTACATGCTATTTAAACAAATGCATACAAAGTGAACAGTTTCAATCTCAGATACAAATCTCTTTCCAACACACGAAAGCACACACACAGTTTCTCCGAAGCTAACCTCTTTTGCAAAATATATGAAACTGGGACTCTAGAGCTTCACCAGTGCTTAACCTTGCAAGTGTGTGTCTGTGTGTGTAGGTTGTAGTAGCCTGTTGTGCCCCAGGCAAGGCAGTTAGCATTCAGCTCAGAGGCTTGCAAAGCCTTTCAGGAAAAATGGGCTGCACTCACACTCACATACATACATGTGAAACTCATGCACAGGAAGACATCCACACGTTTTTGACTAACTATCATACATTAGCATATGTGCATTGTTTAGACTCCTGTCTCATGCTGTGTGACTGCGGGAGTGTGTCTGGATCTTAAAGAAAATCAGCCACATAGATTAGATTCACTCCACTGAAAATTAACAGACAATAGTCTCCTTCACACTCTCCTGATAGATGCACACACACACAGCTCTCACTAGGATCCCTGCAGAGTTTTTATTTTCCTCAGAGGCCAAAACTTTCCCATAGCACTTGCCGTTATAATAAAGCAGAAACACACAAAACGTCTATGGTTACGTATGTAACCCTTGTTCCCTGAGTAGGGAACGGAGACGTTACGTCGGATGACGACGAATGGGGTTTCGCTTAGAAAGCCTATCAACTTCGAGTATTACAAAACGAGCCAATGGCAAAGAAATGCCATGGGTCTGCGGAATTTGCATGGCGTAACTCCGCCCCACCTCGTGGGTATAAAAGGAGGAAGCCGGCAACATGCAGATATGTTTCTTCGCTGAGGAGCCAAGACTGAGCTAGGGCGATCCCCGCGGTACAGCGGAAAGTGGCAAGCAGACGTAACGTCTCCGTTCCCTACTCAGGGAACGAGGGTTACATACGTAACCATAGACGTTCCCTTTTGTTGTCACTCCGAGTTACGTCGAGATCCCTCTCTAGACTGGACGAAGGACTCCATTTATCACAGGAATACCAAGGAACACTGGGAAGCATATCCCAAGCTTAGGGAAAGTATGCAATTAATGCCAACCCGAAGGGGGGGGGGGGACTTAGAGAATACACATATGACCCGAAGGAAGCATATGGAAAACACTGGGGTGGAATACACAGCCGCAGGTGGAATATTTCAACCCCAGGGGTGGCAAGGTGGCTTGCCGAGGGAAAGACACATGCTCAGAGAGGCTTACAGTGGAAATACACATGTGGGGGTCGCTCAGAGGAGGGACCATGCACACGGGAGGCACCTAGCCGACGCGCAGGCAATAGACACTGGCGCCGACGTCAGGAGTGCTGGAGGAGCTCAGGGCTTTCGGGGAAGCTCACCTGAGGAGAATATCACACTTATCCAGTCCGTGGAGTGGAATGGCGAGCAAGCGAAGACACCTGAGCGGGTCCGATACTAGCTGGTTGAGGCGAGTACATGAGAGGACATAGGCTCCACTCAGAGATTATAGAATCTGGCGAATGTGTTAGGTGTCGCCCAGCGTGCAGCTCTGCAGATGTCTGTTAGCGAGGCGCCATGCGCTAGAGCCCAAGAGGACGCCACACTCCGGGTGGAGTGGGCAGTCACACCAAGGGTATGCTGGTATGCAAAAGCAATGGCGTCCACTATCCAGTGAGACAACCTTTGCTTGGAGAGAGCCTTTCCCTTCAGCTTCCCACCATAACAGACAAAGAGCTGGTCTGAGGTCCTGGAACACTGCGTTCTGTCTACATTGGCGCGGAGAGCGCGTACTGGACAGAGCAGTGCCAAGGCTGGGTCTGCCTCCTCCAGGGGCAGCGCTTGCAGGTTCACCACCTGGTCCCGGAAGGGAGTGGTAGGAACCTTAGGCACGTATCCAGGCCAGGGTCTCAGGATCACGTGAGAGTAAGCCGGCGCGAATTCCAGGCATGCTTCGTCAACGGAGAATGCGTGCAGGTCCCCTACCCTCTTGATGGAGGCCAGTGCAACCAGGAGCGCTGTCTTCATAGACAGGAATTTAAGCTCGACTGATTGCAGCGGCTCAAATGGAGCACTCTTCAGGGCAGTTAGAACCACTGAGAGGTCCCAAGAGGGAACGAGAGGAGGGCGAGGCAGATTTAGTCTCCTCGCTCCTATCAGGAACCTGATGACCAGGTCGTGCTTCCCCACCGACTTAACTTCGATGAGGTCATGGTGTGCGGCAATGGCGGCAATATAGACCTTCAGGGTGGAGAGAGACAGCTTTCGCTCCAACCCCTGTTGAAGGAAGGAAAGCACAACGCTGATCGAGCATCTCCGGGGGTCTTCTCGGTGAGAAGAGCACCAGCTGACGAAGAGGTTCCACTTCAACGCATAGACGTGTCTCGTGGACGACGCCCTAGCGGAAGTGATGGTAGCCACCACCGCTGGTGGTAGGGTACTCAAACCTGCCTTGTCCCATCCAGGAGCCACTCGTGGAGGTTCCAGAGATCGGGACGAGGGTGCCATAGGGTGCCCCGTCCCTGAGAAAGAAGGTTCTTCCTCAGAGGGATCGGCCAGGGAGGTGCTGTCGCGAGGAGTACTAGTTCGGGGAACCAGGTCCGGTTGGGCCAGTAAGGGGTAACGAGAATGACCTGCTCCTCGTCCTCCCTGACCCTGTGCAAGGTCTGCGCAAGAAGTCTCACTGGGGGAAACGCATACTTGCGGCCCTGCGGCCAGCTGTGCGCCAGAGCATCCGTGCCGAGCGTGCCGTCGGTCAGGGAATAAAATTGGGCGCAATGGGTCGAGTCGTGAGAGGCAAACAGATCTATCTGTGCGTCCCCGAACTGGTCCCAAATCAGCTGAACCGACTGGGGATGGAGTCGCCATTCTCCAGGGAGTGGCTGAAGCCGTGAGAGCTCGTCGGCTGCACAGTTCAGCGCTCCGGGAATGAAGATGGCTCGAAGCGACCTCAGATGCTTCTGACTCCATATGAGGAGGTGGCGAGCGAGTTGTGACATACGGCAGGAGAGTAGACCACCTTGACGGTTGATGTACGCTACAGTGGCGGTATTGTCTGAACAGACTAGTACGTGTTGACCCCTGAGCAACGCCCGGAAGCGGTGCAGGGCAAGGCGTACTGCCAACAACTCGAGGCAATTGACATGCCATAGCAGCTGGGGTCCTGTCCAGGAGCCCGCAGCAGCATGTCCATTGCACATGGCGCCCCAGCCCGTGGTGGAGGCATCTGTTGAGACAACAACATGCCGAGAAGCTCGTTTCAGGGGGCACCTGGCCTGAGAAAACTGAGGTTCGACCACGGGGTGAAGAACTAACGGCAGGTCAGAGTAACTGGTACTCGGAGCGTGCCGTGTTGCCATGCCCAACTCGGGACTCGGTCGCGAAGCCAAAGCTGAAGCGGTCTCATATGAAGCAATCCGAGCGGCGTGACCGCGGCTGCAGATACCATATGCCCCATGAGCCTCTGAAATGACCTTCGTGAAGATGCGAGGAGACAGGGCTACCCCGAAAGGGAGAACCGGGTACTGGTATGCCTGCCCCTCGAAAGCAAACCGGAGGAACGGTCTGTGTCGAGGAAGAATGGAGACATGAAAGTAGGCGTCCTTCAGGTCGATCGCTGCAAACCAATCCTGGGGCCGTATGTATTCGAAAACGCGTTTGGCGGTGAGCATCTTGAACGACATCCTGTGAAGGGAGCGGTTCAGCACGCGCAAGTCCAGGATTGGCCGTAACCCACCGGTTTTCTTGGGGACAATGAAGTAGGGGCTGTAGAAGCTGGACCTCATCTCGGCTGGACGGACAGTCTCGATTGCACCCTTCGCCAGCAGGGTGGCAATCTCTGCTCTCATGATAGGGGTATTGCCACCGACCAGTGGAGCGGACTCCCCTTAAGCGGGGAGGAGACCGTGCGAACTGAATCGCATAGCCAAGCCTGATGGTCCGCGCGATCCAGCGGGACAGACGGGGAAGCTCTAGCCAGGCTCCCAGGAACTGAACCAGCGGGATCATGCGAACCACAGGCGTCCCCCCGGAGGGGCAGCGAAGCGGAGTAACTGGCCCAGACGTGGACGGCATAGCGGCCCGGTGAGGGGGAACAGTTAGCAACCGCACCATGGCAGAGGGGGCCAGGGGAGGACCAGGCGACAGAGGGGGACAGGGGCGAAGAGGTCCGTGGACGGCACGCCGTGTCAACCGCCTCAGGGACAGAGGGGGGCGAGGAGAGCACGGCTTGTGGGTGGCGCTCTGTGTCGCCCGAGAACTCTGTGAGCTCAGGGAAGAGGGGATTGTTTCTGTTTTTAACCACATTAGGGTGCTGCCCACCCGTGGGTGAGCAGCGGGGAGTGGAGAACAAAAGATTCTTCCCCGGCCCTCCACCGGGGGAAGGAGTGGTCCTGTTACCACCTCCTTAGAAACAACCATCATCCCTGAGCAGCCCGTCTCAGGAGCGCCGCTTGACCCGGCGTTTAGCGGGGGGCGGGGCAGGAGAGGGCTGTGGCGCCTTCTTACGGCTTCCTCCGCGACCGGCCCTGGGTGGAGGCTGCTGCGTGGTCCTGGCGGGAGGGGCGGGAGCCGCAGGAGGGCGCCCTCAGCGGGAAACAGGTCGAGGTCTGTTTCTGGGCAGTTGAAAACTGTTGGGCAAAGTCTTCAACTGCACCGCCGAAGAGGCCGGCCTGGGACAAGGGGGCGTTAAGCAGACGGGTCCGCTCGGCGTCCCGCATGTCAGCCAGGTTCAGCCACAGATGTCTCTCCTGGACCACAGCTGTGGACATCACCAAACCCAGGGAGCGCGCGGTAACCTTAGTCGCCCGGAGAGCAAGGTCGGTCGCGGCGCGCAGCTCATCAAAGAGCCCTGGGTTTGTCCTACCCTCGTGCATGTCTCTGAGCATCTGGGCCTGGTAGCTGCCTGTCCCGCCGCACTGTAAGACTTCGCCACCAGGGTTGACGAAAATCTACAGGCTTTGGATGGGTGCTTATGCTCGCCCCGAGAAGAAGGACTCTGAGGACATAGTTGCATGGCAACAGAGCGTTCAACCGGGGGAAGCCCAGTGTACCCACGGGCAGCTGCCTCATCGAGGGGAGGAAAGGCGGATGAGATCAGCGAGCGGTCCCGAGAAGACAGGGGGGTCTTCCAGGACTTCGAGATCTCATCATGCACATCCGGGAAGATAGGTATTGGGGTTTGCCGAGGACAAGGGTCGGCGGCCTTACCCAAAAACCAATCGTCCAGCCGCGAGCGCTCGGGACAGGTTGGAGGCCTCCACTCAAGTCCGATGCTCGCGGCTGCCCGGGAAAGCATGGCCGTCATCTCCGGATCAGACTCGAGCACAGCCGTATGCACACCGGAAGGTGGCAGCTGTGGCGAGCCCTCACTTCCAGAAGACTCAAACCCACCTAGTGATGCTGCAACAGACATGGCATCTTCCTCTGTAGCTTCAATTGAAACACGCGGGCCACCAGAGGGTAGACCCGCGGGAATCAGCAGTTCACTAGCGGGCACCGTCATTGAAGAGGGGGGCTGGGGTCGCGGACACATAGTCGGCGCCTTGTTCCAGACCGTTACCCTCAGGTCACCCTGGCCACCAGCCGCAGGACGGGGGGTGGATGAGGGGACTCTCACTCTTGCGAGTTCACGGAGTCTCGACCGTAATGACGCGATGGTCATGTTCCCACAGAGAGAATATACCAATCTGCCGCAACCAGAAGTACACGGGCGAGACATCTTTAAAAAGACGTGCCACGTGTAAGCTCTTTTAGTGAGAGAAAACTCAAGTGTTGAAGCACCCGGGGAGAAACGCACCGACTGGCAGACCACTGCAACAGATCAGCAGGAAGCACGCTCTCGCCGTAGATCGCCGTCACACCAACACTCGAGGTACTCGTTTGTGAAGCTGACAATTCAGAGATGGCTTGTGAAGAATACACTTGTCTCCGAAGCGAAAACATATCTGCATGTTGCCGGCTTCCTCCTTTTATACCCACGAGGTGGGGCGGACTTACGCCATGCAAATTCCGCAGACCCATGGCATTTTTTGCCATTGGCTCGTTTTGTAATACTCGAAGTTGATAGGCTTTCTAAGCGAAACCCCATTCGTCGTCATCCGACATAACTCGGAGTGACAACGAAAGGGAACTAATGTTACACACCACACTAATTTTAAGTGGAAAAATTCAGTAGTGAAGCACCGGGAAACAAACAAACAAACACACACACACACACACACACACACACACAGTTTTATTTCAGTTAGCCTAATAGCTGGTTTGATTTGCATTGAGAGATGATCTTATGGAAAGTACTCCATGCCAATCTCTAGGTATGGTGAAGGGAATGTGATGATATGGGGCTCTTTTAATTCCAAAGGCCAAGGGAACTGTATCAGGAAGCATAGTATCCTGGATCCATGAAACAACTGGCCTTTAAAAATAAGAATACCTAGAATTAATAACACCGTTATTAATACCTATTAACACCATTATTATAATTTAAAGGTCCCCTATTATGCCCCTTTTCACAAGATGTAAAATAAGTCTCTGATGTCCCCAGAGTGTGTATGTGAAGTTTTAGCTCAAAATACCCAACATATCATTTTTTACAGCATATTAAAATTTTAATTTTTTGGTGCTCAGAAAAATGCGCTGTTTTAGTGTGTGGCCTTTAAATCCAAATGAGCACGGCAGAGGAGGCGGAGCTTCAAGAGCTTGCGCTCAGTCTCAGTACAATTTCATCTCACAGAATGATGATAATAATATCAGAAACTCTCAGTAATGGTGTTCATTTCGACCCGGAGTCGGACAATAATGCCTACAGAGTCAGAGTGCTGTATAGAGATGGAACAGGTATAGTTTAGTAGTTTAATTACGGTCATAACATATTTGTCATCTGCATGTATCCACTTTTAATAGCCTACAAGTCTGCTGTATAGGACCAGGCCCGAATGATGTTCAAACTGATGAGTTTACAAAGAGTTTACAAAGAGTTTACATAAAGTTTATTGTACATAACACAAAAGATGAAACCGCAGTGTCAGTTTTACTTCAGAAACTCACCGTAAGAGCTGAGTAAACAGTAAGATATAAGAAGTCTGCAAGTAGCCTACATAAACGAATTTCGGTAGAGTTGAGGGAGCATTTTCTTTAAAAACAAAATAATTCCACCTCGTCTTCAGTGGCTGCCTCAGATTTCGGGAGTAAATAGAGAGAGCTATGTGGATTAATCATAGACTGTAAAAAAAGATGGACGACGCCCCTTCGTTCTCTTCCATTGGCGAGAAGTGAAGCCGCCATTTTCCCGATATGGCGCTGACATCTTGGGACTTGAGTCTGCGCAGTTGCGATTTCGGGACCAGACATGTGCATTAGTGAGCAGGAAGTAAAGCCGCGAAATCAACGTCCCGCTCTGGTCCCGCCCTCACTCTCACTGAATCAAGCGTAAGCACGCGCCTCTGCTGCCTCTGCAACTAGTTCATGTGTTCATGACATCAAGGCTAGATTATTGTAATGCTCTACTGGGTGGTTGCCCTGCACGCTTAATAAACAAACTACAGCTATTTCAAAACGCAGCCGCTAGAGTTCTTACCAGAACCAGGAAGTACAACCATATTAGCCCGGTTCTGTCAACACTGCATTGGCTCCCTATTAAACATCGTATACATTTTAAAATATTGCTGATTACTTACAAAGCACTAAATGGTTTAGCTCCCCAGTACTTGAGCGAGCTCTTAACGCATTATAGTCCTTCACGTCTATTGCGATCTCAAAGTTCTGGCCAGTTGATAATACCTAGAATATCTAAATCGACTGCTGGCGGTAGATCCTTTTCCTATTTAGCACCAAAACTTTGGAACAATCTTCCTAACATTGTCCGGGAAGCAGACACAGTCTGTCAGTTCAAAGCTAGACTAAAAACACATCTCTTTGACCTAGCATTCACATAACACTCTATAGACTTCTATAATTCAATAATAGGCTGCTTAGATTAGGTCAGTCGGAACTGGGAACACTTCCTTTAAATCCTGATGTACTCGTTACATCATAAGAAGAATGGAATCTACGCTAATTTTAGTGTCTTTGTTTATCCCGAGGTTTTCCCGCAGCCTGCTGGATCCAGGCCGTTTCCAGATCTGATGAAGGACTTTCGCCTGGACCTGATGACAATGCAGTGCTGAAGTGACAACTAGCCTCTCCCTATGGAGGGTCCCTATACCACTCTACAGATAAAGCGTTGTGGAATTTTTCGGTTCGCGTACCTACCCAAAGTGATAAGATAAAATTCTGCATCAAAATTTATAGACAAGACAAATAGTTTGTTTAGGCATGGTTTGTAAGGAATTACAAACCTGCACACATATATTCAAACGCACATAACTATAGAATCAATTCTTAATGCGCATGTGAACGCCATCAGCGTCTATCACAGGCTCACGTTTAAAGTCTGTTTAGAGAGAACGGTGTCGTCTTAGCGGCCCCTAATTTAATAACAAATGATCATTTAGACTGAAGTGAATCAATCAAAACTAACTTTAGCTGGAAAAAACATTTTTCAAGAACCACTATAAAACCAAACCAATCTCTGTTACCTTAAATCAGGGGTTTTCAAACTGTGGGTCGAGACCCATTTGTGGGTCGCAGATTGGGAAGAGGTGGGTCGCGCAGTCACTATTGGCTGCAGCGAAATTTACGCGCGGCGTTCTCCTTTTTCCAAAGCGCTAGGGCGGTTGCGCTCCGGAGGCGTCTGTCGTTGCTAAGCGCAACCATCAGCTGCGCTCTCCGTTACAGCAAGGAAAACGCTTTCGGCATTCTGAAAAGTTGAGATGTTTTTATCTCGATGCGGCGCGGACGCGCTTGGAAAAAAACGAGCGCGAGGCACCGCGATCTTCCATTATGAGCGCGCATACCGCGCGCCTACATTTGAATACGCGATATGTGAACAGGCCCTTAATCTGTCGTCTGTTAAACACAGCGCTGTACCTACCAACACAAGGAAAATTTTTATGTAAAACGTATTTCACATGTACACACACGAGAACGAAAGTGTTTTCTGCGCTGAACAACGTGATGAGTTTAACAACACTTGTAGCAGAAATATTAGTATTGAAATTCTAGGTCATGGGCCTACTGTCAAATAAAATAATTTAGAAAATAAAATTATTTGTTGTTATATCAAAACTTTGGTTAAGATTAAAATTACTTAATCTTTAATTTCTTCGTGTCTGGGTAAATTAGTTGAGGCAGCAGACAAGAACTACTCGGTATTCTTCACTTTATTTCAACAGCAATTAGGCTGCTATTTTAATTCTACATTATTTTGATAATGTACCATAAGTTTGTATTGCAATTAAACTTGTATGTCTTTCATACTATGACAAGGAGAAAACTGCTCTGAAGAGATCTAACGCCTTCCACCCCACCCCACATTCATGCTTTTTAAAAATCATTTTGGTGGGTCTTGAGATAGATTATTCTTGTCTAGGTGGGTCCTGGAATGGAAAAGTTTGGGAACCCCTGCCTTAAATTATATGTTTATCTCTGTAAAACTGCTTTGAAACAATCTACATTGTTAAAAGCGCTATATAAATGAGGATGACTTGACTTGACTTGACTTGACTTGCTGCAGAACAAACCATTGTTCTGAGATGTGTCTCTAATGTGTTCAGTTCAGGACAGCTCAGTGTGTGTGTGAACGAGAGTGAGCGAGTGCGCATGTCGAAGAACTCCCTTTGTTATTCCCCGCGAAGCAGCGGATGAGTGTGTGTGAGAGTGATACGGTGATCTGTGCAGGGAGCTAGCTATGTGCAGTATATTTCAGTGCAGTCAGTCAAATAAAGCACCTAAACTCTTCTGCAAGACGACCTCTTTGTCCTTTTATATATGCTACCATCACACCAAACAGCGTGAAGTTTAGGCAGTTAACCCCGGGAGGAGAACAACCGGCCCTGGAGAAGACGAATCTCCCCTGTATCTCCCAACCACGGTTAGGAGACAGAAGCAGGAAAGGTTAACACTGGCGACCACGAAGGGACATTTCGTTGTTAAAACACTGGTGAGCATCAAAAATTGAAGGACAATAAAAAGTAAATTTGAGTGACTGTAGTACAACTGTAATAGCGGCGGGGCTAACCTAATAACGTTACAACATGGTGGTTGCTCGCCATCCCTCCGATGTGTACGGACAAGAAACCAACTACTCAAACCCGTTCATGTCGCTAACCAAGGTTGAGGACAACAGTCAAGGTAACGTTACGGTGAAAGCTTACGAACGCAAGGCTGAGAGAGAATGCGACCATTATAACCCATTCCTGTGTGATGAAGGCTGTACTAATGCACTTGCTAATGGAGAAGATCTGCCCGCGCCGTTCGACAGCCTCGACCGTTTTTCGTCCACAAATCCTTTCTGCAGAAGCAACAGACAGAGCCACGGCTCCGAGGGGAGACCTGACAGTCACATTTTACATATCATGCGCCGGACATGCCATTTAAAGGGCACCATGAAGTCACCAATTCCCTTGCCAATGCACACACGGGAAATTTTGTACATAGCACACTAGCTATACCCAAACCTGAAGCCAGTACGTTTCCCATGCCCTATTCTTCTATTAATCCAGATATGACTGTAAAACATGGACATTTTCCATTGCTCTCATCTCCAACACGTAAGAGCCGCTCTACGTCGCGTCAGCCTCCTCTGTCGGACAGTGATGAGGACTATAACCCCAAAGAGAGAGTCCCCACTCTACGTCCCGGCCAGTATGACGGCAGCCCACCATGGAGAGAGTTTCTACACAGGTTTGAGAGTTGCGCAGAGGCAAATAACTGGTCAGTCAAAACAATGGCCATTCAGCTGAAATTCTGCCTCACCGGAGCTGCAGGCGCCATCGTCCACAGAAACCCTCGTTCATCCAAATGGGACTACGGCCGCCTGCTGGGGGAACTCGAAACTGCTTATGGACCTTCTTCAGATCATGCAGCAGCTGTGGCAATAGAGCTGAGGCAAAGAGTAAGTAAACCAGGTGAGGCGCTTCATGTGTTCAGGGATGACATTTATGGAAAAGTATCTATAGCTTATGGTGACTGGTCAGAGACTGAGCAAGACGCTATAGCGGTTGAAGTTTTCACTCACGGCCTGGGTGATGCAGAGCTAGTTCAGAGACTGTTAGAAAACCGTCCAGCTACTCTAGCTAAGGCTTATGAGATAGCCCACCGTCATGACACTACCAAGAGAGCTGCTTCCTATGTCACTAGCATCATGCAGCCAGGGGCACGCAACCTCTCTGAACGCAGGCCCCGGGCCGCTGTTGTCAGAGAAAAAGACAAACATGAGACTGTGATTACCACTACCTCTGCAGTTAATCCATCACCCAATCATTTTGTCCCACGCACATCTGCAAAAACGTTAAAGCCGCGCCGGAACTTTAAAAGGGGTGACATTCGCTGCTATAACTGTAATGGTTGGGGTCACAAACAGAGTCAGTGCTCGTCTCCTCAAAGGAATACAGAGACTTTCCGCTCAAACGCCACCAAAGAAAGCCAGCTGACCACTGTGTTCAACCTTAAAAGCCAGAATCGTGAAATGAACATCCACATGCGCATATCTGAGCTGGACGTATGTGCAGTCCTGGACAGTGGAGCGCGAAGGAGCGTGCTGCCCCTTCACCACTACAACGCCATTCACCAAGACGTGAGACCACCGCTTCAGTCATCCATTGTGGAGACCAGGCTGGACACTCTCGCCACCGCCAAATGGTTCAGCACTTTGGATCTTTCTGCGGGTTACTGGCAAGTTGAGCTAACACCAAGAGCATGCCGTGCAGCTGCCTTTTGCACCCGTAATGGACTGTTTGAATGGAACGTTATGCCGTTCGGGTAATGTAATGCGCCGACGACGTTCCAACGTCTTATGACCCGCTTCCTTGCCGGCATGCAGTGGGAGACCTGTCTCGTCTACCTGGACGACATCATTGTGCTGGCCAAGGATGTGCCTGAGATGCTGCAACGACTGAGCAAAGTGTTCCAGAGACTTAAACCGGCAAATCTTAAACTAAAACCAGCCAAATGCTGCCTGTTCCGCCGCCAAGTTACCTATCTAGGTCATGTCGTGTCTGAGCACGGTGTGGCCACTGACCCCAATAAGGTCAGCAAAGTCCAAGCCTGGCCCACTCCCACATCAGTCTAAGAGGTCAGACGTTTCATTGGCCTCGCTTCCTACTATCGCAGGTTTGTGAAAGACGTTGCCTCCATTGCCGAACCATTACATAACCTGACTAAGAAGAACGCACACTTCCAGTGGCACGCTGAACACCAAACCGCCTGCGACACGCTCAAGCACCGCCTTACCACAGCCCCTGTCTTAGGCTATCCACTGGACCATGGCGAAATGATTCTGGACACCGATGCTAGCGACACCGGTATCAGTGCGGTCCTGTCGCAAATGCAGGGTGGCACAGAACGTGTGTTGGCATACGGCAGCCGCAAACTAGCCAAAGATGAACAGAACTATTGTGCTACGAGACGGGAGTTGCTGGCCATTGTCAATTTCACATCGCATTTTCGGCAGTATCTACTTGGGAGGCCTTTCAAGGTACGGACTGATCACAGCAGCCTGCGCTGGCTCACGCGAATGAAAGAGCTGGAAGGTCAGTTAGCCCGGTGGCTTGAGAAGCTAGCGGAGTACGAGTTCGAAATTATCCATCGCCCAGGGCGTTTGCACACCAATGCTGACAGTCTCTCCCGCAGTCCCTGCAGCCAGTCCTGTCCTTGTAATCTGCAGGACCCTTCCTTGCAGCCCAGAACCATAAGTCACCAAGCCATTCAGTGTGATTTGGACTCTGACACTAGCTCCCTATTGCTGAGTCCGGTGGCGGTAAGCGCTATTAGTGTTACAAACACAGACACTTTAAAACAAACAGAGATTATTTATGTGACAAACGCTAACGAGACCAGACTGTTTCCTGGCTGGACTATGGAGGAGTTCCGTCAGGCTCAGGCTGCTGATACAGACATTGCACCAATCAGAGCTTGGTTAGTAGTCAGCAGTGAGCGGCCCCCGTGGGTCACAGTCTCCCCATGCAGCCCAGCCACTAAAACGTACTTGAGTCAATGGAGAAGACTGTACTTCAGAGATGGAGTACTGGTCCGCCGCTTTTACTGTTTAGACGATACACAATTCTATCCTCAAAATAATACAGGAGTATTTCACAAAATGGACTGAAGCTTTCACAATCCCTGACGGAAAGGCTGTGACAGTGGCAAATGTTGTTGCAACTGAATGGGCATCGACAAAACCCACACTACACCATTCAGACCGCAGTCCAACGGCCAAGTTGAACGTTTTAACTTAACACTACAAAAGATCCTGGCCTCTACTGCAGAACTGGGATTGGGACCTGATGATCCCGTATGCAGTTATGGCCTACAGAGCGACCAAGCACAGCGCTACTGGTTTCACCCCCAACTTCATGATGTTCGGCCGTGAAATAAGTGAGCCAGTGGATCTTGTGGCTGGTTTGCCCCCGGATTCTGACCATGCAACCTCAGCCCCCGAGTATGTGCAACAAATGCGTGAGCGGTTGGAACTGGCTCATAATATCACACGAGAAGCCCTCAGTGAGTCAGTCACGCGTGCAAAATAACAATACGACAAAAACGCTTGCCACACACAGTACTAAGTCGGTGATGTGGTGTGGTATCTCATCAAAGGAACACGCCATGTCAGAAACAAAGTCAAAAAGTTCCTCCCCTCCTACGAAGGACCTTACTTTGTTATGGGACATTTAGACGACCTAGTCTATCGGATCCAAAAGGGCCCCAGAGCTAAGGTCAAAGTCGTCCATCATGATCAACTCAAATGCTACCGCAGCCGTGAGCCCCTATACAACACCTGGGTCCTAGACCAATCCCAGAGCTGGACGCCTTCTGAGATATTGCCACCAGCTGTTGACGGGCACCCAGCAGACTGTGAGGATCTCGGCCTGCACAGCCTCTACTCTACCGCTTCGAGTGATGGCTCCAGCGACTCCGGGCCGTCTACTCTGCCTGCTACTACTTCTCACATTGTCGGGCCTCTTCTATCCACTCCTACCCATGTGATACTTGACCATGGTGGGGGTGCGGTAGGAGAGCCACACCATCAGTCTCCGCGAGACCCTCGACCACCAACGTCAGCGCCGAGGACCGGCCCGGTAAGGAGACTGGGTCACCGAGTGAGTCACCTATGACAGTTCATATTTGCACTAGAGACTCTAGTTTGGTTTGTTCTATACTTTTTCTACAAAAAGCACTTTTCTGTTCACGGTAAAAAAAAAAAAAGGGGCTGAGGAGTTTTTTTTCAATGCTTTTACCTCCTTGCACTTTATTGGATCCAATGTATGTTCTGATTATTACCAGATTAGTCAGACAGTATTACCTCTGGTCACTGAAGAATAGGAGTTAAAGGGTGATGTACTCTTATGTTTATTAGAGACTATTAGATTACTGTTAATTGTTATTTTTCACTCCTGTGTTCACTGTTGAATGAGCTTTAGAACTTTTAACACTGTTTAGACACTTGTTAAATCGGTATAACCTAACTGTTTGGATTTACATACTATTTGGGACACAGCTATCTCTTCACATTTTAGGTCTACGGATATAGAGAATGTGTGCTCAGTATATTTAGATGGAATGGAATTAGTGTTAATTGCCAGTCCATGGTGGGGGTAGTGTTGTGAGATGTGTCTCTAATGTGTTCAGTTCAGGACAGCTCAGTGTGTGTGTGAACGAGAGTGAGCGAGTGCGCATGTCGAAGGCGCACGCTCGCGCCTTCCTTTGTTGTTCCCCGCGAAGCAGCGGATGAGTGTGTGTGAGAGTGATACGGTGATCCGTGCAGGTAGCTAGCTATGTGCAGTATATGTCAGTGCAGTCAGTCAAATAATGCACCTAAACTCTTCTTCAAGACGGCCTCTTTGTCCTTTTATATATGCTACCATCACACCAAACAGCGTGCAGTTTAGGGAGTTAACCCCGGGAGCAGAACAACCGGCCCTGGAGAGCGCCGAGGACCGGCCCGGTAAGGAGACTGGGTCACCGAGTGAGACACCTATGACAGTTCATATTTGCACTAGAGACTCCAGTTTGGTTTGTTCTATACTTTTTCTACAAAAAGCACTTTTCTGTTCACGGTAAAAAAAAAAAAAAAGGGGCTGAGGAGTTTTTTTTCAATGCTTTTACCTACTTGCACTTTATTGGATCCAATGTATGTTCTGATTATTACCAGATTAGTCAGACAGTATTACCTCTGGTCACTGAAGAATAGGAGTTAAAGGGTGATGTACTCTTATGTTTATTAGAGACTATTACATTACTGTTAATTGTTATTTTTCACTCCTGTGTTCACTGTTGAATGAGCTTTAGAACTTTTAACACTGTTTAGACACTTGTTAAATCGGTATAACCTAACTGTTTGGATTTACATACTATTTGGAACACAGCTATCTCTTCACATTTTAGGTCTACGGATATAGAGAATGTGTGCTCAGTATATTTAGATGGAATGGAATTAGTGTTAATTGCCAGTCCATGGTGGGGGTAGTGTTGTGAGATGTGTCTCTAATGTGTTCAGTTCAGGACAGCTCAGTGTGTGTGTGAACGAGAGTGAGCGAGTGCGCATGTCGAAGGCGCACGCTCGCGCCTTCCTTTGTTGTTCCCCGCGAAGCAGCGGATGAGTTTGTGTGAGAGTGATACGGTGATCCGTGCAGGTAGCTAGCTATGTGCAGTATATTTCAGTGCAGTCAGTCAAATAATGCACCTAAACTCTTCTACAAGACGGCCTCTTTGTCCTTTTATATATGCTACCATCACACCAAACAGCGTGCAGTTTAGGGAGTTAACCCCGGGAGCAGAACAACCGGCCCTGGAGAAGACGAATCTCCCCTGTGTCTCCCAACCACGGTTAGGAGACAGAAGCAGGAAAGGTTAACACCATTATGTCGGTGTGAAATAATTAATTATAGAAATTTAGATATTAAATTTAAAGCTCCAATCTCCTCAGTCCTCCAAAGATTCCGAAAAAAAGTCAGTTGTTTCTTCAGTGACTACTTTGCTCAGAGAACCTGTCAATCAGTGCTGTCAATCATGTATGCCACAGCACCGTTTTTATAGCATCAAATAACTAACGTGATGAGAACTACAGTAAATGACAGAAACTATCTTTGGAAAAAAGATATGTAAAGTGTAATTTAATTGTTCCCTTTCGAGGGAACTCAACACTGCGTCGAGAATCGACTCTTTGGGGACGCTCCCTTAGCGTGCGCCTCTGAAGTATGAATGAAACTATTCCAATCCTGATTGGTGTTGCGTCATGACGTAACATGTGACGGCATAACCGGATGCATAAAAGCGACGCCGGCACACACACACACTAGCTTTTCGCTCTTCAGCAAGCGCTCTATGTTACGACTGTCTGTCTTATTTGGTGTTGTTTGTCTATCCCTATATATATTATGGCCAGCCAGTAGTTCAGAATGTGTGTGCACCCCTGTCCTCGTTTTATTACGGATGGGGACACGCATGTTTTGTGTGTGAACTGTTTGGGAGCGCAGCACGCCCAGGCAGCTCTCGAGGGAGCTGCCTGCGTACACTGTGAAGCACTACCCATGAGGGTGCTGCGCTCCCGGCTGGCGTGCTTTGATAAGCTCGGTCAGTCTCGCGCTCCCCGCGGTTCTGGTCCCGCGTCTGTTGAGGCGGCGCGGCGACTCAGATCGTGGGGTTCGCAGCGGGATCTTGCAGATGAGAATGAGACTGCTGCGGCACTTTCTCATTCTTCATCTGAAGATCCCGAAGCCCCTGTGAGTGGTGCAGAAGCCCGCGCTGCGGCTTCTTCTGCCCACGACCAGGTCCCGGTGCTTGAGCTCTCTGCTTCCGAGGAGGCAGAGGTGATCAGCATCGAGGATGACCGTGAGTCGAGCGCGCCAGTTCACGGCCAAACTTATGAGGAGCTGGTGGAGGTTGTGACTCGTGCCGTGGCCAGACTTAACATCAGCTGGCCACAAGATGAGCAGGGAACGCGAGTCGTAAGCAAGTAAGACGAGCGTTTCCTGCGGCACAGGTCACAGCCTCAGCGCCGGGGTTTGCCGTTTTTCCCCGATCTCCACAAAGAGATCTCGAGATCGTGGGATAAACCGCATTCATCCCGTGTCTCCCGTCCATCTGTTGTCGATTATAGCAATGTTGTGGGGGCACGGGATATGGGTTATGGGAAGATACCTAAAGTCGAAGAAGCTCTAGCCGGTTATCTATCTCCTGAGTCGGCATCTTCCCTTAAAACCCCTGCGCTGCCTAGTAAGTCCTGCAGAGATACATCTGCTTTAATAGGCAGGGCTTACATGGCGGCAGGTCGGGCTGGTTCATGTCTGCACTCTATGGCTATCTTGCAGGCATACCAGGCCGATCTCCTGAAAGATTTGGACGAGGGGGAGGGGCCAACTCCTGAAGATATTTCAGAGTTGCGCAAAGCCACAGATTTGTCTCTCCGGGCCACTAAAGAGACGGCCCGCGCTATTGGCCGCTCTATGGCAGCTATGGTGGCCGAGGAGAGGCATCTGTGGCTCAATTTATCTGGTCTAAAGGAGAAAGATAAATCTGTGCTGCTGGATGCGCCGCTTTCGCCTTCTGGCCTGTTCGGCGAAGCCGTTACATCGGTCGTCGACAGGTTTCAGGAGGCGAAGAAGCAATCTGCGGCGTTCCAGCAGTTCCTCCCCCGAAAATCGAAGTCCAAATCGAGTAGGGTGGGGCAAGAACATCAGCCCCAGCCATCAACCAGCTCCTCACACCGGGCAGAGCAAAGGGAGAGCGTTTCCTCTAGAGCCCCTCCTCCGGGAGCTTGGCAACGGAGGAAACGCTCCCAGCAGAAGCCCCCCAGCCAGAAGGGCGATTTAAGGGATGTCCTTCAGGCTAGGAGGGCTTCAGGAAAGAGGTCCTAGCCAGAGTGGTGGGACCTCTGAGGGCTGTCCCCTCCGTTGTAGAACAACCGAGGTTGTTCTCACAGCGGAGCCCTCTGGGAAACGATGTGAGTTGCCCGCCGTCGGTGACGCTTCGGGCCGCATCATATTCCAGCGAACGCACTGTGGGTCGTTTTTCTCGAAAAATAAAAAACGAGCATCAGTTTTGGTCACGAAAACCGTATCGACTACACCCTGCCGGTCTTCCGCTTCAGGGGGTCGAGAAGGGTGCTCGAAAAACACCAGAGGCCAGTCTCGAGAGGCTGGTTCCCTTAGTAGATTTTGTAGAGGCATGGTATCATCTTCCCAACATATCTGCATGGGTCCCGCATATAATAAAGTCAGGGTACAGACTGCAGTTCGGGCACCGCCCCCCCAAATTTTCTGGGGTGGTGCAGACTACAGTGGTTCCAGAGCAGGCTCAGGTGATGGAACAAGAAGTGCAATCTCTGCTGCTAAAGGAGGCCATAGAACGTGTTCCTCATTCAGACAGGGAGTCCGGATTTTACAGCCGGTACTTTATAGTTCCAAAGAAGGATGGGGGGTTGAGGCCAATTCTAGATCTCAGGGTTTTGAACCTGTCTCTGATGAAGCTCAGGTTCAAAATGCTCACTATTCCTGTCATCGTGAGTCAAATCAGATCCGAGGACTGGTTTGTCACGATAGATCTAAAAGACGCCTATTTTCACGTATCCATCCTTCCATGTCACAGGAGGTTCCTGAGGTTCGCTTTCGGGGGCGAAGCTTACCAATATCGGGTTCTTCCGTTCGGCCTAGCACTCTCTCCCCGCACATTCACCAAATGTATGGATGCAGCACTTGCTCCACTGAGACTTCAGGGCATCCGCATACTGAATTATATCGACGACTGGCTCATTCTGGCCCAGTCTCGAGAAATGGCAGTTCGGCATCGAGATGTCATCCTTGGCCACATTCAAAAATTGGGGTTGAGACTCAACACCAAGAAGAGTGTGTTAGAACCGTCTCAGTCCACAACGTTTCTAGGCGTTGTGTGGAACTCGACTACGATGCAGGCACGCTTGTCTCTGGCGCGTATCGAGTCCATTCTGGCGATGGTGTCCAAGTTAAAGCTAGGCCAGGCCACTACTGTAAAGCAATTCCAAAGACTGCTGGGCCTCATGGCAGCGGCATCCAACATTATACCTTTGGGCCTTCTACACATGAGGCCCCTTCAGTGGTGGCAGAAAGCCAAAGGGGTTTTCCCCCAAGGGGAATCCATTTCGTATGATCAGAGTAACGCGCAGATGCCTTCGTTCTCTAATAATATGGAAGAAACCTTGGTTCCTGTCCCAAGGTCCAGTGTTAGGAGCGTCATGTCGGCGGAAAACCGTTTCGACAGACGCCTCCCTCACTGGCTGGGGCGCGGTCATGGACGGCCGCTTTGCCAGGGGTCTGTGGCAGGACCATCATCATTCTTGGCACATAAATTGTCTAGAGATGTTGGCTGTGTTCAGGGCTCTGAGGAGCTTCCTTCCAGACATCAAGGGTTACCATGTCCTAGTACGATCGGACAATACATCAGTGGTAGCTTATCTAAACTGACAAGGGGGACTCAGATCGCGCCCTCTGTGCAGACTGGCGCATCAGGTTATTCTCTGGTCCCAAGGGAAAATACTGTCTATCAGAGCTATGTATATTCCGGGGGTTCAGAATCAGGGAGCAGACATCCTGTCGAGGCAGGGGATGAGGCCCAGGGAATGGAGACTTCATCCAGATGTGGTGAAGTTGATATGGGAGAGGTTTGGGCCCATGGAAGTGGATTTATTCGCGTCTCGAGAGACGTCCCACTGCCCACTTTGGTTCTCCCTCTCACATCCAGCCCCACTGGGGTTGGATGCCATGGTACAGGCCTGGCCGAGGCTTCGCCTGTACGCATTTCCCCCGATCGCTCTGCTTCCGGCAGTCCTGGAGAGGGTCCGTCAGGAGGGCATCAGTCTACTTCTGGTTGCCCCAATGTGGCCGACCCGGGTATGGTTTTCAAATATAATTTCGCTCCTGATAGCTCAGCCATGGCAGATTCCTCTGAGGAGGGATCTATTGTCTCAGGTGGAGGGCACAATCTTCCACCCTCAACCAGAGCTGTGGAAACTGTGGGCCTGGCCTCTGAGGGGGTTCAGTACCTAAACGCTGGTCTATCAGCCGGGGTGGTTGAAACCATACTTAGCTCTAGGGCTCTGTCTACTAGGAGATTATATGGCCTCAAGTGGAATGTTTTCGTTACTTGGTGTAGAGAACATAATTTAGACCCAGTTAACTGCCCGGTGGCTTCAGTTCTGGAGTTTCTTCAAGATCGTTTCTCTGCGGGTCTCTCCCCTTCCACGCTTAAGGTGTACGTGGCTGCCATTAGGGCTTTCCATGCGCCATTAAGTGATGGGCCTCTGGGGAGGCACCAGCTGGTCATTCGTTTTCTCAGTGGTACTTGGAGGATGAGACCGACAACCAGGTCCAGGGTTCCTGCCTGGGACCTGGCAGTGGTTCTGGAAGGGTTATCCCTGGCCCCCTTCGAACCTCTTCAGTCGGCTTCGCCTAAAGATCTTACCTACAAATTGGTCTTTCTCCTAGCCATCACCTCTCTTAAGAGGGTGGGAGATCTCCAAGCCCTGGCAGTGACACCAGCTTGCTTGGAGTTTGCCCCTGGCAAGGTTAAGGCCTTTTTGCACCCGAGACCGGGCTATGTGCCTAAAGTGCCTGCTAATACGGCTAGGTCTACGACCCTTCAGGCTTTCCATCCTCCACCTCATGTGTCGGCAGAAGAAGCTTCATTTGCTCTGCCCCGTCAGAGCTTTGAGTATTTATCTCGAGAGGTCCTCTTCTTGGAGGAGGTCGGACCAACTGTTAGTGTGTTTCGGGTCACCTAGGAGAGGGCTCCCGGCATCCAAGCAAACCATTAGTAATTGGATTGTGCAGGCTATTGCCTTGGCTTATGAGGTGCGCAATTTGCCTTCACCTCTGGCCATAAGGGCTCATTCTACTAGAGGCATGGCGTCCTCTAGGGCCCTCCTCTCGGGAGTTCCCCTCCAGGAGATCTGTGAGGCAGCCGGTTGGGCTACCCCACACACTTTTATTAGGTTCTATAGTCTGCACCTCCCCAGTACGCCTGGCGCACGTGTGCTCTCGTCCTGCTGAGTGCCTGAATCAGTTTCACTCCTGGGCAGGCCTGTCTTCGGTGCGTGGCCTAGTGGGCATTCGTTCCCCAAAGAGTCGATTCTCGACGCAGTGTTGAGTTCCCTCGAAAGGGAACGTCTCGGGTTATGACTATAACCCTTGTTCCCTGAGAAGGGAACGAGACACTGCGTCGTCCTGCCACGCCCCTCGAGGCCTTTGAGCGTCTTGCTTCATCGCTAGGCTAGTGTGTGTGTGTGCCGGCGTCGCTTTTATGCATCCGGTTATGCCGTCACATGTTACGTCATGACGCAACACTAATCAGGATTGGAATAGTTTCATTCATACTTCAGAGGCGCACACTAAGGGAGCGTCCCCAAAGAGTCGATTCTCGGCGCAGTGTCTCGTTCCCTCTCAGGGAACAAGGGTTATAGTCAAAACCCGAGACGTTTAGTTGGTCTCACGTCCCATTGAATAACACGGGGAGGCGGGGTTTATGAGCTATACTAGGACCAGTCACCGGGGGGCGATCGAGATGCTTTGGCTTCACTTTTCAGGGCATGTGGGGCACGCTTGGGATTAATACATCCAGCCACACAACACCTACAACCATAGATATCATATAGAGACTAGATGCCCTATTGGCCGCTGTGGCGCAAGAAATGCGGCCGCCATCTTAAACCGGTCATACTCCTATTTGCGTTGCATAGCAGCAGTAGATGCCAGAGCACTGTGCAGCATATTCCTGCTCAAATCGGCGGACCATCACTCGGGGATTACTTTTCACAAGTAAGATTTAACATTTAACATTACCGTACTATTGTTTGTGTTTTGTGAACAAAATATTCAATGTGTCCTGTATCGTAGCTACGTGTATGACCTTTGCAGCAAAAAAAAAAAGCCGCGTGAAAATCAGTTCGGTATTCAGTGAGATATGATTAATTAAATGCGCTGGCAGCTCTATCAGTGTCTGTCAACACTCGTGGGTGGGGCCTGTAATTAGTGACGTCACTAAAACAGCATTCTGAAAACAGGTCGTTGGGAGACACTGCTGATGATTTATGGGGATTAATACAAAAGGAGTGAGTGGATTTTTATCACTATTGGGTGGTCATGTACACACAGTGCCAACACACATTTATGTCCAAACAGCATGCAAAAGTGAATTTTGCATAATATGGGACCTTTAACATAGGGGTGTCCTGACTTATGCACCCTGTATTTTAAGGAAGAACATTTATTTATTTACGATACATTAATCATTCACAAAGAAAATTGGTGTCCTTAAAGGTTTGATTTTTCCTCGTTATTTAAATTAAGGTATTAAGATCAATTTCCAAAAGATGATTTTTTATTCCTCTTTTTAGTCGACTTTAACATGGGTGTGTTCAATTATGCTAAGCACTGCATATATAAGGGCATCGCCAACCTTAAATTTAAGAAATCAAGAGTTAAAAATGTTGTCCTAAAAATATAATGAATGAGTCACACTCACGCATTTCTTCTCTAATTTCGCATACACTTTCTCCATCTTTTCAGTTTGGCTTTTCTGTTTCTCCTTTCATCTAGCCCACCCTTATATTAAGTTTGCCTTTATTTCCACTGTCCTCCAGACTGTCCTCATTTTCACCAGTTTTTCCTCATTCTCTGCAGCAGTGTTTGGCCAGGAGTGATGGACTTTAATTTATAACTGCTGTAAAGAGATTAATTTCAGTAGCTGCTTAATTGGCCTTGAAACAACTTCCATTTAGAAACCAATCACAACATAGCCACCCACCACTTGGCATGATGGTTAAAATCTCATAGCCACCTCCTTTAAAAGTGTCCGACAGCAGGTTTAGGTCAAACCTTCCGTTGTAAGGATTGTGGGACAGAATGTATGTTACAGATATCAAATGTGGGGAATCTGTTCCACTTTTGCAAGAAATAATCAAATTAAAAATCGTCGAAATGTCTAACATTTAAAAATGTTTGTGTTGTAATTTATATAATGATTTCTATAAAATTGCACCAGACCAGACTGGTAAAGTTTAGACTCTTAAATGTTATGAATTAACTTGATTATTTACACAATTACAAGAAAATGATGTCTAACAGGATGGAAATAAAGAGCTTACGTTAGCCATTGCAGTTATTTTCCCCAAGTATATTAAGAAGATATGATGGGGACTGTACTGTACTGTAAATGTATTGGATAGCAGGAATGATGCAGTACTCAAACTCTATCAAAACACTTAACAAAAAGATAAATTCTACAAGGGATACTTCCCATAAAAGATTGGTGTGTTTAACCCAATATCTGTTGTCAAGTTATTTATATTGTCAACAGTTTTGAAAATGCCAAAAAAGACCAAAAGAAGAAGCAAATGGTGGACCTCGAATCAAACTAAAGGCCGAATCCCACACAGAGCCAGAGGAAGGCTTGAGTTTCATTTTCAGTAAACCAGTAAGCTCAATTTACTCTTTACTTGGTGTGACTTGGAGCTGATTTTGCAGTTTTGCACTACTCTCTCCTCACAGCAAAAAAAAAAAAAAAAAAAAAAGAAAAGAAAAGAAAAAGATAGTATGTCTGAATTCGATTCCAGCCTGCTGCACTTGATGCTGCAATGTAGCTATCTGGCTATTTTAAAAATATCCTCAGAGCTTATAAAATTGACTTTAAAAAACATTGCATGAAAATTTTATAAGCACATCATATTGAGCAAAATGTTAAAAAAATACAGCTGGATCTTGGCTTCAGGCTGAGCATTCTGCATTCATATGTGATATCCACATATTACAAGCAAAATATTTTCTTTTATATTGTACTGTTTAAATGCAGAATAAATCATTCTTTACTCCAGCAGCTCTTGTATTGTTTTACTAAGAGACTGTTACACCATTAATACCTTATTTTTATTTTAAATAATATATAATATATATGAATGCTGGTCACATATTAACCCGTTGCCTTTAATGCAGCTTAATTGTGGATGAACTAAAGAAAATAATGTAATTTTTTAAAATAAATTATAAATAAAAGAAGTAATATCTAAAAATGTAATGTATTCCCGTGATGGCAAAGATGAATTTTTCTTAAGTATCAATCTGCAGGCCAGCAGTACCAGCACTTTCAGGCCAGCAGCCAATGGCTGAAAGGGCTGAGCTAATACAGTCTTAAAGTCGCCATGAAATCAAAATGGACAATTCCTATTTTTTAAATGGAACATTGCCGTATTGATTAAAAATTATATATCTGTGCACATTGTGATTTTTTTTTTTACTTTTTTTCCCCCACTTCCTCTTGCAACAACATCTCTTCTCTGATGACGTGTTTACTGGTGCGAGGGCGGGTCAACCTGTTACTCACATGAGATCACAGCAATAGCAAACCACAGCCAACTAATCAATTCCCGATGGACAAAATCAAGTCATGCCCTACATTTTTTCTTGTTTGAGAAGTCACAAGTCACACACTTTATTTAGAACTTCTGGGCATGAATGTAGAACTTCAAGAATGTAGAAGTATAAAATATGAATGAAATATAAAACAATTTCCAAAAACAAATGATTACAGGCCCAACTTAAAATATTGCTATATAAAATGCCAAATATAAACATTACATTAATAACGTTATTTTATCGTTCTGTTAAATATTTTAATTTGGCAACCAACCAATCACGAATTCAAATAGTACAGGCTGTGAAAATGTGATATTGACACATAGCCTATCCAACGTGAGTGAAATGCCCGCGCCCAGCGATCAAGTCATCATAGGTAAGTCACAACGGCAATGCCCTGCTGTTAGTTTTTCCGAGGATATACTGTATATGTCTCCAACTTTAAAACAATTAGGCCTACTGTACATTTCAGTGAAAATGAATAGCGGGTAATATGCAGCTTGCTGTGTGTTTTGAAACCAGCGAAAATTGCAGGATAGTGTAGAACATGGATTCACACAACATCACATCACGCACTGAAAGCGCTTCTGTTAACGTAGAAAACAGAATAAAACTAAATATATAAAACATCTAGGTTACGTATGTAACCCTCGTTCTCTGAAGGAGGGAACGGAGACGTAGTCGACGTGTCGACTGATTGGGATCACGCTTAGGGAGCCTGTCATCTTTGAGTACTGTTAAAACAAGCCAATGCACATTGGCGTTCGTGAAATGCATCACACACTCTGCCCCCGCGGCGTGGGCAGTTGTTTTTCGCTGAGGAGCCGAGCGTAACTCGGAGTCAGCGGTCGTCCAGCAATAGTGGCAACAGGCCTACTTCTCAGTTCCCTCTTTCAGGGAACGAGGGTTGCATACGTAACGAGACCTTCCGTTTTAGTTGCTCACGTTTGACATAGTCGACTGATTGGGATCCCAATTAAAACACCACTAGTGTTGCCACCTTCCAGTGCCTAGACAAAAGCCTTCTGATCCCCGCCGCATTATTTGAGGTGGAGAAGGGACAGGGCTTAGGCCAGGGAAGTCACTGCTGTTCCACAAGTTCACTGGGAAAGCGTTCTCTTTTGTTGAAAAGGGATATGCTGCGGAAGCCACATCCTTCCCGAAGGGAGGTAACATGGAGAATACAGATATGGACTGGGCGAATGACCGGGCAGTACAACATATGGAATGTCACTGGGGTGGCTCCAGCCTATGACAAGGGGAATACTCAAGCGGACAGTGACGGCAGAGCAGGCTCTGCCAAGGGAAGAAACGGGTTCGCAGCAGGGAGCCGTACCATGGAAGAATACACATATGGAATCGCCATAGGGATCACAACATATGGACCCAGCCTAATACAGGTTCCACCAGTGCATACGAGTGATAGGCCTGACTTCGGACTTTCTGCCACATCTGTTGCCAAAGGGTATGGAGGAACTCGACAGGGTTCGGCCGATAAGGGTAACTCTACTGGAGCAAGAATTGTGCACGTATCCAGTCCATAGGAAGGGAATGGCGCAGCAAGCCGACACTTCGAACCGGGCTAAAAGTGAAACTGGCTTCATGTAAAGGGAGCCCACGGGAAGCAGCGGTTCGACATATAGGCTAGTTCAGTCAGGACCACTATCGTCAAATACGATTGACAATTAGCATACATTTTGGATTGGCGGTATGGTTCCGTTCTGGGCGAGAACTCCCTGCGCATCCATGCAGCCTAGCATGGATAATAGCAGGGAGAGCAGCAATAACCCCCAAAACAAAACCATATGTCAATAACCCCCAAACCCAACTGACAGCGTAATTACGGATGCTTTTGCAATTACCTGAGTGAGCCAAGGCAACAAGCATGTTGCCAATACCTGAAAAGCTTGAGCAACAGCATGTTACCAACAGTATGGAAGCCTTAAGCAACAGTATGTTGCCCTTACCTGGATGACCTAAATGAGTATGTTGCCAATACCCGCATGAGCCATAGCAACAAGCATGTTGTCAATACCCGAAATGCTTAAGCAGTAAACAGGCATATTGCCATGAATGACATGCTTCCTGAAATGAAAAAGTGAAAATTGAAATATCAAAATTAATCAGATGCTTGCGGATGTATATCCACTGTCCAGTTCCAGTTTCTCTGAGTGTAAGTAACCAACATATATTCTATAACATTTGCACTAGCAACCATCAGTACAGTACTGAGATCAATGTTGCTGAAACGACAGCATATTGCTGACACCTGATAAGCTTAGCACAGCATGTGACACTACACCAGATATAAGCCTAAAACACAGCCATGTTCCAAATAACGACTCGGCTAAATAACCAATGTACAAAAGTAAAACCATGTTTCCGAATAACAACTTACAGCTTTTAGAGCAAGCAGTTTACAATAGCCACTAGATAGCCTTAGAACGAGCAGTGTTTCAATAACATATAGTTAGATGGCCTTAAAAAAATCAGATATATAATACACTATAGCTTTAAGAATGTCGTGTTTCCAAAAACTAGATAGACCGAGCATGTCCAATATCCCACAGAATCAACGCTGAAATAACTCAAATAAATAGTGACTGTTTACTATGTATTGCGTTACAGCTGTGCCACAGCAGAAATTATTCGTTTGCACCATCGATTATTTACATTTACATTTACATTTATCTGATAATTTCCTAACTATCACCATAAGCTGCTTGAATCTGTGCTGCATAGTGCTAAGAGCAAGCATTTGCAACGCGAGCAGTCGCCAATGACAGTAAATACTGTAAGTAACGCACATTGCCAATATGATCGCATAAGCCTAGCAAGAGTATTTTAATGAAAACGACTAGATAAGCCAAGGCAACACGGATAGGATTAGCAACAAGCCTTCACACATGAAGGTGAGTCTCGATCTCAACCCCGCGATAGTCATGTTCTCGCAATGAGAACATGAACTATCCACAAATGCTGCTACCCCTAGAAAAGTGGTCCTCTGTAGTGGAGATAGCACACTCCTCTTGGCGCTTAGCCATAACACCAGCTCTTTCATGTGGGCGAGGACGACATCTCGATGCTCAACCGCCAACTGATGCGACTGAGCTAAAATCAACCAACCGTCGATGTTGTTCAAGATGCGAATACCCTGCATGCGCAGTGGCGCCAGAGCTGCATCTACGCATTTCGTGAAAGTGCGGGGTGATAGTGCTAGGCTGAATGGAAGAACGCAAGCAAACCTCAGGAACTTCCTGTGAAATGGAAGGATGGAAATATGGAAGTATGCGTCCTTGAGATCTATCGTGACAAACCAGTCCTCGGATCTGATCTGTGGCACGATTTGTCTCAAAGTTAACATTTTGTATTGTAGTTGCATGACTGACTCGTTCAGAACTCTTAGATCCAAAATGGGACGCAACCCCCCATCCTTCTTCGGAACGATGAAGTACCGGCTGTAAAACCCGGTGTCCCTGCTGGAGGGAGGTACATATTCTAAGGGCCCTTTGTCCAACAGGTTTTTTACTTCTTGTTCCATTACCAGAACCTGGGTAGGACCCCCATACACCTGGGCGGGCGAGACCCAAACTGTATTTGATAGCCCCTTTCGATGGTCTGCAGGACCCAACGAGAAATATTTGGCAGTAGCTTCCACGCTGTGGAATTCTACTAGAGGTACCAGCCTCTCGTGACTGGTTTCTGGATTTAGTTGTTGTTGAGCAATCAGCCCGTCGCCCTGTAATGGCGAACCGGCAGGGAACGACTGACCTGACTGCTCTAGGACCCTCCTCAGAGGGGACGGGCATCCCAGGGCCACTACGTTTCCGGGTGCAACCTAAGATATGTGCTCGCCAGAGACCGCTGCACCCTGTAACACACAGGGTGGCAGCGTTAGCCCCAGAGGGCTCAGAAGAAAGACGGGCAACAAATAATGAGGTGTTACGCTCTGCTTCGGGGAGAAACTGCCCTCGATGGCCTGCCCCTTCGGACGTCAGGACCTTTTCTTCGCAGCCATAATGGACATAATGATGGTCCTCAGATCCGTCTTACCCCTAGAAGGCTGCTGCTGAGCGGGCTTTCCGTGTCCCCAGTTTTTCTGTGGGGGAGGAGATTTTGGAATGCCGCCGCCTGTTTGGTTGACTCCTGAAACCTCTCGATGACAGAATTAACGGCGTCGCCGAAGAGGGAAAGAGCGAAAAACGGAAGATCCCAGTGTTGAGGTTGTGCGCGAGAGGGCAGGAAGCATTCGCCGAGCTTACTTTTCGAACGAACGTCCTGCTTATCTGCCGGCCAATCTATATTTAAATTCTCGACCGCTCTCGTGACAACCTCAAAAGCTCCTCATACGCGTGAGACTGAGGTGGCGAATACTTACAACAATAGCAATACTTACAACATCCAGTTCCTCAGAACTGGATTGCTGTAGTGTTGGTGCCTTTATCTGGGCGGAAGAAACTGCAGCGCGTGCTTCTGGACCCTGATACAGTGGACTAGATCTGTCAGGTGAGGGCAGAGATAAGGCAGAGCCCGTCTCTAACCCCGCTGACAGATCCATTTGTGAGCCCCAAGTCTGAAGCCTTCACTGTGCCTCAGCAGCAATGGGACCTGAGCCTTTAGGAAAGCGAGCTTGGGCGTCCTCGCTAAAGAACGCCAGGCGGGATCGGAGCGTACGCAATGGAAGCACTTCACAGTGCTCACAGTCAGCCCCCTCGAGCGCTGACCATGCATGCTACTCTCCCAAACAAACAACACAAAGAGCGTGTGTGTGTCCACCTGTTAAATAACGCGGGCAGCGGTGCACACACACTCTGAACTGCTGCTTGCTCGCCATACTGAAAAATATATATATATTGAACAAACAATACCAAATATAACAGACAGTTTCACATATAGCGCTTGTGAAGACACAGAAGCTGGCGTGGCTAGGTTTGAACAGGCTTATATAGTTTCCTTTTCATGACGTCACCCACCTCTGACGTCCCGTCACACCATTGTACTGATTTTACATGTGCTTCAATACATCATCACGCAAAGCGTTCCCTTAGCGTCAATCGGCGCAACACGAGTTCCCTTGAAAGGGAACATGAGTGCTCATACTTTATATTCATAATGAATACAAAACATACAGTGACTTCACACCCAATCTGAAAGCTAATCAATCTGACCACAGAAATAAATATTCTATACAATAAAGTATGACAACAAAATTCAAGCTTCAATAATAAAATGAGAAAGATGTGCACAGATTCAGTATTTTAGCAGATAAAACCTTAGGTATATAAAACCCCCCATATGGAGTATATGGTGCCGGCTTAGCAACTCTCTCCAGGCCTAAACACACATGAACTTACACATACACAGATATGCACCTGCCCCACACCCCATCCCACGCCTTCGCCGCTTCGTACCCCCAGTCTGACAGGCGGGTCTGTGACCAGCGCCATAATGGCTGCAGGACCGGGTGCTGCTTGCCTGGGCTGGACTACCTCCATCCCCCACTCCCAACCATGTTGCAATGTCTTCTTTGTAGAGTGTACTGTTTATGTGCTAATGTTGCTGAGGTGTTTTTTCCTGTTCCCAGACTGTACTCCTTACAGGAGCATAGTCTTGGGGTTGCCTTTTTTTTCTCCTCACCTCTCCTCATGTCATGCTGTATTTTTTCTCAAGTTGGCGCTGAATATAGCAGCCTCTGTAACACCTTATTACCAAAGCAAATTCCTTGTATGTGCACAACACTACTTGGCAATAAAATTGATTCTGATTCTGACATTTAGCTGATGCTTTTATCCAAAGCGACTTACAATTGCTATATATGTCAGAGGTCGCACGCCTCTGGAGCAACTAGGGGTTAAGTGTCTTGCTCAGGGACACATTGGTGTCTCACAGTGGATTCGAACCCGGGTCTCTCACACCAAAGGCATGTGTCTTATCCACTGCGCCGTCACCACCCCTAGTAATGTTAGTGATTTCATCCAAGTAACGTTAGTGATTTCATCCACTTCTTGACTGTTGAAGCCATTTCTGTTTAAAGGAGCAGTATGTAGGATTGTGGCCAAAACTGGTACTGCAATCACCTTCAAATTACTGTAGAGCGGTGTATCCCCTTCCCCTCCTCCCTGACTCGAGGTTGCCAGATAGGCTGCAGGATACAGCAGGAACGTAGGCTGAACAGAAGCTTCCAATGGGAAGTGACGAGTCCTACACAGTAGGCTAAGTTTTTTTTCTGTTAATTATGTTTATGCTTCAAATGAGAGATGTTTTGCAAAGTAATTGCAAAGTATATCGCAAAAATTTACTAATGGCGATTAGCCAAATATAATAGTAAAGATATACGCTCGTATGTGACAGTACATTGCTAGAACAGTAGCTGTTAGTATACTAACGGTAGGTATCTGTCATTAACGTAAGTACAAGCACAAGCCTCGCTGTGTGTAATCGATATCAAAGATGCAGCTATTAATTTAGCTGACACTATAAATGAAAGCGACCAGCTGTATTTTTTAACTTACCCTGCAGTACACGTCCATAACGCTAAAATATGTGATGTGAAAGATTACATGTCATTCTATTATTTTTGGCTGTAGAACTTGCATGATAAACAAGTAGGCTACAAAACGTTACAAGTGGGACACATTATTCACATCATAGGCTACAATGTGCTTTTCATTGGTGTTATGGACGTTAGAAAAAGTTATTTTACCGTGGAATTGCGCCTATAGTGCTTCCAATTCGATGACCCACCTCCTCCATATTAGCTAACGTAACGTTACTGCACGAACATGCATAACTTTGTTCGACTGTCATGAATATTTGAAATGTCCATTTACATCAAGTACAAGTCAGCCAAACATAGATGAATCTTACCTGTCCAGAAATTCTTCTCCGTTTTCAGCCGTCTCCATCTTTCAAAGGCATCTCCTATACAGATCCTTGTTTTATTTCGGACTTTGTAACGAAGTATTTCGGATTCATAACGAGTTTATGAGTTTATCTGATTCGGAACGTTAGACTTTTTGTTTTATCCGATTCCGACATGTTTGTAGCTGCAGCTGTGGTAACTAGCAGAGCTGGCAACCCGGATGCCGCAACACTACTGACTTAGTGACTCCCGGACGAAGGCTTGTATGCCGAAACGCGTTGGGGTGATTTAATAGTGTTGATTATGACCAAGCCATTGAAATAAAGGCTTTTTAACTTTTCTAAAGAGAGTGCCTTGGATGTTCCTGTTGATTACTACTGACTTCGTGATTGGTAGATAGGTGGAGGGTGACGCATCAGACCAAAACACAAAATGACAACAACATCAGTTGAGGGCTGCAACTTCACTTTTTAAATGACAATATCCTGGCCAGACTACTGTTGTCAGTGATATAAGTATTGGAAATGAACATGATTTCTTAATGTCTAGTGACATATCAGGGCCATTTTATGATTAATTTAAATAGATTTCTTACATGCAGCTCCTTTAAATCAAAAGTTTCTTATGGCCTGTTCATTAGTTTTTACTGGTCATATAGCTATCTGATTTATCAAAACATTTCCATTTACACCTGGTCAAATAAATGTGTTTTCCCAAAATGGATATAAATCCGATCTTCAATCAGTCTTCGGTGTCAAATAGCCTAATCATTCAGAAATGGCGGTCAAGAACATTTATTATTATTTTCAGCCACTGGAAATTATCGGCCGAAAATGGCATTTCCGTTTATTGGACGAAAAATATGAGCTGGAAATATATGCCGCCCCTCAGTGTTCAGCACTCAGGTTTCACTCTCAATATTCCGCTCTATAGGGGTTAAACGAATTGTAGTTCATCCATGATCCGTATGGACCAGGCCCCATGGTTCGGCATGCATGTGTTTTGCAGATTAATTGTGTTTCACCATCAATTCGGAACTCACATTCACACACACACGAAGGACGCGCATACAGATTAGTTTGGTGTGCACAATTGATTTCTCTTTTGCATCTCTGTGCACTTGAATGGACATACACACAATTATGTTAAAATACCAATCTTGGAAGTATTCTTGTAATCACAGTCGGTTATGTCATGCATTTGGTCTTAAAATGACAGTAACCTATACCTGCTGCTAAGACATTAATGTTAATCAAACAACAAAACACAGCTTTAACAAAGATTAATCTATATTTAATTTTTACAGTGAACACTATAGTGTTATTTTACATTTAGGCCTAATTATTTGGCTTGTATTTTTTTAATTCAGTATCGATGAAATTAGTGAGCCTCAAATTTACATATACCAGCCCATGTTCTAGGCCAGGCAGTATTAACTTGGACTTGCACAGCCGAATTATCTGACGTTCTGCGGGTATTGTGAGGAAGCAAGTAGTGAAAATGGCAGATCATGGATATAAATGGTATGTTTCAGGCTGTGCAGGGGATGTGAGCACTTTTCATACCCTTCCCACAGAACAGAACTGTCAACAGGCATGGTTGATGTTTATCTATAACAGGATACCGCCCCATTTTTAATTCAAAGTTGTTAGTTTGCTCTGCCCATTTCACCACTGACAGTTTTTCTAACCTGGGACAATATCGAGTAGACTTCGCTCAGCTTTTGATACTGAAGAAGGGGGCGGCAAGTAACGTTAGTGATTTCATCCACTTCTTGACTGTTGAAGCCATTTCTGTTTAAATAAAAAGTTTCTTATGGCAAAACAAATTCAATTTACCCCTGGTCACATAAATGTGTTTTCCCAAAATGGATATAAATCCGATCTTCAATTCCTGTGCTATATGCAGATTTAATGGAGTTCACGTCACTGAAAGCAACAGATATGAGCTGCATTTTATTGATCATCAGCTAATTTAAAAATCAAAGACCGCAATAGGAGAGAGCGGCAACAGCACTGGTAAGATCATTTAGTGTCTTTACTTTTAATGAAGATGATTGTATGTTGTGCATCTGCGACTTACTTTCACTTTGATTTGCAATAGTTTGCACGTTCGCTTGATAAATATATGCTCAGCAACTCATCTGCGGCGATGTTGTACGTGTTGCAGTAGTGATGTCATATCTGGCTATAACATGACATATAGCCTATAACACGCTCTCATACGTTTATTCTTTAGCATTGTTGGGAGGAGTAAAATTTATATATGTGTTTTCAACAACCAGATGCATTAACACTTGTCCAGTTTCGTCTGGAATGCGACCCAGACCACCTTCTGATGTGGTTTGAGCGATCGGATTTAAATAATATAAAATCCGTCATATAAATCTACAAAATACAGCTGTAGATACATCTATGTCAATCCCTTTTGTTGGGTAGTATTATGATTTTGCCTTTATTTCATCAACAACACATAGGAGCTAACTAAGTTAGTTTGGTTGCTTACAGATAGCTTACTAGCTCATTCTAGCTAACGTGACCTTCTCCACCACTTAAGGTAATAACATCCCATTTCATTCTAGGGACAAATCCTAGGGTTGTAAATGGACATGTAAACCCGTATCTGGAGAATTTTTGCCCTTACCTAAGCAACATACCTATACCATACCTATGTAGATATCAGAGAACAATTTAAAATATTGTATCAGTGCATTCTATGGCACCTTTAATATTATGTCTATTTGGTGTTTTAATATGATTTAAGACAAACCATGTGCGAATTCATAAGTCAATATCATTGCTGAGTAGTTTCTCCTTAAAACTGCAATGAACCAAAGACAGTCTCAAAAAGGTAGTTAAAAATGATTGTAACCAATCATGTCAGCTAGTGGATCTGTGAGCTGGTGTGAGTGAGTGGAGGCAGGGCAACGAATCGAGGCCGGAGTCTCAGGAAGACATGAGAGTCGGCTGGCCCGAATTCCAGGCATGCTTCGTTGTATACAGTTTCATGGTGGAGGGAGACAGCCTTCACTCCAACCCATCTTGCAGGAAAGAAAGCTAGACATTGATGGGGCATCTACGGGGGTCCAATCAATAACACCAATCAACCAACAGAGGTTTCACTTCAAACCGTAGGCTTGCCTAGTAGAGGAAGCTCTGGCTGAAGTGATAGTGTGAACTATCGCTGGGGGTAGGTCACTTAAACCCTCTGGGTGCCCTATCCACGTCCCTGAGAAAGCAGATCCTCGGGGGAAGGATCTGATCGTGGCCCATGGCCAACTGTGTCCCAGTGCGTCTGTGCTGACGGTCCCCTCGGGCAGAGAGTAATACAACTGGCACTGGGTAGACTCTTAAGTCGCGAACAGGTCTACTTGAACGAGTCTGAAGTGGTCCCATATCAGATGGACTGTTCGGGGATGGAGTCGCCACTCTTACCTGTCAAACCAATCTTGACTGCGGTCGCATATGATAATGGGTTTTTGCGTCAAGAAGGGAGCGTGTGTAGGGCCCGGTTCAATACGCGCAGGTCTAAGATTGGTCGTAACCCAAGAGACTGTTCACTTCATGCCTGCTGAGCCAGAGACTGTTCAAGTCATGCCCGCCGAGCCAGTGACTGGTAACATGATATTTCCCGAGCCTGAACCTTCTATCCCCGAGCCTGAGCCTGTCTTTGAGCCTGTCCCTAAGTCTGTACCTGAGCCTGTCCCGGTCCCAGAGCCTGTTCCAGAGCCTGTCCCTAAGTCTGTCACTCCCCCCAAGAAAATTTTTTGGGTGGGGCTATATGTCCTCGCCGTGGCCACCCAAAGGCCCACGACCGCCTGAAAAATCATCTCCGCCTTGGCTGCCCAAAGGGTCCTCTCTGCCATGGCTGCCCGAAGGGTCCTCTCCGCCATGGCCGCCCAAAGGGTTCTCTCCGCCATGGTTGCCCGAAGGGTCCTCTCTGCCATGGTCGCCCAAAAGGTTCTCTCTACCATGGCTGCCCGAAGGGTCCTCTCCGCCACGGTCGCCCAAAGGGTCCTCTCCGCCATGGCCCGCTGAAGGGTCTTCTCCACCATGGCCACCTGCACAGCCAGCTCCCCCTTGGCAGCCTGCACAACCTGCTCCACCCTGGCCACCTGCACAGCCAGCTCTGCCCTGGGTCCCTGCACAGCCTGCTCCTCCCTGGCCGCCTACTCCGCCCTGGCCGCCCCCAACCCCCCACCCCATTGATGTGATACGGCGCGAGGTCGCGCCTTGCAGGGGGGTCGCGCCTTGTGTCCTAGTTTGTAACTACAGCAACAGATAACAAAACACTCTTCCCGCTGTACCAGCTCACGCTGTGTGTCTCCAGCTCTCACAGTTCAGTCAGACCACCACTCTTTCCATTTTAGCAATACTCTTTCCACTTGATGCAATACTCTTTCCACTTGAACAAATACTCCTTCCGATGTCAGCGTTCACTGCGGGTCGCGTGCAAGTCCCAAGTCCTTCTCTTTCCCCGCTATCTCATTCTTAGCAGCTTATATGCGGTCTCCATGCCAATCACTGCAATCAGACACTGGTGTTCATCATCTCCACTTGACCTACTTACTCACCGCACAGCTCGCTGATTCCTCTCTCGCTACAGACTTTGCGAAACCAAGCCCCCCTCGCCACATTCTTCCTTAATCTTTATTGGCATGTTTACCAATGGTTCAGGACACAGCAGCTAGACTAATGCAAAAAAACTAGTGCAAAAAAAGTGATATCACTCCAATTTAAGCTTCCCTTCACTGGCTTCCTGTCTTTTTTAGAATTAAATTAAAAATGTTGCTGATTGAAAATGAATGCGCATGCGCGTGCGGTTTGTGTTTGTGTTTGGAGCTCCGTCGAATTGATTCATTAATCCTTGCTTTTCTTCTTTTCAACTAATTTATAAACAAGCACTTTCTTTTTTTATATCATGGGAACTTATCCTCGCTACTATTCCTTATAAAAAACAATCGGATTACTTTGATATCGCTACTTAGATCCAACTTTGCGAATCTCGGCTACTAGCCTTTAGTCCGCTAGCATTTCACGCGTGGCCTCGCGCCTACCGACCGTCTTATTTTACACCCGTTTCACTGAAAGGATACAGGTTATATCCAGCATTTCACTCCTAAATTAGTAGTGATATTGATAGTATCACTACTAATTTACTGTTCATCTGTTATAATGGCGAACATATCGGATGTGTGTCTAACGTTACCTCTGAGTGCAGGTGAGGACACATTCGAGCTGATTTCGGTACGATTGGAGCTGGAATCGGTGGAGAAACAGATCCGTGGTCTGCTGGAGAAACAAGCCGAGCTGCGGGATCGGCGATCAGCGCTTGAAACGTCACGCGCCGATGCTCATAAGTCAGTGGTTAGTAACTTTTTGACTCCGACTTCGTCTACTCCGTGCGTTTCTCTGCCCAGGAGGACGCGATCATCTCTGGCATCATTCACTCCGGCACCGACACAACACCATGGACCCTGGGTGATTCCACAGCGAAAGACACGAGCCAGGACCAGAGCAAGAACCTCACCGCCCCTCCCGGTCTTCGAGATCTCCACCCGGAACCGCTTCTCCCCCCTTCGCGAGTCGGAACGCGACGACGCCGTGATCATCGGCAGTTCCATGGTCCGTCATGTCCGCGCTACCTCAGGTAAGGGTACGGTGCGCACTCACTGCTTTCCTGGTGCTCGTGTTCTTGATGTCGCCGCACAGGTTCCCGAGATCCTGAACGGTGACGAGCGCGTCGGAGCGGTTGTGCTGCATACGGGAGTGAATGACATCAGGCTGCGGCAGACGGAGGTTCTGAAGAAGGACTACAAGAGCCTGATCGAGACGGTACGCAGCACAGCGCCTGAGGCAACGATCATCGTGTCTGGACCGCTTCCCACGTACCGACAAGGACAGGAAAGGTTCAGTAGATTATTTGCACTAAATGAATGGTTAATGTCATGGTGTAATGAACAGAAACTGCTCTTTGTAAATAATTGGAATCTGTTCTGGGAGCGACCTAGGCTCTACCGTGCTGATGGCCTGCACCCCAGCAGAATCGGAGCGGCTGTTCTGTCGGACAACATCTCCAAGACGTTACACACCATATGACTAGAAAATCAAAGTCCAAATCACAGTCTTTGCTGTGCCAAATTAATTGAAATAAGTAGTGTAGAACATTATATAGAAACTGTGTCTATTCCTCGTTTAGTGAGGCCATATAATAAATCTACTGTAGGATCTAGGGAAAATCTTATTGTAATTAAACCTGAAAATCTAAATATCAGTGAACAAAAACAATTTCTAAAACTAGGTCTTCTAAACATTAGATCGCTCACACCTAAGGCGGTTATTGTAAATGAAATGGTCACAGATAATAGCTTCGATGTACTTTGCCTTACTGAAACCTGGCTTAAACCAAATGATTATTTCGGTCTAAATGAGTCCACTCCACCAGGATACTGTTATAAGCATGAGCCCCGTCTGATCGGTCGTGGCGGCGGTGTTGCAACAATCTATAGAGATATTCTTAATGTTATTCAGGAAACAGGTCACAGGTTTAATTCATTTTAAGTACTTGTACTAAATATTACGCTCTTAGATGTAAGAAAGAAATCCCTATTATCTCTAGCCTTGGCTACTGTATATAGACCTCCAGGGCCCTATGCTGATTTCCTAAAAGAGTTTGCAGAGTTTCTCTCAGATCTATTGGTCAATACCGATAAAGCAATAATTGTTGGAGATTTTAACATACACATAGATAACACAAATGATGCGTTAGGGACTGCGTTTACAGATTTATTAAACTCTTTTGGGGTCAAGCAAAACGTCAGTGGTCCCACTCATCGTCTAAATCATACACTAGACTTAATTATATCATATGGAACCAATCCAACTGATATAGATATTATACCGCAAAGTGACGATCTCACTGATCATCACATGGTAACTTGTATAATACGTACTGCTGAAATTTGTCATGTTGCGCCACGTTATCGACCAGGCAGAACAATCGTTCCAACCACTATAGATAGATTCTTAAATAGCTTACCTGATCTATCTCAGCTGCTCAGTGAACCCAAACAAACAGATGAACTAGAGGAAATGACTAGCAGTTTGAGCATCATTTTCTCTAGTACATTAGATATTGTTGCACCAATTAGATTAAAAAAGGTTAGAGAGAAAACTAAAGCACCTTGGTACAACAGTGCTACGCATGTTATCAAGAGAGAAACTCGTAACTTAGAGCGTAAATGGAAACAAACTAATTTAGAGGTCTTTAGATTCGCGTGGAAAGACAGTATGTCACGTTATAAAAAGGCTCTAAAAGCAGCCAGGGCTGAGCATCTCCACAAACTAATAGAAAATAACCAAAATAATCCTAGGTTTTTATTTAACACCGTGGCTAGACTAACAAATATACAGACATCACCAGAGCAAAATATTCCGTTACAGTATAGTAGTAATGATTTTATGAACTACTTTAATGAGAAAATAGAAAGCATCCGTAACACAATTGTAAATGTACACTCTTTTATGGTGTCTTATGATTCAGCCTCAATTATCGCCCCTCTGGAACAACTACACCGCTTTACAACTATAGGACAGGAAGAGCTAAATAAACTTATCATTGCATCGAAACCAACAACATGTTTATTAGATCCAATACCCACTAAACTACTGAAAGAAGTGTTATCTGTAGTGGAAGAGCCTCTTCTCAATATTATTAACTCGTCTTTATTTTTAGGTCATGTTCCAAGAATATTCAAGCTGGCAGTAATAAAACCTCTCATTAAGAAACCGCAATTAGACCCAAATAACTTAGCAAATTACAGACCCATTTCAAATCTTCCATTTATGTCTAAAATACTAGAAAAAATTGTGTCCGCTCAATTGTGCTCTTTCTTGCAAGAAAATGAGATATATGAAAAATTCCAGTCAGGATTCAGACCGCATCATAGCACAGAAACTGCGCTAGTTAAAATTACAAATTATTTACTTTTAGCTTCTGACCAAGGCTGTATCTCAATACTAGTTCTACTCGATCTAAGCGCTGCGTTCGACACTATCGATCATAAAATACTCCTGGATCGTCTACAAAACTACACTGGTGTTCAGGGACAGGCATTAAGCTGGTTTAGATCGTACTTATCAGACCGTTATCATTTTGTCTGTTTAAATGGGGAAAAATCAAAGATAACGTCAGTAGACTATGGAGTGCCGCAAGGATCGGTGTTAGGCCCTCTGCTATTCTCAATATATATGCTCCCACTTGGTAATATTATAAGAAAACATGCAATTAATTTCCACTGTTATGCTGATGACACTCAATTATATATTTCATCACGGCCAGATGAAAACACTAACTTATCAAATTTGACAGAGTGTCTCAAAGATATAAAATGCTGGATGACGCGTAATTTCCTGCTACTAAATTCAGATAAAACGGAGGTATTACTTATTGGTCCAAAAAACTACCCACAAACTCACTTACAATACAACTTTAATATAGAAGGATGTCCAGTTACTTTATCCACTACAGTAAAAGACCTGGGTGTTATACTAGACCGCAACTTGTCTTTCGAAAATCATATTTCATATGTTACAAGAACAGCCTTTTTCCACCTTAGAAACATTACAAAGCTACGTAACATGCTATCTGTTTCTGATGCAGAAAAGTTAGTTCATGCATTCATGACCTCGAGACTAGATTATTGTAATGCTATATTAGCTGGCTGTCCTGCATCCTCAATAAACAAGCTACAGTTAGTGCAAAATGCAGCTGCTAGAGTTCTTACTAGGTCAAGAAAATATGATCATATAACACCAATTTTATCATCTCTACACTGGTTACTTATCAAGTTCCGTATCAATTACAAAGTACTATTACTGACCTATAAAGCCCTAAATGGTTTAGCTCCTGTGTATTTAATGGACCTTCTATCGCCCTACAATCCATCACGTTCTTTAAGATCACTAAATTCGAGGCTTCTGGTCATTCCTAGGATATCTAAGTCCACTAAAGGAGGAAGGGCGTTCTCACATTTAGCTCCAAAACTCTGGAATAGCCTTCCTGAAATTGTTCGAAGCTCTGACTCGCTGTCCCAGTTTAAAACTAGATTAAAGACGCATCTCTTTAGCCAAGCATTTACATAATGCTTACCTTTTATACCACTGCTGAATCAGATCAAATGCATTTAATATTATAAAACTTGAAGAGTCTGTAGGTTATTTGTATAAATTGCATAGTATTTACAGTCATTACGTTCCTGTGTATATTGCGTGAATGACGGGTGGTTGGGTAGATATTGTGTTTTGCGGTAGTTGGTATGCCATACGGAACCGTTGCCACTGAACCTGCATTAACGACGACAGTGGGGCTCGACAGCCTTAGTCAAACGGGTCGGCGCGTATGGTTGGGTTGCGGAGAGATTGTGGTTGGGTCTCAGCAGCTGGAGGGATGTAGAGGTCAGTAAGCAGGGCTGAGTTGAGTGGGGGACGGAGGGGGGTGACTCTGGGACGCAAGAATCACTGTCTTCATGTTTTTTATCATTTACGCCCGTGTTATGGAAATCATTATGAACAGCAGCTACGCTAATTATTTTCCCTTTTTGCTTTTCTGCTGTTATCTCGGGACGCGAGTCCCGAGAAAAACGGCGTTCGTCAGCTCCAGTTTGTATCCAGCTTTTCACAGAG